>NC_051065.1:55597344-55897344 GCF_004664715.2 Peromyscus leucopus | reverse complement strand
AGGGCGCATCCCCAGGATATCTCACTATGTGTATGCAAACATTCTAAAGTCTGAAGAATAAAAAAAAATTCCCACTCCACAATACTTCTGGTCCCAAGTAGAGCGAGCGGATAAGGGGCCTCTCCAGCCTGTACTGTCATGTCTGCCCGCCCCCCTTAGCTGCCTCCGTATCTCAGGTGGCTCTCACTTACTGTTCTGCAGGGATGTAGCCATCCACCAATGGGCTGCATTCCACACCAGCCACCTTGACATGTGAAGCAATGTCCCGGAATTCCAGACCCAGGTTCTCCCCTCGGATGGTGACCTTGGTGCCCCCTTCCCGAGGGCCTGTCACTGGAATGATCTGCGGAGAGGAAAAGAGGTGATCCTTCAGGCCTCAAGAAGCATCACCACCTACTTGCTGAAGAGGCCAGAGTGGGCGTGGCCCTTTATGCTCTGGGCACAGTTCCTTAAGCAGGTCCAGGAGGAGGTGTGTGGCTATTAATGGGTGGTATCCTTGGGCAAAGAGGTCTGCATTTCTCTGTGGTCCTGAGGGCCATGTTCAGAGCCCCTGGTCTATCTTCCCATCTCATAGAGGAAGAGAATATGATAGCTGTGTTACCACATACTCCACAGAAAATCAGGATAGACTTGTGGCATACAATACAACCCTCTTAACCACCCAGAACCACCTGTATCTAGGACCATCCCACCCATTTCCAATATCAAATGTCCAGTCTCCATAGTCACAGGTTGTTTCTCTTCACTGAAAGCCCAAGGCACTTGTCATGCTACTTTCATGACATTCGCTATTCAGGTTGAGTTCCCCATTCTTCCACTCAGCTCCTCTCTTGACCTTAAGTCCCCGAGAGCAAGATGTGTCTCCAGTTCCCCTGCCTGCTTTTCTTGTCAATGGTAGCATGCTGTTGTAGTCAAGCCAACTCACTAATCTCTCTTCAGAGCATCTGGCATACCATTTACCTTCCTTGTTGGCTTGGCTTGTCATGGACAAGGCTTCAATTTAGATATTACCCTGTTACACTGGTCCAAGAGACTGCCCTTCCCTCCAGAGATGTCACCGTAGATGTTAGAGCTCATAATTAGAATGTAGGGACGTGTCAACCAGGACCTGGCTTGCTTTGAGGTTAGGGGCCGTGGACAGTGAATGTCATCTAATTGTTACTTCCCACAATAAAACTGTTCCTGGTTCTCAGAGCACCTGAAGTGAGGTCCCTGAGAGAGAATCTGAATGGCAGGAGTCTCTAGTTCTTTCTTGAATGTTCCACTACCCCATTCTCTAAGGGTTACATATAGAGCACTATCCTGAAGGCCTGGTAAAGTTGGGGGAACCCAAGGCCCTGGACTGGGCTGCCCTAGTGGCAGCTTTTCTGGAGGGAGACTGTTCACTAACCGAAGACTAGCAACTTCCTTCCTATTACATATCCCTTTGTAGACACACACGTTTGTGAGTAAGCATGCTTGTGGCGTAAGAATTTATATGAGCACATTCCCATCGTAGTAGAAAACAGCTGCACCTGGAGAAATGGGCCCATTTCTGCTGTGTGAGGTGTGCAGATGTGTGGAAGGTAGGCAGAGAGTGCTTAGGTTCTCCCCCAGTGCTCGCCCAGATGGTGGGTTCCCAGTGCAGTTGGTGGGGGAGGGGCACTACATGAAGTTCCAGCCCTGGCTTGTCATCCTGTAAGAGGGGTTTTTTCTTTGGACCAGTCCATGGTCCCCTGGAGGGCTGATGCCAGGTTGGAGTCAGTAAGCAGCCCCCACCCTAGGGAGATTTGTTTAATTTGTCACCTCTTTCCAGTGATTTTCCTGGACTCGAGCCAAGAGGAAGCAAATCCAGCTGATAGGTTTCAAGGTACTGTGAGTCACCATGTGCCACAGCCCCCGGGATAGCTTAGCTGTTAACAGCATGAGGGTAGTGGTCTCACAGAAGTGCAGGACTGTGGAAGGACTGGGAAGGAGAGATAGGGATGTGGGAAAGCGGGTCAAAGGACATTTACCTGCCCCCACCCAGCCCTTCATCCTGGAAGTCCCCACAGAGAACAGGGTGAAGAGGAAGTCCCAGTTTTGATATTACCATCACCAGGAATGGCGAAGGGGAAGGGTCTCAGGTGAGGGATGCATTTTGATGGCCACCCTGAGGTAGCTGAGGGGGTTCCCTCATAATAGCCAACACTGTTTCTGCTCAGACCCACCCCAGTGGCACAGTCTGTAAGGAGTGAATGTCCTGTCACTGTATGGAGGAGAACATAAATCCAGGACTTGGGAGATTTGGGAGGCAACACTGTTTTCTCTGTACTCCGGTTATTGTAGATGACACTGCTCTCTACCAGGGAGAGGAAGAGAAGAACCCTGGCCTTCACAGGTGGGGTTCTAACTATGCCCCTCCCTCCAGTTCACAGGTGGAGGGCCTAACTATGCCCCTCCCTCCAATTCATAGGCAGAGGTCCTAACTAATCTCATGACTCAGTTATGATTCTTGTTGCTATGACCAAATACCTGAGAGAAGCAACTTAATGGGGAAAATGATTTATTTTGGCTCATGGTTATGGGGGTTAGATCTATCATGGTGGAGAAGGCATCGCAGGGGGCCTGGTCCCTGGTGGCAGGGGCATGTGGCAGCTGCTAGTTGTATGGTATTACCCATGAAGCAGAGAATTCAGAAGGAAGTTGTGCTCTAATGCTTATCTTCCAGGGACCCATGTCCCCCAGCTTGATTTCACCTCCTAAAAGGTCTATAATCTCTTAAAACATAACTACCACCTGGGGACCAAGTGTCCAAACACATGAGCCTGTGAAAGACATTTCATATTCAAACCACACTATTCCAGTACCTCAAATGTGACTTTAGGTAGTGATAAGTCTTTACAGAGACCATTAAGCATAAAGGAGGCCATTAGTATGGGTTTTAACCCAGTGTGAGCATGGTGCTATAAAAAAACAGCCAGGACACCTAGAGACATGCATAGAGGGAGGCATGGGGGAGTGCAGTTGACATTTAACTGGTTCCTCCTTTGGAAGCAACCAATCCTGCCAACACCTTGATCTTGGACGCCTACCTCCAGGATAGTGACACTGCAAGCTACATGGTCTATGATGCTTGCTTACAAAACCTCAGGAGCCCAATGTGACAGGACTTCCATGCTGACTAACCAGGGCTGTGAAGCGAATGTGCAGACTCCAGAGCACTTCACACACACATAGTCTAGGACCACAGTCATCATTGCTCAATATGGAATTCGGGGAACATCAGCAAAACTGAGCAAAGCTGGGTGTGTCTTCCTGATTGACAGATGCAGATACAGCTGCTCACTTCCTTCTCTTTTCCCTCTTCCCCATCTACCTCATTACAATAATCAGCATCCTCCATGGCAGAGAGGTACTGAGCACCTACTGTGTGCTAAGCCCTGTTCCTGAGGTGATGGGAGGATTATATTAGATGTGATCCTAATGTTGGAGAATAGTCAAAAGGAGACATGCATTTCTCTTCCTATTTAAGAAGAGAGCAGGATCTCAAGCCTGGTGGAAGAATACCTTAGGCGGACACCTGTGTCAGAAGAATGGGGACAGGAGACAGAACTGTCCATATAAACCCTAGGGGCAGCAGTTCTCTTGTTAGGTACCCTTGGTAATGGTTTTAATAGTGCTGAACAAGATGGAGGAGGCTGATGAGCGTCCCAAGAGTGCTACAGAAGCTGAGGAAGTACCATGGCTGAAGGTATGCCTCCAGGCCAATCCCTGAACCCTGCTGTGGGACAGCGGGTACTTATACTCACTGCATAGGTGAGGCATGCTGATACAGCCCTGCACAGACATGGCTGTGTCCCTACTAGCTGAGTACTTTGCTCTGCCCTGCTCCTTCCTATTCTGCACAATTAGACTCCTGAACTGCATCCAGATCTGTTTCCGATTCTACAGCCTAGGTCTTATTGGGGCAAGTTCTAAGGTCTCTCTGCTGTGGCTTCTCGCTGCCTCGACAGAGCTGCTTGACAGAGCTGGGCTCTGGCCCCTGGACCCAGTGCAACCATCACTACTGGCCAACTTCTAGTGAGGCTGCTGTTGAAGCTTCACAGCCTTGTCACTGAGGTGTCTGGACACAGAGGGAGGGGGCAAAAAAAAAAAAAAACTCCAATAGGGCAGCGGAGCCCCTTTCTGTCCCCTGGGTGAGGGAAAGGTCTCTGAACAAAGCCTAAGCTTCCATAGAATCTATGAAGGAAAAGGAGGATATGCCTGACCAGTCAGAGCACCCAAGTCTACCCAGTGAATAGGGGTGACCAAAGCCAGGCATTGTCTTGAGAGCCTTGGTCCCTGGCAGGCTATCGAATGGCTTGGCAGCCTGGAATGAGCCCCAGGCCAGGCAGTGGCTTACCTCTGTGATCCGAGGGTTGGTGCACTTGCTGTTGGCACCTGACAGTTCCAGCC
Organism: Peromyscus leucopus; assembly: GCF_004664715.2. Taxonomy (NCBI): domain Eukaryota; kingdom Metazoa; phylum Chordata; class Mammalia; order Rodentia; family Cricetidae; genus Peromyscus; species Peromyscus leucopus. The sequence continues at coordinate 55,892,928 of NC_051065.1, read as the reverse complement.
ACCGGCTCTCATGGGCAGGACAGTGCTGGCGCAGGGTACACTGGCCTGGGCTCTGACACCAGCCACACTCAAAATCTGGGTCAGCTTTGAGGCACAGCCCACAGCTCTCACGCATGGCCCCGCACTTGTAGAGGTAAACTGTGGAAGACAAGGACAAGAGGCACTTTGGGATGGGGAGAGGCTGAGCATGGCTACAGGGAAACTGAGGGTCTCCATTTGGTCTCAGCCATCCTTCCTAGCAAGCTCCTGTCACTCTGTCCCACTCCTGGGAGCCACCACAGTGCAGAGACCAGGGTCAAGAAATGAGAGGGAAAAGTGGATGGAGAAGAGCTAGGCTGTGACGGAAAGACTCAAAGGCCAAGGGAGATTGACAGGTGCTGGGAGGTAGAGATGAGGTGACCTCCCAAGAATGCAGTGCTGCCCTTCCCTCCCCTACCGCACTCCCGCTCCTCCCTGCCTCCTCTACCAGCCTTAGCCTCTCCACACCTTTATTCTGAGCTGGGTTGTCAATGTTGAAGTGTCCGTTCCACACGACTGTCAACTCCACCGGCAGGTTGTTGATCTCCATCCCTTCATAGGAATACTGCAGCCAGATTGAGGGGGGGGGGGGCGAGGAAAGAGCAAAAAAACTGTTACAAAAAGATCTCTAGGAAGACCTGAGTGCTTACTTAGCCTGGGGTCCCATAGAGCACACAGGATTAAGGACTAGCCAAGACTGTGTGTGTGTGTGTGTGTGTGTGTGTGTGTGTGTGTGTGTGTGTACTCTTGAATACACATATGCATGTGTATGGTCAGATCAGATGGAGGAGCACAGGGGCCAGATGATGATGCAGAGTGAGGCTAGGCCTCAAGAGAAGGCCTCTGCAGCGACACTACCCGCACAGCAGTCTACCTGCGCAGCAACATATCTATGCAACAGTACACGTATGGGGGCCAGTTCAAGAAGCAGACCACAAGAGTCAACGCAGAGACTCATAACCGGTCAACGTGCTGAAAATCAGTGGTTGTGAATGCTTTGCCACAAATGGGACATAGTCATCAACTCCCATGTCCAGGGGAAACCCACCCAGGCCAGGGAATATAAGAGGAGGCAGGAAGAATAGAGGAGCCAGAGGACGGGGAGGGGTGCTGAGAGACGATGCTGTGCTCTGGACAAGGTATGGCTTGTCACTCATGAACCAATGCACAGCAGCTTGGTCACCTGCACAAGACAGGCACAAAGTAAAGTCAGCCCAGCTAGAGCACAGACGGGTGAGGAACTCACACGGCCTCACCAACTGAGCAATTGGCAGTTAATGGCTGGTGGCAAGGAATTGTTCTTTGGGGTATGGCTACTGGTAAGTTGCCCACACTCTAGCCAATAGCACCATACCCTTATAAATATGGCTAGCACTAAAGGAGCTTGGTAGGTTATTGGAGAAAAAAAAGAAGAAGAGGAGAAGGAAGAGATGTTTTGGGAAGTGGATATGTGGGGCAAATTACGGGGAGAGTTGGAGGGGGAAACTGGAGGCAGGGTTGATATGATCGTATTTCACTGTATACATGTATGGAGTTCTCAAAAGAAAAAAAAGAAACAAATTGAATGAGCTGCTCATCACAGTCAAAAGTCTCAAAGAGGAGCGCAAGGAAGAGCTGTGTTCTACCCTGAATTCCCAGGGAACTCTGGTCACTAGGCCCTGCCAGGCTGCACCTATACAGGGAACTAACTCTCTATTCCAGAAAGCATTCAGTGCAGGTCATCTCTTTTTCCAAGGGCCTGGAATGGGACCACTGACCACCAGGAAGAGGGAGTGGGTAGCAATGACTAAGAGTGAAGGGGTGATGCTCTGAGGGGACAATTGGCTGAGGAGAAGAGAGATGCCAGAGAAGCTTTAGGGAAAGGTGGGAAATCCTGCCCCTGGCCCCCCTTCCCTGCTGCTGCCAAGACAAGCCTGGGAGTCTAGGTAAGATTTCAAATGCATTCACAGCCCCAGTTTCCCACCACACTGTTACCCTGCTATACTGAAATAATGGAGAATACCCCTGCACAGAGCTCATCATTCAGACCCTCTGCCTTCTCTCCTCAGGACCTAGTATACTGAGCAAGGGTGGGTCCTGAGTAAGAGACGGTGGTGAAGGGAGGGAAGAGGATGCTGACTTAGAGATGCTGGATGCAGCAAGAAGGCTCCATGTGTGGCAGCAGGTATCCATGCTCTGCTTCTGACTGCAGTTACTGGTCAGTGAAGAGAGAAGCAGTGAGCAGAGAGAACTCAGCTTGCTATGGACAGCAGTGCTAATCAGTACCTGGTGCTTTTCTTATTATACTGGCAGACTTGCCTGCCACAGCGGGTGGGACGGAAGAATGGAATTGTGACAGGTTTTCTGTACAGGAGGGGGTGAGGACTGGCATTTTGTTGAAAAGATTCATCCACTGGGCTTGGTTAGAAGTTCAACTTGCAAATTCGATGGGCTCTTTTCAGCCCAGAGCCAAGGTTTGGAGGGTCTGAACTGCTGTGGGTGTGGGGTGGATATCAAGGGACATGGTGGAAACTGTCCATTCTCCAAGCTGACTGCAGTTCTTCCAGCAAGCAGGAGGAGGAAATAACCACAGATAGTGGACACGCTCTCCTGGAGAGAACCTCGGGGGCTGGAATCCAAGCCTCTGTCACTGGGCAAGAAGAGTTCCGTTGCTTGTTGTAGAAGCTCCTAAAGTCCAAGGAATTACCCCAAGCCTCCGAGTTATAGAATAAACCACGGGCTTCTAGATAATATAATGAGCAGCCTGGTGTGATCAGGCTTCTTCAGGCTTTACCTAACATTCAAACGATTTAACTCCCGTTAAACCCAGCCCAGCCAGAAACACTGGACATTTTCCCCAGGAGGGAGATGCTCCCAGCACACTGTTCACCCTCTCACTCAGCAGATCTGTGATTGACACCTGCTGGGTACACAGAGGAGAGCAAAGGCTTCTTGCTCTGCAGAAATGACGGTAGAGGCTTTGGCTCAGTACAGCTGTGTCCCCCAAATCTGAGAAATAGACTGAAGAGCCCCAATAGATGTCTGAAACCTCAGATAGCATCTAACTCTCTGCTGTTTTTATTTTGCACATGCATACCAATGATGTAGGCATAATTCAGGTACAATATGAGAGTAACAATAAAAAGCACGCTGGAGAGATGGCTCAGCAGTTAAGAGCACTGGCTGCTCTTCCAGAGGTCCTGAGTTCAATTCCCAGCATCCACATGGTGGCTCCCAACCATCTATCATGGGATTCAATGCCCTCCTCTTGCATGCAGGTACATATGCAGAACACTCATACATAAAAATACAAATAAAAGTTTTAAAAATGTCTTTAAAAAGTAGAACAATTACAACACACTGTAAAATTATGTGCATATTCCCATCTTTCCTCCTTTCTAACAAACTAGTAACTTTGTATGAGCCAACTTGATAACCAAGAGCTTACATAGTGGCCTATCTATACCTTTAATCCAACAAGAAGTAGGAAGACGTCTGTGAACTTGAGGCCAGCCTGGTCTACATAGTGGGTTTCAGGCCATCCAAGGCTACATGGTAAGACCTTGTCTCAATAAACTAAAAATGAAAAACAGCATGATAACCAAGTTGTCTATTAAGTAACCAACAGTCAGGTAGCATGTAAGGGATGGATACGGCTCATTTCTGCTCTGAAGGAAAAAAGGCGGGGAGGGAGTCCCATGGGGAAAATGTTTCTGGGATTTTCCATTTAATAATTTTTGATTGTGGTTGACCATGGGTTACTATGAAAAGTAAAATTATAGTTGAGGGAAGGCAACTTAATCACTTCCCAGGGACCAAGCTATGTCTTAGTCAGGTTGGGTGTTGTTAACAGTTTCCTCTGAGATTGAAACACTGCATTCTGCAGGGAAGCTTTTTAAGCAGGGAGGCAATCAACTCAGAACAGCATCAGGAAGTCCCTGAAACTAACTAGATTTGTTGGGCCCTCCTCCCCGAGTAAGCAATAAAACTGCAAAGATTCTCTGACCAGCCAAATTGTGAGGACTCTGAGACCAGAGCAGCTGCATGGAAGAAGCAGAGACCGACAGACCTGCCTGGAAGAGGTTTAGACCAACCTCATGCACCTGGATAAGACACTCTCCAACCTGATGAGCTAACTTCAGGCTGTGCAGTGGGCTCCAGGTTCCCAGCTTTTGTGAGCTGTTACGCATGCTGGAGTGAGCTTTGGTGATTCAGCTATCTTTGAGTCATTTCTGCTCCTTGGAGTAACCCTTCACCCATATTCCTGTAAGTAAAACCCAATAAAAACACACTGGTTCACCAAAATGGACTTTGGTGGTATCCATATGTTGGATATGTCATGGGCTCCCTATCTGGGGTAAGGTGACATGTATGTTGTCATCTCCCCAGGAAAAGTTTTGTCACACAATATCGGGTCACCCCAAGTTAATTCACTCCAGCCTCTGGGAGTGGACATTAGAATGAAGAGTGAGGTGCAAAACCCAGGGCCCTCCCCCAGAAGTGGCCAATTCCATTGTCTGGAGATGGGGGATGTTTGGAAAGAGTTTTTCTGTGGTTCTGGTGTTGACCAAAAGTGAAGAACCCTGCCAGAAGTGGGGAGTCAGGGACTGCCCAGAAGAGGGAGGAGTATGCAGGAGAAGGCACCCTCCCTTACGTGAGAGAAAGCAATGGGGCTCTTGCCGGCCTCTTTCCTGGTCTCCTCCTTGTTCTGTCTGCCCCTCCCTCCTTCAGGTCTACAGACCCCAGAGGATGAGATAACGAAGGGTAGGTCACCTGGTCCACCCAAGGCTGAGCACCAGCTGAACACCTAGCAGCACTGGACAACCACAGACTTGGACTTTGGGAGGGTGCTGGTGTGACTAAGTCAGGCTCAAAGCCCAGCTTCTGTCCCTCAAGCCTCCTCTAGCCAGGACCCAATGTGGGAACAGCAGGTATTGACTGGAATGGAGTTAGCTCATGTCAGTGAAATCTTCAGGCCCCTCTCAGGATGGTTCTGAAATGGCCCAGGCAAGGACCTCTTACTATGTATGTATGTGCTTGCCTGTGTGTGCAAACATGATTATACGTATGTATGTGTCTGTCTGTCTGTCTGTTGTCTGTCGGTCTGTCTGTCTGTCTCTCTCTCTCTGGTTTATACACACATGGTGGGGGGGGGGCACATGAACATGAGCAAATGACCAAGTTTTGGGTCCCTCATTTAGAAAGTGGGAATTAAGGAACAGCCCATACCTTTGATGATTACCATGTGGCCTGAAGATAATACATACAGAGCTCTGAGCACAGCGTCTGTCACCTGCTCTGAGCCCCCAAAGAGTGCTGTGTGTTTTAATCTGCATGTATACACCTGGGGATGCTCTGTGAAACTCTATTTGTGCTGCCTGTGTTTATATTTATGGAGACTAATAATAACAGCCATGAACTGAGTGTTTATGTGCCAGACACTTGGTACATATGGAGCTGTATGCATGCGAGAATGCTTATGTGTTCTGATGCATGCACATGTCTGTGTGCCTTTTCCTTTTGAAGAAAATTGAAAAACAAAAGGCTATGATAATCAAATATGCTGGGCAGGGCTTTTTCTTTCTTTCTCCTATTTTCTGAGGTTGCAACTGGGAAATACTGTAGACATCATTAACCCAGGTGCCCCCACCAGCCCTGAGCCTCTAGGGAAGTCGGCGTGTTCTGGAGATCTGCCCTCTCTAGATGACCTGCACATAGGACACAGTAGGAACTCTCTGTGTGTCCCTAAGCTGGGCAGCTTGGACCACTGGCTCCCATCCCCCTGCCCTCCCTCACTCTGCCCCACTTAGCATTTATATAGCTCTCTGTGATCAGCAGACAGTTTGTCTGAGCAAAGTTCAGGGCTGTGCAGGACACAGAACACAGCGACAGGAGAGGTTACAGGCTCCTGAAGGCCAGGAGGTTAAGTGTCTCAATCAAGGCTGGCAGACCCGCATTCCCCTAGTAGATGACTTCTCCATCACCTTGGGGGTGTATGACCCCTAGCTTCCTCTCCTTGTAAGGCAGAGGAGACCTCTGCATGGAATTATTCCTGCCTCTGAGTACGCCCTTGTCCCGAGTACTGCGGGATTCTGCTACTTGAACAAACAAGCCAGAAAACCACGGGAGTACATCAGGACTTGGTTGGGGCACTGTGTCTATTTCCAGAGCTCTGGCCGGCTTCGTGCCCTCCTTCCCTCTTGGACCAGCACTGCGGTGGGCCGGTGCCCTTTGCAGCCCACTCATGCTCGTGACCGCCAGCCTGAGAGGAGGTGGCAGCCTCTATTATTAGCAGTACTTGACATTTTCCTGGAGCCTTGGTCTAAAGTAGGCCATGCATCCCCACAGCGGCTCCCTCAGTGGCTGCCTGCAACCGGCCCCTCTGCTCCTCCCACTGTCCCCAGGGGAGCTATAGCCACTGCCCCAGGCCTGTCCCCAAATAGTGTTTCTGGAAGTGATCCCATCTGCCTACTGAGGCCAGAGGCATGCCCACACGGGGCTTGTTTTTCATGCCCCCTCATTTCTCTGCTCTTCTCAGACGTCTTTGTCACTGAATCTCTTTTGCCAACTGGACTCACTCCCTCTCCCCGTCCGAGGTTACTTAGGGATTTAGGGAAAGCAAACAATCCCTTCCACGCACTCTGCCCAGAGGCCCATCACAACTGGTCCCAGGGACAACACAAAGCTGGCAATAAAGTGGTTCCATGGCTGGGCTTTGCCCACCTTTTCAGTACGGGGTGTGCCGGTGAAACTGAATTCGAGTTCTGAATTGGCATCTTATAAGCTGTGAGCCCAGGGCAAAGCTACTGTCCTCCGGGGGTTTCAGAGTCCCCTGCTAACAGAATCCAGGAGATACTTCCAGCTCTGTTTTTGCACCGTGGCACCCTGTTTCTAGAACTCTGGGAGAGTGGGGTTTGCCCAGATTAAGGAGGCTACATGACATGTGGGCTGAGATCCACACTACCCTGGGATCTACCTGACACCCCCTCTAGGCCTTCCCAAAGAGAGGCTCCTGAGGGAAGTCAGGGCTGAGCCCCCCTTGAAGGGTGGGGCTCCAGGGGGTCTAGTTGGGACTGGGGACTCCTCTTGAATCTATTTTGAAGTTGCCCCTCCTACTGTCTCAATGACAGTAGGTCACCCTTCTTACTGTCTCAGAGACTTAAAACTCTCCCATCACTAGGGCTGTTAAAGTGAAAAACGTCGTGTGGGGAGAGGTGGCTGAGGTTCTGTGAGAGCTCGGAGGCCCCTAGTTAGAGCTAGGCCTGCCTGAGGACAGAGCAGTGGGAACATCTGCAGCTCTTAAAGGGTCCACCCAGTGCTGTCCTTGGTGGTTGGTCAGAGCCTTGGCTTCTGTATCCAGCCCATCACAAGGCTCCACATCTTCCAGAAGTAGATCTAGAAGTGTCTGGGGCCTAGAGTTCAGAAGCAAAGAGGCTTGGGCCTGCAGCAGAAGCACAGGTAACCACAGGACTTGAAGAGCTGGGTTTCCAGATAAGAGGGTCCCCATGGGTGCTGTGTCACTTTTGAGTCCTTAAACCCCCGAACTGAGAATCAGACAGATAAGACAGATCCCCACCCTGTCCTGTCCTGTCCCCACTCACGCTGACTGGGTGCCAGCACCAAGCACCTATGGAAGAGGGGACAACGCTGGCCTGACCCTTTGTGTGTCCCCCTCATATCCAGAGAGTCTCCTGTGACTACCAGAGGCTCCTGGGCAAGCGGCCCTTGGACTATGGTTGCCGACGATATGGCAATTGGACCTGCTGAGGATACGGCAATCCAGGACGCTTCCGATCCTCACAGAAGAGAATGAGCAGCTGGTCTAAACCAGCTTCTTGGAAGACCAGTTAGTTTCCAGGGCACAGAGGAAGGTTTATAGGGACTTTATGGGATCAGGTTAGGCTAAGAATGGGGTCTCAAGGGCATCTGATGACATTGTGACCCTCTCTCTGTTACCAAGGTCACAGACTCTCTTCTCCTCACTCCAGATGTTTTCCCACACCCTGGGGCAGCTTCTCCCAGGAAGAGAAACTGTTTCTCCATGGCCTGAAATTTCTCTGTATCTTACAGAGTCCAGTGGGGGATCCTGGCTTCCCCTCTCCACCAGTGCCTTCTTGTCTGGTGGCGAGAATAACTTGAGCCAAACCCTTGGGGCTGATTGACTTGGCCTTGGGAGTTGTGAGGAAGCAGTTAATATTTCCTGTGCTTGCAGGTTTAGACTGCTGCAGAAATCTGAAAACACCCAAGGACGAAGCAGGAGAGGAAGCTGTGGGGATAGATCAGCCCTGCGTTGCCACACAGAGCAAGAATGTGGGGGCTTCTCTGAACCCCATTTCTTCCTGGACTACTTCCTTCAGGAAAAGTAGGGCTGTTCCCATGCAGTCCTTTGTGTGGGACTCTCTAGGCCCCGAGTTACACTCTCAAATAAAGCCACCACCGTGTTTACCTACTCAATAGCAGCTAGCTGAGTGACTGGGAGACAGTGTGACACAGGAGGGGACCCCAGAGCCAGCCCACCCTGCTATTCACCACTATGTGACCTTGAGGAAGTCAATCCCTTTGAGCAGGGGCAGGTCGCCTGGAAGCAAATGGGGCTTCAGCTTCAGGGCCTGCACTTGCCCTCCGGTGCCCTGCGAAGACTTGCTCACAAATCTAATTTCATGCTTCTTACATTTTGACACTAAAGAAGGTACCCAAGTTACATCAGTCTCAGCTCCCCAAGCCTGAATCTGCACACTCCCAATCTGGGCCATTATGTTCTTTTCCTCCCTCCCTCCCTCCCTCCCTCTCCTCCTCCTCCTCTTCTGTCTTGCTCTCATCTCTTCTTTTTCTTTTCTTTTCTTTCTTTCTTTCTTTCTTTCTTTCTTTCTTTCTTTCTTTCTTTCTTTCTTTCTTTCTTTCTTTCTTCTTTTTTTTGGAGACAGGGTCTCATTCCATTGCCCACATTAGGCTCAGCCTTGTGGTGATCCTCCTGCACCAATCTCCCAAATGCTGGGACTACAGGCATAGGGCACTGCACCTGCCTCCTGTCTTTTGTACAGTGAAGAACCGTACGGCTTTTCATTGCTGCAAAGAGCATTGTAAGTCCATAAGTCCTTAAACCAACACTAGCTGCTCTCAAGTACCTAGGTGAAGAGAAGGGAGCCCAGATGAGTGAAAGGGAGCTGAGCCCAGACTGGAAGGCAACAGGAGAAGGAAAGGGATAAGCTAGGAGGAAAGGGGCACATAGTCAGGAACACTGTCTTCCTTAGGGATCCAGTGGGCAGTTGTTGGCAGCCTGGGGGCTGCTGACCCCCATTGGCAGAACTTGACCCCAACGATGGAGCTTGGAAACACTGGGCAGGGGCCAGCGGATCCAAGCCAACTCCCACCCCATCAGTGATGCTTAATGGTGACACTACATCTGTTCCTTGCTACAACACAGCTTTTGTGTAGGTTTAAAGGCAGTGGTAGGCTTCTGTGGGCTCAAGTGCAACACTCAGGTCAGGCTGGGTAAGAAGGAAGGGCCTACATCTTCTAGAGTGGCTTTTGAGGAGGAAGTTCAGCTTTCCATAGTTACATCTGCCCATAGACAGGGCTCCAGGGCCCAGTAGAATGCCTTGTGCAGGTGACCCTTAGCACACCATGGCTATAACCAGAGTCCACAGCTGGTGGACTTTCCGGTGGTCCTAGAACCCTTTGTACCATGCATGGGTTCAGGGGCTGGATTGGATAGACAGAACAGGAGTAGGAGAAAGGATTCAAGTGGGTAGGGAGCCCAGGGATCTACTGGGTAGCAAGCCCAGCAGGACCGAGCTGATGGGACCCACTGAGGCCCATAATAATAGGACCAGCAGGATGACTCACGGAGGTGTTTTGACATTGCACACTGGAGCTGTTGAAGCGCAGAGCGGGAACCCTCTGCTCGGTGCCCTGGATGTTCAAGATGCACTCGTAGCCTCGCTGTCCCGACTGAGGCTGTGGGAGGTTCTTAGCCTTCAGAGTGATGGGTTTGATCACTTCGACTGGTACCAGGATCTTGTCCACTCGCAGTAGCTGGGGGCAGTCCTGGGGACGAGAGGGCATGGCTCAGCGTGGGCATGTGGGAAACCAAACAGACTGTGACCTCCACAAACATTACATAGACGTTGGTCTTTGCTATGGCCCATCCTTAGGGGCCCACATGCCCACCCTCAGACAGCAGGGAAGGAATAAGAATAAGAAATCTCAACTCTTAGTTTACCATCTTGAGGCCACTCCTCCTGGAGTCTATCCTTGGCCTCTTCAGGTTAATTTTAATACCAATTTATACCCCAAATCTCTAGCAGGCCCACGGTCCCCTCCCAATTCCCTTCCTTCCTTGGCAGAGACTGACCCTGCTGCCTGGGCATCCTGCTCCTCTGGGGACTGACGGCATCTTTGCCTGCCAAGTTCCAGGCAGCCAGGAGTTAGGACAGATGGCCCATATGGGAAGCTACACATGGAGGCAACAGTCTGGGCCTCAGCTCTGCCCATAGAACTCAAATCTGGACCACAGCTGGGGAAACGGAGAGGGCCTCCAGTACGTGGGCTGAGGTGGCATTTGGCAATATTCTGGAATTGTATTCCTTCAGTGGACTTTTCAGTCTGAAAGCGTCTGACTAAGCCGTGAAGATGGTCGGCACTGAGGAAATACCCCTCAGAGTAGATACACAGCGCTTCTCTTGGAGGCCTGCAGCAGCACTGTTAACCAAACAACCACAGAGGGTCTTTGCCCTGGAGGAAACGAATCCCTGGGCCCCTTTCTTTCGAAAACAATCATCATGAACTTGAGAGGCCAGAATGGGCTTGGAGGATGATGGAGTCAGAAGATGGGATGGGCACTCTTGGCCTTGTGCCAGGAAGGTCTCCCATCCCCCAGGTTCTGCCCTCTCTCTGGGCACTGTCAAACCAGAGGACCTTTGAGCAAGCTGACTATAGAAAGCATGGCACCCATGTCCTTCCTGAAGATGTTCAGACACAGTCTCACTGCTGAGTCTCAGCTGAGGGTGCTGTTCCTCTCCACAGCGCTGGTCTTCATGGGGTAATACTGATTAAAGAAACCATGAATGGCGCATACTAGAGGGGTCTCATAGGTGACTGGAGGCTGCCTTTCAAAGCAAAGGAGCCACTGGTTCCCTGTGTCACCAGGAGCTGCACTAGGAAAACAGTGAGCTTAGCGCACCCCTACCCTGAGCTTCAACATTCCTTTGTCCATTAGGTAGGACTTGGATATCTTGTCCATTTGAGAACAGCTCAAAAGGGAGCAGCACATGCAGTAATTCCACCCTTTAGGTATTCCCCCAAATCGCTGAAAATAGACACTTAAACAGATCCTTGTAGGCCACATTCACACTTGCATCCACACAACAGCTGCGAGGCAGAGATAGCCTAAGTGTCCATGGATGAATGAAAGAATTACAAAAAGATATGTCATACCCACACAATGGAAAAGTATACAGCCTTAAATAGGGTGAAAATTCTGACCCATACAACAATATTGCTAAACACTGAGGACACTGTGCTAAGTGAAATAGGCTAGCTCCACAGGGACAAATTCTGCATGATTCCATGTGCACAGGGCAGCTAGGGGACTGCCTTTCCTCCAAGGAGCTGGGTCTGTGACCACACTTGGTAAGAGCCAGAGAGTACTGGTACCTCTCACCTCACATTCCAAGGAGAATGGTGATGGACAAGTAAGGGACATGGATGTTGCTCCATGGGGAGAGTTTCAGCTGGAGACTTGTGGGGATGGTTATACACAGTGCATATGCACTTAGCTGTACTCCCAAAGCATGTTAGAATAGTGTTGTTTTCATTTATAAATTTCACAACCATTAAAATCAACCAGCCCAAAACTGAAAGCATGGAGGAGTGGCGAGGTCTCAGGGTAACGGGGGAGCAGCGGCAAGGACGTAGCACAGCCTTGATCTTCCAATTACAGGACTTCTCAAGGTTTGGAAGAAGTGAATATCTGGGAACTATGAGGTACTCCCACAGAGAGTCCTAGTGGCTCCAGATCTGTACAGACCCGGCATTTATCTATCTGATCCCCCATGCTCTGACAAGATGTGACTGTGGCGTACATAGGCAAGGGGCATGGTTCTGTGGAGAGGTTGATGCTTGGGCTGAATGGGGAGGTGTGTGGGGCTGGGGGACTATGGACAGCAGTTCCCGGAAGAATGGGGTGTCATGAGCCAGTCCTTGGGTACTGCAGACCCACCTCTGCCTAAGGCTGGGACTGCTTTTCCTCCAAGGAGCTGGGCCTGTGACCACACTTGGTAAGAGAGCCAGGGAGTACTGGTACCTCTCACCTCCACATCTCCAGCAAATATTGCCATCCATGAGCAGGCCCAGGGAACCTGGAATTCTAGAGTCCTCTGAACAACCTGACTGACCCCTTCCTAAAGGAGAAACTGAGTCAGGGAGAGGCAAAAGAATACCTCAGTGTTAGCAGATGGGTGGACAGCTGAAAAAGCCAACTGTTTGCATCACCGCCCTTCCTCCTGTTTGTGGAAGAACAGGTTTGGTGAGTAGGACCCTCTCTGAATGGAATCTCTCAGTCAGTTGGAGGGGTGGGACCCAGTTGAACTAGACTGGAACCCTGCTCTGTCCAGGAAATGTCAAGAGCTAAAGCCTTTCTCACTTGTCCCCTGTAAGATTCTCACCAAAGCTTGTTAGGAGTGCTCTAATGAGTCCTGATTAGCAATGGCCCCATAAAGGCCTAGTTTGCATATAAAAAGGTTGGCAGTTCTGAGAGTAAGTTCATTAATAATAATTGGAGAGGCCCAGGGATGGGCTGGACACATCTTCCTCTAAGTAGTGCTGATGTTTGACCCCAGTGCCCCTGCTTAATTGAAATGTAAAATGGCAATTTTCCCCTAGGCAACAAGGCATGAAGAGGCCATCTCCACCACCCTGCCCTTCCTCCCACCCATCATCCCAGACTGACCTGCTTCCTGCTAAGATGCCAGGTGCAAAACCATCTACAGACTCAAACCTCAGTGGGAAATCTCAGAGAAGGTACCACAGTCCCCCAGGACTCTGAAGCCCTGTTTCCCCGCCCAGGGGCTTAGGAACTCTGACATTTGGGGTTCCTTAGCTAGAGAGAGATGCTGGGAATTAAGTTATAGAGTCCCTGTCTCCTTCTGCTCGTTTCAGAATCAAGAAGAGTGCACTTGTCATTACCTGGCCTAAGTCCAGGGAGGAGCAGTCTTCTTCCAAATGTGTGTTCTGGAGACTCCATGAGTTAACATGTGCAAGATGGCTGACTCAGAGAGAGTAAGCATCCAGCAAGTGTTTCCTCTTTCCTTGCCTCCCTCAGCTCCGGCTGGAGTCTGTCCCTCTTCTGTTCCCAGTTTCTACTGCCTGTTCATAGGGCCCATCCATCTAGCCCACTCCCATCTCTCTTCCTTTTCCAGAATTACAGCATCAGTTCTTGGCAGCATATCCCAGCCTCTTGCTGGACCTGACTCATCTCAATACCTTCAAGTGCCTCAAGCATGGGAGAGACAGGTAGGGAGGAACGTCATCTGTCCATGGCTCTCCTACTGAGAATCCCCTCTCTCAGACTGTTCTGTTCTGGTAGGTAGGACCTTGGAACCTTGAAATGGGTTAGAATGGCATTGCTTGTTGTCTAGCTTCTCTGGGGCTGTGGATTGTGGCCTGGTTATCCATTGCCTTGCTTCTAATATCCACTTATGAGTAGGTACATACCGTGTTTGTCTTTCTGGCTCTGGGTTACCTCACTCAGTATGATTTTTTTTTTTAATTCCATCTATTTGCCTCATGTTCCTCCTCCTACAGGAGGTCCCAAGGCTCTAAAGAGATGGGTTCCTGGGAACCATGAGGTAACCACACAGGGAGTCTTATTGACTCCACCTCTGTGCCTCTGAATCTGGTCCCCTGAATCTATCTATCAGGAGAAGTAACATCCTTAAGTTACATTGTCACATGCTCAGAGACAGGAGACCTGACTAGCTAACCACATGGCCAAATCCTCTCTTCATCCACAAAATGAAGATATGGTATGGACTAGATGATTTTTATGGTCCTGGGCCATACTATAAAGACATACTATAAAATACATATTTGGGCTTTGTCCCTGGTTCCTGGCACAGAGCTTCTAAAACCCTTGGAGTTACGGTGATAGGAACTTTCTGTTGTTCTCAATAAGCCCATTTCAACCATATTTGAGTTTAAGCCAATGAAGAGCTCATCTGAGGATGGGGACTATTTGCTAGCCCACCGAGGGATGAGAGGATCTTCCCAGAGGCTGCAGAAGAGAGAGGAACTAAAAGTTGAGTTCAGTAGCAGTGGCCAGTGGTAGTGGATGTTGGGAGAGCCACTCAAGTACACCATTGCAGATCAAATAGAATGCATTTCTGCTCCTCTGATCTTACAACTGTTCTCTGGAGTAAGCACGCTGCTGGTTGAAGAGGAGTTAATCAGTCCTGCCTGCATAAAGGCACTGCCATAGGAACCCCACATAAGGAGCTCAGGAGATGCTCACTGGCTACAAGCACGTACTGCTCTTGCAGAGGACTGGAGTCTGGTTCCTAGCGCCCACATCAGGGAGCTCATAACCATATGTACCTCCAGCTTCAACAGATCTGATACCCTCTTCCTGCCTCCTCTGGTATCTGCATGAACGAACGCAAGCACACACACTAAATAAACAAACAAACAAACAAATAAATAAATCTTAAAGAAAAGGAACCTTCCATGAAAGAGTTCCTGGAACTTCCTAGTTGGCGAACAGATGGCGGGACCTGAGAGGGTGTACACATGAAGCAGGACCTTGTTCCCACAGACCTCATTCCCCACAGTGTTCACTAGCTCCTCATCTGCATCTTTTGTACAATCCTTTCTAATAAGCCAGAAAATGTAAATAAATGTTTCTCTGAGAGCTGTGACCCATTGCAACAAAGTATCAAATATAAAGAAGGGGTTTAGGAAGCCCAAGTTATAGCCAGCTGGTCAGACCCATAGGTGACCATGTCTTGTAATTTGTGACTGGCATCCTAAGTGGGGGTGAGCCCTTTAAAGGGTGGGATCTGACACTAACTCCAGGTAGATAGCACCAGAATCGAAGGAAACTGTAGGCTTCTTAGCTGGTGTCTGAGGAAGATTAGAGAACAGCTTAGTAAGGAAGGAAAAGTGACCCATGTGGCGTCATGAATGTGACCTATGGAGAGAATGGCTTGCTTTCCTTTCTGTCCTAGCTCTATTATTAGCCTAATAGATGATCTGGGACTCATCAATAGACTCTTTTTGAAGCTCATTTTTTCCATCTCTACAATAGGAATTACAATATTTCCTCAAGAACAATGGAAAACAAAGGATAATCTCTCTCTCTCTCTCTCTCTCTCTCTCTCTCTCTCTCTCTCTCTCTCTCTCATCCACACACACAGCATGCACGCATACACACACACATACAGCATAATCAAATCTATTTCTTTACATGCTAACTTCAAAAAATTAAAAAACAAAAACACAGTATCTACTTAGTTAGTTTAAAATGTGGTATCTAAAATACCAATCAACTGAATGAATGAAGAATCAGCAAGGGCGACAGGAGACTTTACATGGAGATATGGTTATCAGCAGGGAAGTATTTTATTATTTTAATCATTGGTATTTTTCGGCCTGGTATCTCCTAGCACTGGACACCGGATCTGGTAGTCATTCTGTGCTCCTGTTGCAGTTCTAGCCGATGTGGTTAACTTGGCGCAGGGATTCAATCCCTACCCCCATCACACATACTTTCCCATGTGCTATCTTGTTTTGTAACACGACTCATGTCATCATCCTGATATTTCAATGAAGACGATTCAAATAAGCAGTAACCTCAGTACTCACAAATGGTGAGTCAGTATTTTCTTCTGCTCATCTTATTTTCAGCCACAGATGATTATCTAACCCTACACTGATTCCCTCCAAAACATTCTGCCCTTCTCTTTTCAAAGCAGGTATTTCTCTGAACCGTCATTTGAAAGGGGCCAACTCTTGCAGAATAGAAAACACCTGTATTTGACAAGATTATGTGGAGACGTGAATGCATGCAGTAAGAAACAGTCTCCCTTGGAGGCTGTTTCACCCTGTGGCTACATTCTACAGTTGTAAGAATAGACCAAAGATATGGAGGGACAGTGGCTTGAGGCACAAGCAAATATTTAATAGCTTGAAATTCTGGAGGTGGATCTGGATGATTCCGGGTCCATAGGCTGGCCCCTTGTATATTGCGGTGTTCACTTAAATGCACACAAATAAGGGTGGGTTACCGGGTGCCGGGAGCAAAGGCAATGTAGGAAAGCCATGGAGCTGCCTTCCCATCCACTTTGTCCAGCTTGCCAGTGGCTCCTTTGGGCAGAGGCTTCATAGCATATTTAAATAATTGAACAAGGACATAAAGAATGCTCCTGGGCTGGGAGAGAGAACACTGCCTTCAGGGCTGGGGCTGCCTGGGACTGCCTGGAGGGCTGAGGGACAGGCTTGTAGATTTACAGCCCCTGATGTATTTGCAAGATGAAAGCTCTGTTTCACCCAGTTGTTACAGTGAAATTGGGAGAATGCAAAGCTCTTGGGGACAGCCGGTCTAGAGTGTCTAAGGAAAGCATGATTTGCAGGTCACTTCTTCTCCCCCAATACCACTTCAGCCCCCTCCTGGCATCAATTCTAAACAGGAGCCAGCCCCAGTAGCCCTAACAACTCCCCAAATTTATACTCACCTTCTCAGACCCCTGATGCTCAATACAAAGATGTAATGCATCATATATTTTCTTGCTGTTCCCCAAGTTTATAATGCCATTAGCATGATCTACGATGGGCTGGTTTATGGAGAGAGCGAAGTAATAATACAGAAAGGAAATACCCATAACCCCAAGGGGGAGGGGCAGGTGAGATTGATGGAAAGTGCAGTTGTCTGGAGAAATGGCAGCCCAGTAATTGAATACCTGAAAGGGGGATGTGTGCATGGGTTGGAAACAAGTTTTTGAGCTGGGTTTGGCTTTGTTTTCTCAGGGGAGGGTTAAAGGCATAGTGGGAGTCGGTCCTAGGAATTAAAGCAGAATCATTGACAGTGGGGATAGCCTAATTTCTCTCCAAAATCAAGCCTGGGATAAATGCCTTTGGTCTTTATCTCTAAGGGTGGATTTCATTCAGAACCAGGGACAAACAGCAGTCCAGGATTCTTACTTTCTGGTTCTGTAGTTCTAGCGTGAACTTGACCTTTAGGGTCCCAGAGTTCATCATATCTGTCCTAGTGTAGGACATCTTGGAGGCATCAGGGTAGCAGCGGATGTTGGGAGAACCTTTCAAGTACACCATTGCAGATCAAATAGAATGCATTTCTCCTCCTCTGATCTTACAACCATTCTCTGGAGTGAGCACACTGGCTAAACGTGAGGAGGAAGAGTAGTGTGCAGAGCCTCCCTTCTGAGACCGTTCCCCTGGGAACCACCCATGTATCTGTAACTTTCCTAGCTTGGTGCCTGGAGAGCGCAGCTTCAGTGGTGGTTCACTTTGATTTTTCAGCTCCGATGAGAACCCACAGTGCAACAGCTCATTGAGGACCACCTCTTGCCAGTGGATGTGTTCTCTATAGCAGCTCGTCTTAATCATCGCTACCAAGTGTGTTGGCTGGCTGGATCTGTTCAGGTGAGGCTGTGGAGGAGCCAGCAACTCTGTGCGGTGCACACAAGGACAGGGGCTCCTGCAGCTCTGGTAATGGCTGTCCAGCCGAAAGGCCATTCCAGGAGATGGCAGGAAGCCTTGTGGACAATAAGGGAGGAGGACTGGGAGCAAGCAGGGAGACATGGCCACCCTAGCATACTGTCACCTCATCTCTCCTCTCCCTTTCTATCTGCGCCCAGGCTCTGGCAGCCGATCTAAGGGTCTACATTGTTATAATAATGCCATCATTAGTTGAAACAAAACCATCCTTTGTAACTGGGATATAGTTACTATAAACGACATATGTTACTGGGCATTCTATTTCTAATCATTGTAATTATGCCTGAATACTTGCTGTTCATAACACAACTACAATGGTCTACCAGTTCGCCATTCCAGACCAATAACTTCGCCTGAACGTGCTCTTTGTTCCCAGGGAAAGAAGTAATTCAACACCCCTGGTGATAGCCAGGGAAGCCAGTGTTGAAACTGGAAGAGACAGGATGAAAGCATTCCTGGGGATACAAGATGGGGCAGCCCAGATGAAAAGCCACCTGGCAGCCTCCCTCGTGGCTAAACAAAAGGACCCTCTCTGTATAGACTCACAGGTAAAGGGGAGTGTGAACCTGAGGGCTTTGAGAAGAATCACCGTGGGCTGAGTCTCACCAGCATTCCAAGAGGGTCTGGGCCCAGGTGTCTAGAGGAACTTCAGGCTCTAAGACCAGGAGACACCCAGTCAGATGCCATTTGGAGCTCTAAGCCTTGACTGGACATTGACTGGGTACTCATTGTCTAAGAACATTCATTGCACCCTTGCCCCGTGAGAACAGTTCTTGGCTGTGATTTCTCTTAAGTGCACTCAAGCTCGTATTTATCTGCAAGTACGGAAACCTAGAGGTCGTGTAGGCCAGTGGTGTCCTATCAATTGCACATCTGAAGATCTCATTATATGCTTTTAAGCCTCAGAAACTTAAGTGCAAAGGCTGTAGGGCACCGTGAGATAACAGTGGCTTCACAGCCGCTGTAGGCTGGGGCTAGACTGCCCCACTAAAGCCTATGTTCTTAAGGCGTATTCCCCAGAGTGATGCTACAGGGAGCTGGCAGTGGGAACTTGAAGGGAGGTTTACTGGAAAGTCTTAGGTCACTGGGGGTGTGTCCTTGAAGGGAATTATGGGGCTTGGTCCATTTCTTTTCTTTTCTTTTCTTTTCTTTTCTTTCTTTCTTTCTTTCTTTCTTTCTTTCTTTCTTTCTTTCTTTCTTTCTCTCTCTCTCTCTCTAACTCTTTGACCATCATGAAGTAAGGTGTCTTCCAGCAGGTCTGAAAGGAAACAGGTCCTTCCAAACATAGATTAAAAACTCCAAAACCATGGGCCAAAATAGATCTTTGTTCTTGTTTTGGTTGTTTTTCATTTTTTTCTTTTCTTTTTTTTTAGATTATAATATATCTTAATTATATCATTTCCCCCTTCCCTTTCCTCTCTCCAAGTCCTCAAAGTACCCCTTCCTTTCTCTGTTTCAAGTTCATGGCTTTTTTCCCATTAATTGTTGTTACATGCATATAAATTTTCCTTAATATAACATGCTCAGTCTGAATATGTTACTCATGTGTGTTTTCAGGGCTGAACTTTCGGCACTGGAAAACCAATTGGTGTGCTCTTCTGGGGGAGATTCTTTCTCCCACTCTCAGAGTTCCTTGGTTGTCTGTAATTCTTTGTGTGGGGTTGAGGCCTCAGGAGTAGGTTTATCCCCATCCACTTCGGCATGTCTGCTGTCCTTGTTCAGCTCATGTCTAGGCAGTCATGTTGGTGACACTCTGGGAGAAGTTTCTGACTTTCCTAGGAGACAGTCTCACAGCAAACTCCCCAGTCCTTTGGCTTTTGAAGTCTTTCTGCACCAACCTTGCCTCTTTTTAAGTTGTTTTATCTCAGGCATTTGCAATAACATCAGAAAGCCAACCATCACAACAGCAGAAGTTTAGATGGATAGCCTGTGAATAACTTCTCTGGCATTGATAAAAAACACCAATGACCAAGCTCTCTTTCTGTTGCATACTTTCCCTTTGTATCCTTTATTCCTGCTATAGTTGTGTTGGAAAACAAACAAACAAAAAACCAATGGCTTTTTAAAAATTGCTACATTTACACTAGGAGGCAGAGATTCTGTTTTGAGTTCTGGAAACAATGGTTTTCTCTCACTGAACCCAAAAAGCTAGACTTAGTCAATGGTTCACAATGTTTATTTGCTTAGTTCCTGTTAGGTACATCCACTAGGAAGATGTTGCCACAGCAACCGCATAAGGTAATCAACTTAGCCTCTTCCTCTATGCTCACTTCAAAATGGCCCTGGGACGCAGTTGGACCAGAAACAAACTCTTAGAACTTCTTTCTCTTAAAATAAGCAGAAATCTAAGACAAAGAAGAGCCCAAGCTCATCCCATGTGATACTGTAGTAGGGAGAAATGAAGATTCTGAGTTACACTGGCCTCTCAGACTCCAGGGGCTTGGTTACCACGCCCAGCTTATGGAAAACGGAAAGAATTGAAGGGCAATGACAATGGCTGGATCTGTCTCCATGCCCTTGTAGTTAGCCATGGTCCTCAAAGCCTGTTCCTGTCTCAGGAGCCTGCTATCCAGTCCCCGGAGCAGCCATGGATCCCCAGCAGATTCTGACAAAGCCAGGCCTGAACAGGCCTTGTATTTGGAAGCACCATCTCTCACAGACAGCCCACCATTGTTCTGGGAAACCTGCTAGCTCTCACTTTGCTCTCTTTTGGTTCTTTTAACCTTTCTTTCTAAGCATCGAAGACAACCTTGCCACAAGAGAACAGGAAAGAAAACGAGCAAGATAGCGAAGCAATTGCAAGCCTCCTCCGAGGTAAGGGAGCAGTGGGAGGCGTTTGCAACCCCCAAAGTCCATTGTTCTTGTTCTCTGTCTGTCTTGGGCCTTTCTGTTCCCAAACCTTGGTCAGGTTCGCTGTTCTGAGAGCGGGAGAGACCCTGAAAGCCACTTTTTCTGACTTCTATCATGTTCCGGGCAGATTTCAGATGGGTGTTTCCTGGAGCCTTGACCCCTGACCTTAAGGGGGTCGATCTACCCTTCTGCCCCTGTCCTCAAGATCAAGACCCAGCCATGTAGATGAGACTATCAGCCTTTTCCAGATTTTCATGCCACAGTGGCCCACTGGCTGCCTGACTCGTGTCCCTTCGTGTTAATTCCACTTATATTAGACAAAGGTAAGAACTCACACATACATACTTACACTCACACATTTGTACCTGAACCTCCCAGCTGAGCTAGAACCATGGCGTCAATGCAGAGCTGAGCTCATCTATTGCTTTCAGACAGTGTGCCTGAAGAGTCAAGGTTAGGGAGGAAAGAAGAAATCTGGGATCTTTTCTTGGTTTTCCCTCTCAAGACAAGGGCCACACATGTGTTCTGTGCTTACAAGCAGTGCCTCTCACCATCCCGCTGCTGGGACCTACCTCGGGCAACTTCACTCGGCCTTCCTGGAAGGAGCATGTGTTGGGATCGTGGGTGCAAACGTGTCGGTATTTACACCAGTGGCAGCGGTATGGGCTCTCCACGCAGGACAGACATCTGGGCACAGAGGAGAAGCACACATCTTAGAACTTCAGCCCAAGCACCCACATCTCTGGACTCTAGCAGAACATTTTGCCAGTAAGGGAGATAACCCTTGAATGATGAGCAAAGGCAGACCTCATACAAATCCACACTTCTCTTCTCAAGGCCTCAGGGAATGAGCTCCTCACTCAGAGCTGGAACCCATTTCCTCCAAAGCCTGGTGAGCCTCCCTCTACCTCCATTGGTCAATATGGTCCTTTGCTAAATAGGAGATCGATAAAGAATGGAGTCTATAGGAACTAAGACAACCCCCAAATTGGGTTTTAATTCAGATTGCCTCTGAGTCTCGCTGGGAAGGGCCTGCACCAATGGGTCTCTGGTAACAATGGAAGCTATCAAGTTCCAGTCTCCACACTGCGTGTCCCGGCACAGTTGCCAACCCCACTCTTTACCTCCAGGAAACAGGCAACTTTGTAAGAGCCAGCCTTATGTTGCTTAAAAAACCCAACATGGTTCCCTGTTGTCATAAGCTCAAAGGCCTTGCCACACAGGCAGAGCTGCCCCGAGCGCCACCCTTCTCACAAGGGTCTGGTGCTGCTGCCTTGAGCAGGCCTCATGCTCTCCACAGGCTGTTCTACCATGTGTCGGAGCTTTCTGTTTTCCTCCACTTGACCAACCTTTGGCCAAAGGAGAGTTGGTCCCTCTGGGCCCTCACTTTGTAAACCTCTGTGCGGGGATACTCCTAACTGCATGGTGTTCTATTTCATCATTAAACATCAAGTTCTTCCATGAGGCTACTAGGCTGCAAACCTCGACCAAGCAAATGGGCAGGTATTGGTTCCAGGGGAGGGCAGGGCCTGAGTGCTGGGGTCTTATTAATTTGTGAATCCTCTATCTGATGAGTAACACTGTAGATGAGATGGAAACCTCACACCTAGTTGAATTTCTTACTCTGCTTTTCTAGGGGCGATAAGGGAGGAAGGGAACATGCCACTCAGAGGTGAGGTCATGGGCAACTCCATGACAAGAAGTAAGAATTCTGATATTGAAGCAGCCAGCTCTGGCTGGGCAGGATAGATGCTTCCTTCTTTGAGGTCACAAAGTAAGCTAAGCTCTAGTCTCACAGACACCCTACATGAGCCCTAACTTTTTTTTTTCTATCAGATTAGAGTCCCCTAAATGTCATGTTATATACCTACCCTGTAAAGATAGGAATGCAAACAGTATGTTAAAGCAAACAGGAATGTTGGAGGTTCAGGCCATGTGTTTTCCAAACTCTCTCTATGGAATCCTAAAGGTTCTACAGAGGTCCTTTGGAGACTATATACAGTCTCATGGGGCTCCTAGATAGAGGGGCTCCTGGCCTCATAATTCCCCCAATAAACAGCCTCTTCTTCCATCTGTTTTGCATACTGGACTTCCATACCTAATTTTAGTTTCTATGGTAAGGAAAATTAAAATTGTACATCTCCAACCTGGTTCAATCTCATCCTTTCACGGAGGAAATAGCAACATAGCCATAGCAAAAGGCAAGAGTACTACCTAGTCAACGAGCCACATGGGCTTCTAAAGGTTGCCTTGCAATGGCTTTTCCTCCTGAGAGCCATCCCGAGAGAGTCAAGTCTGCTGTACAGTCAGCAACAGCAGTGTCCCAGCCAGGGACTGCTCCGATAGGACAGTGCTCCTGGGGTGTCATGTTGCAATTTGAATGTGAAATGTCCCCACAGGATCCTCTGCTTGAACTCTCAGTCCCTGGTTGGCAGTACTGTTTTGGGAAATTTGTGCAATCTCAGGCACTGTGACCTAGGTAGCAGAAAAGGGTCACCAGAAACAGGCCTTGAAGATGCCCACTTCTGGTTTCGGCCTGACTGTTCTGCTTTCTGACTTGCCAAGATGCGAGAAGCCATTCTACAAGCTCTCACTGCTGCAGACAAACCGCCATGATGTCCCCACCATGATGGGCTGTATGCTGTGAATCATGAGCCATAGTCAACTTTCCCTCCCTTAGGTGACTTTCACCAAGTATTCTGTCACAGCGATTAGGAAATTAACTAACACAGGCCAGTCGCTAACTATTGTGGTGCCAGTACCTTTGGGTCTCCTTTTATAGAGGACACTAGTGCACAGAATGGTTAAATCCTCCAGCTAATCTGCTGTCCATGATTATTATTTAGAGGGGGGGGGTGCCAAAGTCAAACAAAGCCAGAGTCGGGTTTCTGTATCTCCATAGCAAGGCCTCAGCCGCTCTCTCTTTTGACTTTCCTTTTGCACTTATCAGCCTATATGAGTCCTGACCCAGTTTATAGGGTGGGGCGTTTAGTTGACTTGCTAGACCACCTGACCTCTCCTGGATACGTGTAAAGGCTGCCCTCCCTTCTCTGGTCCCTCCTCTGTGTAGGTGTGAACTGCTGTCCTTCAGGTGAGCTACATCACCCCTAGCAGAACGGTGGGAAGGGAATCAGACTTCTGCCAGGGAAGATGCACAGGCTAGGGGTTTGCAGGGCTCACACCATAGGCTCTTACTTTTGTCTCTTTCTAGGCTCTTTCCATTCACCCTATCAGTACAGGAGAGAGGCCCTTCTTCTAGCATTAAGGAGGCCTCCTTGGAAGCCTCCGTACAATGATCCCTTGAAATCGTCGTGGGGTCTTCTGATCTCTGAGTGAGCCTTGGCCCTAGGGACAGCAGGCTGAGTAGAGCCAGGGCACTTACGAGTTGTGGACGCTGCAGTTGTAGAAGACAAAGCTGGTGCTGGCGAAGGTCACGCCCGTCTCCTTCGACTTGAGTTGCAGCTGGACGACATGATGGTCTCCTATAAGGTAGAGCCCACCAACGGGGCCCGGGGAAGTTCAGAACCCAAGCCAAAGGCCCATGAGCAGTAATGCTCTCTAGGAAAGAGAGCCTGCGCCTCTGGGACACTGTCAGGCTTCCTAGGTCCCCGAGTCAGCAAGGTTCAATTCCAGGATGAACCTACCCCGCTCCCACGCCCGCCCCCCACAAGTTATGTTTGGTGTCTCTTCTCTGTTATGTCACCGGACCCCCAGTCACTTATCTTGAGCTCATGGGCACACACACACTCACATGCTGTGTCTAAACGCCTCTCAGAATCACAAACAGTGATGAGTAGCCAAGGAGGAAAAACAAAATGTACGATCCGAGGAAAGCTGTTGCCCGTGGCACAAAGTGGCACTGCATATATGTGTAAATATGTGCACCTGACCTCTGTGCAGAGAGACCTAGGCCTGATACTATCTCCTCTGGGGGACTTGGCTCCAGAGGGGTGAGGAGTGTAAGACCCCTCAGCTGGCGCCAAAGAGGCATTGGAGCCCATGTTTAATTCACAGCCCTGACCCTGGACCCCACTTCCAGCCTTGTTCTCTGCCTTCCCCAGGAGCCTCATTAATCAATCAGCTCTGAATAAATGTGACAAGCCCAAATGGGAGGGACAACATGGAATCAATCTGCCTAGGCCAGCCTGTCCCTCACCAGTGTCAAGCCTGTGTCTACTCATATCCTTCCCAACAGAGTTGGTTCCAAGCAACAGGCAGCTGTGTGTGGGGGACAAAGTGCTCTAGAGTCAGGGACCTAATCATGTGACTGTGAACAAAGGGTTATGGAACCACTGGACCTGCCCCATCATACCCTTGCTTCTGGCTAGCATCCCTCTTCCCCAGTCCCCACCTCCCAAGGCAGCTGAAACAAGAACAACACCAATATACACCACTGCTCTTCTGACCTGGCCTCTATCTACCGTCTCTGTCGCTTCTCCTCATCTAGGATGAGGTAGACGTTCGGTTGCTAAGCTGGGGCTGAGACAGAAGGGTAGTACCAGTCAGTTTCCAAGGGTAAAAGAGGAAAAGCTTACCTCTACCGCTTTCAACCGTCAGCCCACTCCCTCGGACTTATCCCTGCCCCTAGGCTCCCTCAATCCCCCACATCTGTCATGAGTTCTGCTACCCAGGCACAGTGAAGAGTCTGCCATCCAACTTTGCCTCCTGGGACCGCTTGCTCACCATTTTCTGTGATGATGCGGGGCACCTCCTTGGCTGCAGGGGAGTAGCATTGGATCTGATTGCCTATTACCAGCCCATCCATCTCTGACAGATCCTCAAAGGTACAGTTGACACCTGCTGACAGCTCCGGGACATTGTATGTCTCTAGGACCAGCTGTGAACAGGCCAGCCAGGCAGGGGGAAAGAGGAGAGGAGGGGGAATGGGGAACAGAAGGAAGAAAGGCAGCAGGCAGAGAAAGAGACAGACAAAGGAGAATGATTACCATAGATCAGTTTGTTACAAGAGTGGTGTAGAGAAGGCAGTGGGAGGCAGAGGCAGAAACCCACTAGGATCCGAATGGATTTGGCCCCAGAAAGTGGGAATGCTTAGGGGATTTGTGTGCTAGAAGAATTCTGAGCAGGACCAGGTTGGCTGATAGGCCACCTCTTCCATTTGGTAAAATGAGAACACTAATGACCACATGCTTAGTGCTAGAACTCAGAAGTCTGTAAATCATTCTCCTGATGGACCCACATTGGCCTCCTTTATAGATAAAGAGATCATTCCCGACACTCATTGCTACATGGTCTTAATCTATCATTCTATATTTACTTGCATGCCAATTAATCCCAAAGTGGCTAATGGATATTTAGGCATACCCATGGCATATTTTAGGTTATAATAAAATATTATGCTTTTTTATGTTTGGTAATATAATGCTATTTTCCTGCAAATATATATTTTGAGCATATCCCCCATGCTCCACCACTCTCCCCATTTCCATCTCTCACTCTCTGGTTAGTCCCACTTCCCCTCTTTTTATAGCTTCCACTTTTATGTCATATATAAATATATGATTTTATGTCTCTATAAAATCTAGGACCCACAAATGAGAGAAACATGGTATTTGTCTCTCTGAGACAGATCTAAATTCAGTTAATAGTATCTTGTTGCACCCATTTTTCAGCAAATGGCATGGATTTGCTCTTCTTTATGACTGAAAACATCAGCGTTCAAGTATCACATAGGAGTGAGTACTGTATCTGGGTCATATGGGAGGGTCTGCTTTTTTTTTGAGGAACCTCTGCACTCATTTCCATAGTGCCTAGACTAGCTTGAATTGCTATCAGCATTTTGTTTTTATTTGTTTTCTTAACGACTGCCATACTGACTGGAGTGAGATGGAATTTCAGTGTGGCCTTAATTTGCGTTCCTTGATCACCTTTGATATGGTCACTTCCTTGTGGAAGTGGAACCTTTTCTTCAATACTCTTGCCCATGCCACCTTTCTTGGGTTCCCAGTAGACACTTTCTTCACTAACATCTCTGACCCTGACCTAGAGCTGCTCCCAAGAGGCCTTGGTGCTTTCTGTTGGGGCAGAGTTCTTCCCTGGATTCTGACCTCCCCTCCCTTACCAGCACATTGTACTGAGAGACAGAGATGTTGTTGGGATGGACTGTCAGCCGGACACACTGCTTCATCTCTGAGGCAAACCTTCGGGGTTCCCTGGAACGCTCACACCGTTCCTTCCGGGTGCACCTGGGAAGGACACACAAGGATCATCAATGGCCCAGAAAGGGACTGCCATACCCAGAAGCTCTTGGGCCTGTCTGAACCTGAAGCGCTCGCTTCCCTTCCTCTTCAAGCTTCTATCATCTCAGCTTTGGAAAAGGCAGCAATTCCCCTCCCCTTCAGAGGCACCCGAGGAGTCACACAGTCTTGTCCAGTCTACTCTCTGCTCATCCACAGCCTCTGACACCCTCCACCCCCTTTTTTTGCAAACCTCACTTCTCCCCATATATGTGGACACTACATGATACATATTGTATTGCTTTTGTACACCCAGTTCTGTCTGGGGTTCCGTGCCTGTCTAATTCCTGTCCAATTCCATCTAGATCTACAGACAGACTAGTTTAGCTGTTTTGTAACTGCAATCCTCCTGCCTCAACCCCAGGCAGATATGAAATTCCTCCTTATTTCCTCCATAGCATCCTGGAGTTTCTCACAGTCTAGAACTTCTTGGTTTTTTGTTTGTTTGTTTGTTTGTTTGTTTTTTGTTTTTTGTTTTTTGGTTTTTTTTTTTTTTTTTTTTTTTTTTTTTTTTTGGTTTTTTGAGACAGGGTTTCTCTGTGTAGCTTTGCGCCTCTTCTGGAACTTGCTCTGTAGACCAGGCTAGCCTCGAACTCACAGAGATCCGCCTGGCTCTGCCTCCTGAGTGCTGGGATTAAAGGCGTGCGCCACCACCGCCCAGCTAGAACTTCTTGTTTTATGATGGTTATTGGGCTAAAAGTAACCCTCTCCTACTGAGTGGGAGCTTCTCAAGAGATGAAATATTGAGAAGAGAGGTCTTAATGTTTCTCTTATGTCCTTAAGGCTCTATCTAGACATTGCCTCTCCACTATTCCTCCTAGGCTCAGAAGAAAGCACCCAACTATCATCCATAGTTGTTGGACAAACCTGAACTCCCTGGGATGAATTCAAGGGACCCCAAGCCAGAAGGATGAGATCATAAGTAAGTCTGGGGGTCCCCACGGCATTCTCTGGCGGCTCGAGCAAATCACTGGCAACCAGAGTGTCTGCCTCTAAGTCTTGGGAGTTAATTTACCAGGCCAGCTCCTCAGCAAGGACTCCATTACCGTCAGCCATTAGGCTAATGTTATGGACTTTTCCAGAGTGTCTGAGCTGACATAGCTATTAATAGTGTTATTACGCCCATTAACAGTAGACCCAGAGAACTGGTACAGCTTCAATTATTCACTGACTCCCCAACTTTGAAGTTCCTATTTCCAAGAGCAATCAGTAGGTCTAAAAAGAGTGTCTTTGATTAAATTATGAAGTGTGTGTGTGTGGCGGGGGGGTGGGGGTGGGGGTGGGGGGCGGGGGGGGCAGGGGTGAAGCTGCTTCCAGGCCAAACAGCACCGGAAGTTACTAAATAGAACAGAGGAGCTCTATCTCTCTCCCAGGTTGGGGGAGGAGGCATAAGTGGGAACACATCTGACTTGCACTGTTTGCTGTTACCCAGATTCCTAGGGCTGCATCTCACCACAGTCCTAGAAAATACAGAATACAAGAAGCCATGTGTAATTTACAGCTTTGAGCATCAAGGCCAAATGCTTAACCTCTTGGTGTGTCAGTCTTTTCTTCTATAAAATGGGAACAAAGTGGTATCACACAGCTGGAGTTTCCTGAAGATTCCACAAGATAGTGTGTGCTAAGCAGTTAGAATTGTGCACAGCTTAGAGAGAGGTGTCAACAGTGTCAGCCAGTGTTACCCCACCACTCACCTAACTTCCTCAGTCCACGGCCCTAAACTGCAGCTGCTGTAGACCGGTTCCTTGGCACATCAAAGGGAGAAGGGCTAAAGGCCAGGAAGGGCAGGGGAGTGACAGCATGCTACCGGTGGGTGGTTATAGCGTCCTTTCCTTAACAGCTGGCAAAAGTGTGTCGAGAACTGAGCTCTGTCTCAGTGGAAAGTTAAGTTTAAGGTCAGAACCAGGGATGTTTTGACATTTCTAGCATCCTGCATAGTTCAGGAGTGTGGAGGCTGCGAGTGTCCAAAACCACAGACAATTGACCTTAAATGGGATGGGATGAGGGCAGGGAAGGACCACGACTTCTGTATCTTATGGGGTCCATCAAGATAAATAGTCTTTAGCCTTTTGAGGCTATGGTTTTCTAGTGGCTCATGCCAGAGTTAGAGAATATAAACGGGGCTCATTTCTGGTCCTAGAAGAGCCCCTGAATTGCTTCCCACCAAGGGCTCCAGTACTTGGGAAAGCAGAGCTCTCCACCAGGCAGTAGAGGCATCAGGGTCCGTCTTCATCCATTTCCTAGGTCAGGGAATGGGTGCTTATGGAGACTCACAAAAATGCATGAGTTTTTATGCATTTGTCTCTGTCATCCCCACAGTGGCCTCCGCCCCAAACACAGATACGCAGGTGACCAGCAGGCCCCAAGGGGACCCACCTCCCTCAGCCCGTGAGTTAAGGTCTTCTTTACTGAGCTGCCTTTCTTCCCTTTCTCATCCCACTTCCTGTGCACTGGGCCCATACAGCCCTAGATCAGAGGTTCTGTGAGCTCTAGGGAGAAAGGCCCCGGGCCCCTGCAAGGGGTTATTATTCAAGCCAGTGGTTCCAATGAGATTATCCTCTCTAATGAAGCAGTTACCTCCGCCCTCCCCTAAGCCTGAACTTTCACTGCTGGAGAATTCCCAGCCAAGTGGAAAATTAGAAGGGAAAGGAATGGAGAAGGAAGGGGGTTGAGGGAGAGGGTAGGGGAGAGGGGGTGATTAAGTTTAGTAGAAATTAATTCCTAAACACACACAGAGAAATATTAACTCCCAGGGCGGCTGGCCAAGCAAACAGATTTCAGCATGGAGACCAGGCTCTCTAATGGGGCGGCTCAGGTAAGCCTCCCAGCCAGAGGGATCATAGCTGGGCTGTCTCCCCCAGACCCCCTGGTGTGGGCCCACTGGGCCCAGGAATCAGAAATCTCCCATCCTCAGCACTCTCTGCTGGCATTGGCCTATGTTTGAACTGGATCATTTAGAAGCTCTATGCTTAGATCATAATGAAGAGAAGGAGAAAGAGGAGGAGAGGAGGAGGAGGAGAGGAGGAGGGGAGGAGAGGAAGAGGAGGGGAGGAGGGGAGGAGGAGAAGGAGGGGAGGAAGAGGAGGGGAGGGGAGGAGGAGGGGAGGAGGAGGGGTGGAGGAGGGGAGGAGGGATAAGGCAGGGGGCTTCCAGATGAACCCAGCTATAGCTTGGATCTTCAGTGTCTCCCATGGGTCCCTGTGTTGAACCTCGTTTCCTGGCCTAGTGATAGAACATCTAGGTGATAGAACCTACCAGAATGAAGCTAGGTCACTGGAGGAACAGCCTTGAGGAGCACATGGGGCCAGAACCCTTCTTATTTCTCTCTTTGCTTTCCAGCTGCCCCAAGGTGAAGAAACCTCTCCATCACATGTCCCCACGGTGACATACCATGTGGTCACAGGCACAAAGTAACAAGTCCAACATGAAAGAACAGGTAGGCAGTGGGCTGGAGAAGAGCAGGAGAAGGCAAAGATGCGGCCTCGCCGAGCTCTTCTATTTCTAACAGTGTGTACTGAGGGAGACGGCACCTTTCACTCAAGCCACTGGGCAACAGTGACGACAACGGATTCTGATCAGCTTCATTATCCACTTTACCCAACATCCTGGCATCTTCATGTCCATTAGTGTCATAAGGTACAGCTGGCTGGAAACACTGCTCTGTGCAATCTTGGATGCTCTTCTTTATGCAGGCATCAGTGTGGTTCTTTCTGTCTCTCTCTCTCTCTTTGTCTCTCTGTCTCTGTCTCTGTCTCTTTCTGTGTGTGTGTGTGTGTGTGTGTGTGTGTGTGTGTGTGTGTGTGTGTGTAAATTAAAGCCTTAGAAGCAGCCCAGCTCTTTGGAATGTCCCCAGAGAGCCAAGATGTTAGACTGATGAGTTAACCATAAAGCTACAAGCATTCTATATGCTTGTGTGTGCGTGTTTATGTATGTATGTGGGTGGTTGTATATATACATGCATGCACATATAAACATGAAGGCAAGGTGTCTCCCTTGATTACTAACGCTCTTATATTTTGAGACAAGGACTCTCACTGAATGGGGAACTTACTAATTCAGCTAGGTTGGCTGGCCAGTGAGCTCCAGGGATCCCCTGTCTTTACCTCCCCAGTGCTGGGATTACAGGAACATGTCGTCACACCTGGCTTTTCATGTGAGTGCCAGGGAGCTAATGTCAGGCCCTCAAGCTTGTATGGCAAGAACTATAAAAAACTAAGCCGTTTCCTCAGACCCTCTGTAATTTATATGAGAAGGTGGCATTTTTACTTGCCATCCTTTCATTATAAAGCATCTATAATATTTGTGAATGGGCATGTACACACACACACACACACACACACACACACACACACACTCACAGAGCCCCCTGGGGGCTAGGAAGGAGTCAGGGTTAAGAGAAGAAAGCAAGTTCCCTTAAGTAGGTCTGTAGCTAGTGAGCCCATGTGAAGGGGGTTGAATATACTAGTTTGAGACTTTCCTCTGGCCTAGAGACTGACAACCGTTGGTAAGGAGTCAGGCAAACAAATATGCTGGCAGAAGCAGACCCTACAATTCCCTATGACTTCGCAAGCCTTGAGCCAACCATCCTAGAAGAGACCTAGGTTAGTGTTAAGGAAGTAGGTTAAAAATTAAGAACTAAAACAAGGCTCTAGGACATTGGTTCTCAACATGTGGGTTGTGACCCCTTATGGGGGGAGGCGAATGATCCTTTCACAGAGGTTGCATATCAGATATCCTGCACATCAGATATTTACATTATGATTCATAACAGTTGCAAAATTATAGTTATGAAGTAGCAATGAAACTAATTTTATGGTTGGGGGTCACCACAACGTAAGGAACTGTATTAAAGGGTCGCAGCATTAGGAAGGTTAAGAACCACTGGTCTAGGATAGAGCAAGGAATGACTCACACCTTAGAGTCAAACTGTCTGTTAAGAGGATGACCAAGGATGTTGCTTAGGGAACAAACTACTCTGTACTTTCCCGGTAGTCTGTGGGCATGGCAGCTAAATACATGGTCGGTGGTGAAGTTGCCTTAAGGAAGGAAGGAGGGCTTCTGATAATGGATGGCCAGCACTCACTCTCTCCAGTCCTGGGGAAGGAAGGGAGAGAAGGACTCCAGGAAGGAGGCCCTGGGGTCCAACCCCAGCCCCCAGTGACAAGGTCAGTCATGACAGCTGTGTCTGAGAGGTACATCTCCTGTGTTCTAGGCCACAGCAGGGGTTTCCTGCACATCCCAGCCTCCAGCTTTCACAGCATGGCTGTGAGCTGGCTCCTCTCACCGACATTCAGACCTTAGGAAATGGGATCTGGACTGGTCTGTCCACAGATAACATCTTAGATTTTACCCTCCTTCCACCTGGGTAGCAGGCTCTGTCCTTTCTACTCCCTCCCTCTTGTGTGGCCAAGACTCTGCAGCAGTGGTTCTCACCCTTCCTAACACTGCAACCCCTTAATACAGTTCCTCACGTTGTGGGGACCCCCAACCATAACATTATTTTCATCGCTACTTCATAACTGTAATTTTGCGACTGTTCCGACTCATAATGTCAACACCTATGTTTTCTGATGGTCTTGGGCAACCTCTGTGAAAGGGGTTGTGACCCATCCATGGGTTGAAGACCCCTGCTCTACAGGAAGAACTGAACCCTTGTACCACATGCTTGGGGTGTGTGTGGTGGGGCTTCTCCCAGCAGAGGAAGCCTGCAGGACCTGGAGGCAGAGATGCTGTGGAAGTCTGCACTTATCATCACCCTGTACAGCCCTGTTTACATGATCTTCCCAGGAGTGATGCTCATGACTTCCTAAGAAGGGCAGCGCTTGGGCCAATCAGTGATCTGGGTCTGCCACTGGCAGTGGGATCCTGTTACCACCTAAACTAAGATAGGCTTCCTTGCCTGGGAATGGTGCCAAGGCAGGGGAAGCTGGGAGGGGGCTGGGGACCTGCCAAGCCCAGGGGTTGGGTGGTGGTGGGGTGGGTGGTGGTGGTGTTCCAGGCCCAGGACAGGGGACAGCTGTGATGGGGTGAAGGCAGACTGGGCTTGAAGGGGTTTCATTCCCGTTTGCCCAAATCAGAACAGGTGGGCTCCGACACAGAGGACAGCCCTGGGAATGCAGGCTGAAAACTGCAGGTTGAATAAACAGGCATCTTTGTGACTGCTGCCCTCGCCGTTAGGAAGACGGGCCTGTAGGCAGGACCGGGGGCTGCAGAACAGGGCGGGGGGTGGGGGGACACTTCTCTGCCCCACTAGGCTGGCAGGTATGCACTTTGTCACGTTCACTAGGGCAGAGGGAGGAACAGCAGAAAGGATTGAAATGACTGGGTCATCTCTTCAGCATATTTGGCTCATAGCCCTCCAGTGACCTCCCTGGTACAAAAGCTCTTTCAATGACATGGCCACCTGTTTGCAAAGGCTCTGTCATCAGGCTTCTCATTCCTCTGGTTTTTTTCCTATGGCTCTCTCCTACCCTCTTGCTCTTTTTTGTCAGTTTCTGTCTAAAACATGCACGCACGCACTCACGCATGCACGCACACATGCATGCATGCATGCACGAACACACGCACACTACCTTATTCCTCAAAAATGACCATGAAAACAGACGGAGCCACACACTCAGAGGCTCCTGTTTTGTTCTTTGCATGGACTTCATGAAGGTCAAGCTTGCGGGGGCACTCAGCAAGGGCCAGGGCCACTTAGCACAGGGTCTTGCCAGCACAGAAGCCTGACAAATGTGCTGATTCAGGGACCCCATCATTGCACCAAAGGCCTGGTCCCCAAGAAGATTCATGACAGAGACAATATAACCTGGTCATTTTACATCTCTGAGGCTAGCACTGTGTCCAGCATAGAAAGTGCAAGACTGGTCTTAGACCCTCTGAGTGTGTGTGTGTGTGTGTGTGTGTGTGTGTGTGTGTTGTAGAGACACATGCTGTAGGATATGCAGAAGACGTGGAGGCAGGAGAATCATGAGAATCTTCATCCAGGTATGAAGTTACAGTTCTGTTGGCCATGAGTTGAATGTCAATGAATTGGCGGTGTTGATTGAGGAAGACGTCTTAATACAGATGTCCAACAAACGAGGTTATGCACCAACCCATTGATGAAAAGGTTGTGACCAGAGGTTCTCAGTAACCTGACTCTCTTTTTCTCTTAGGGGCAGTGGTTTGGTATTTGCTAATTCAGCGTTCACAGATCTTTATAGAAATACCACTACAATAGGCAGTGGTGGTGCACACCTTTAATCTTAGCACTCGGGGAGCAGGGGTAGGGCAGATCTTATGAGTTTGAGGCCAGCATGGTCTACAGAGTGAGTTCCAGGACAGGCTCCAAAGCTATACAGAGAAGCCCTGTCTCAAACACCTCCCTGCTCCAGAAAAGAATACCACTACTACATATAATGCAAATCAGTGGTACTCACAGCCTCACAAGTGTACGAGACAGGCGAACTAGACCACATTGATTTCAGCAATCATTACACGCTCTCCTGTCATAGCCACATAGTAGCTCCCACTGTAACCCCTTGGGTAAGGAGAGGTCCCAGAAGCAGCAGCTCAGCGCTGGGTGGCAGACATGGCAACCCTTGTACAGCCCCTGTTCTCCGAGAACCTGTGTTTAGTAAGGGTTGACATCTGATGTGCAAACTGGAGTGAGATGTGATGCCAGGCTGAAGGAGGTGAGGAGAAACAGCACGGACATCTGCCGGTTGAGCAAAGGCAGCTTGAAGCTGTGATACCCTCAGGGACTCGGGCACACCATTCAAGGGCCATCTAGGAAATCACAAGAGTGGCCAAAGCCTAAGAGGAAGGACGCTTCGGAGCTCTCAGCCCTTGCTGTAGCCTATGAGATGGTTGACTCCCCTACCTGATGTGCCAGTGTCCTGCTCGCCAAGCATCTGACCCAAATGGTTACCTCATCAGTTCTGCTATAACCCAGTGAGGTAGGCAAACTGTGCATCCTCTTTCCAGGCCATAGAGGAGGGCTGGGGATGCTGGGGAGATTTGGCTTTTATTCTGGGTCAGACACCACAGTCACGTCCATGACTGTGTCCTTTATGGCACCCTGAGACTGGAGCTGCTGGCTTTCCTATGTGATGACCTGCTTTATGAATGACCCTGACTATCCTCTGGCTTTAGTTTGTCTTTGTTTTCTGCCATAGGAGTCAGGGAGAGCACCACACACGGGGAGACTGAAGACATATAAGAAGCAGTGAATGGTATTTTCTCTTCTCAGACCTGCTTAACCTAGCTGTGGAGCTGGGTGGTGAGGCACTCTCGCCCTTCTGGAACCTTCTTTAAGCCCCAGTGTCCTGAATGCTCACTGAGATCAGTGTCCTATGGGGCTGGAATAGCATCATGGCACAAACTAACAGGGACACAGAGACCTGCGTTTTGGTCCTGAAGGATTTCAGGAAGGGGCCAGCTTTAATGATTAACCCGAAATAACAATTGTACCATGCTGTGATAACTAAGGCATGCCCAACCAGTCAGTTAGGTAGCTTCAAAGTTCCCAAGGAAGGCATTAGGTTGAGAATTCATTCATTCCTTTTCTGGGAGGTCTCACTATGCTGGGCAAAGAAATTTATCTCCTTCTGCCTTACAAGGTAGCATCGGGGACCTCTTCTGACTTGACACAAGCTGGTCTGCCTTCCAAATGCACCTCTCCACCGTCCTTTGTGGGAGCCAATCCTGGGGCTACTGCACTATTACCAGATGACCTTGATGTCCGTTTCAGCACAGTTTCCAATCTGCCTCCGAGTCGAGTGCAGCTCAGTGGTTCTCAATTTCTTTTTGCTATAACATGCCTAACAGATTTCAGGCCTTCCCTTAAGGAACTCAAGGCCTCATTATGTCCAACACCCAGAAAAAAAGGAAGTTGGCTGTTCTATTGGAGAGGCTGTGTGAGAAATTAGGAGGGTGTTTTTAACTGTCAGAATCTAAGAGAGTGTTTCCTGCCTTTGGAAGAGGAGAGAGATAAGATCCCACCTCCAATTTCTTATAGTTCAAAACTACTGAAAATTACAACAAATGTTATTGGTCCCAAGTACTTCAGGCTGTTAATGAGAAGACTAAAATCTTATCGTATGGGGCTTGTGGATAGCTCAGAGAAGATCAGGTTTCGGGTGGCCACAGGAATCAGTGATAGCTGGAGAAGGGACAAATCCCACTGGATGGGGTCTAACTGTGATAGCTCTTCCAGGAGGAGAGAATACAGATCTTGGGATTGGAGAGATGGCTCAGTGGGCAGCTGCTCTTCTAGAGGGCTCCGGTTAATTTCCAGCACTGACATGGCAGCTAGCAGCCATCTGTAACTCTAGTTCTGAGGGATCAGAACCCTCCTCTGGCCTCTGTGGGCACCAAACATACACATAGTACACAGACATTCATGCAGGCAAAACACTGATACATGGCAGATAAAAATTAATTAGAAATTAAGAATGATCTTCAGCTCTCTCCTATTTCCTGGCTCGTTGTCTGCATTTTCAATTCATTCACCAAGTTACTATTGGTTTCCAGATGAATCTGATCGCCTTCTCCCCTCTTCTAGAGAATAAATGGAAGGGAAAAAAAAAGCAGCAGCAGTAGCAGCAGCAGCAGCAGCAGCAGCAGCAGCAGCAGCAGCAGCAGCACATGGTTATGTGCTAGCAGCTGGCCTGGCCTTTCTTCCCTCCTGACTTTAGGCCCGAGTTTATTTGTAGCCAGCTTATAGGTGTTGTGACAGCCAAGGAAGGGTCCTCATGTATGTCACACATAAAAGTAACAGGAAGTTCTATGGTTATAGCACAGGGTATATTGAATGGATGCTGAGTTACAAGATGGACATCACATATATACCTAGCATATAATTTAGTGGTCTGGTTGAATTTTGAGAAAAAAAAAAAATCCGCTGTCATTGAGGGCAGGGCTGAAGGGAGGGGGAATCTTCTAAAAAGTCAGCAAATTAAAGTCAGCTAAGTCCAAGGGTCTGCCTCCCTGTGACTCTCCAGGGTGTCATTGCCATACATGTCTTAGGGGAACTGGACAAGTTAAAGTGAACCCAGAAAGAATGACGGAGTGATAAAGCTTGCAAAAGGTGCAGGGAAGGAAGGGCGAGGAAGAGAAAAGTGCAGAAGGAGAGAGAGGAAGGACAGAGAGGAGGGTGAGAGCCACTGGCAGGAGGCGGGAGGGGGCAGCCGATGGTACTCACGTGTTGTGGAGCACACACCAGCCACAATGGGGGTCACCTGAGCCAAGACACTCGCCGCAGCTCCGATACTGCCCACAGGACTCCACAGGAACTCTGGTGAGCTAGAACAGCACAATGAAGACGAAGAAGCAGTCAAGAGCCGGCAGAGCACCTGTGGTTGGTTCACAGCTAAAATTGCCGTCCTAAAATCATCATATCACCCGAGACAGCGGAGGAGCGTGGAGGTGCTTAGGGCTCCGGCAACAAAGAAACTTTGGGGAGCCATATTGGAGTCGGTGGCTGCATAGTATCCTGAGGATATAACCACTTACTAGGTTCTAAGATGTGTCTGGAAATACAGAACACATTGAGTTCATATAAAATATCATAAAAGAGACTTACACACCACACACTTAAATTTTCCTATTACCCTCACCCCCAAATATTTCTGCAAATACCCAATCCGTTACATATTTGTTTCCTATCAAAGTAATAAACGAAATGCTCATTCTTTCTCCATCTTGTTTTGCTTCCCCTCACTCCCTTCCCTTAGGTTAGCACTTTTATTTTTCCAGAGAGCACTTAAGCCCCTGCCCAGCACCCTTCCCTCTTCTTCCTCCTGGCTGTTTAACAAGGTGACTGATCTACCCTGTGGCTGCCTCCTGCCTCCTCCTGCTTCATACTGTTGACCAACTTGTTCCAAAAACTGATTTCACTGCAGTTCTTTCAAAGATCAGCCTTGCTATTTCCCCCTACCCACACCCGTTCCATGATTTGAGGCTTCCTCTCCAGCCCAGAGACTTTACATTCGCTTCCAACAGCAGCTTGTTAACATAAAATGTTCCACATGACATTTTCACTTAGCCCAAATGCCTCCATTTCCTGCACGCTCTTAAATATCGTTTGAATTTTCTTTGTTCTCTAAGGCAGCCTTGATGTCGCCTTACATGATGCTCAAGTACCTGCTACATAGTAGGTATTTAAAGATGACACTCATGATCAAATGGAATTTTAATTTTCTTTTTATAGCCTTGGTCTTTATTTCCTATTTTGCCAGTTTCTTCTTTATAAAAAGGTTTTTTTTAATATTTTTTTTTTCATTTGGGATATTTTATATATCATTTTTTTTTTTTCTCAATGGAGGGCTTCTTGTCTAGTCTTTTAGTTAGCCAGGACAACTAGCTATGGTCATGATCAGAACTGGCATGGTAAACTGTGCACACTGACCCGGCTGAACCGTCTCTGCTCATGAGTGAGCGCAGGGGCTGTGTTTCCCCTGCTGTTCCATAAAGCATCTGTGCTGTACACTTATGTCCACTTGGCAGGGGCTACATGTAACTCCTGCACAGGGAAACTGGCACCAGAGCCTGCTCAATTAGTCTCCACACTCCTTTGGAATTAATTAATAATTAATTCCAAGTCCCACTATGGGCTCCTTTGACTTCATTTCCTCCTTTCCTTCATCTGTCTTTCTGTAGCAGCCTCCTCTCATTCTCACAAATTTGCCCTTGGCCTTCATGGCTTGTTTCAATGTCTTTGCTTTGTATTTGGAATTTTCTGTGTTTTTCACACTTTTTTTTATGTGTATGTCTGTATGCGCATGCACACATATACGTGCATTTGTTGTGCACACATGCGGAGGCCAGAGAATAACTTTCAGGGATTGTGAATTCTAAGGATAGAACTCAGGTTATCAAGCTTGGTGACAAACATTGGTACCCACTGAGCCATCTCTCTGGCCCCTAGAATTTCGTCTTAAGTTCTACCATTGCCCAGGTGACTCCCCGTAGGACCTCAATGTCTTTATAATTAAGTTTGATGACCAGTTTCTTTTTTAAAATCAATTAGCCTGCTGGCTCTATAGGCAGCTAGGAATTTAGCTTAATCTTGGTGCCACTTTAATTTTTCTTCCCCTCCTTAAGCAAATACCTTCTAGTCATGTAAACACATACATAATAGTGCTCAACCCGGAGGACCCTGACTCCTAGGAATTCAGGAGTAGGAATGAGATTCACAAGCTATTTTCAATATTTCCAAAAGCCTAATGGAAATTGGATTGTTGCTATTTTATGTGTTTATGCATACTCATGTGTGTCCCATATTAAAGTAGGAAATATATTATGACTTAATAAATGCAGTTTGTTTAGTAGACAGAATCTTTCAAAATATGACTCCCCGAGGGGAAAAAATAATAAAAAGGACTATAGATGGTGAAAGTGGGGAACCGTAAGTACATAATCATGTTTTCATGGGTTCCAGCTGCCTGTCTGGCACTCCATATTTTGCATGGGCTTAAAGGAAAAATATCATGGCTTGTTCAATCAAAAGCATTTTCTTGGTCTAAACTTAATTAACATTCTCCCCAGTTTCTCCTATCAACATGTTCAATAATCTGCCTTGCATGGAATATGCTCTGGAATTCCAGGGTGAACCCTGGGCTCTAGGGTATACCCTACAATTCTGGAGTATACCCTAAGATGCTGGGGTGTGTCCTGGGGTTCTGGGATGTTAGCTCTGTTTCTGGTGTATACCTGGGGCTACAGGGTATGTCCCCGGGCTTCAGGGCCTGCCTCAGGGTTCTGAAGTATGCCCTGGGATTCCAGGGTATTCCTGTTCTCTGGAGTTCTGGGGGTATGCCACTTTTGAGTAAAGAACCATCCCCTGGTTGAGTTGGATACCTGAAAAACCTTTGCATTCTAAAAATAACTTGCAACTGGTGTTTAATAATGTCAGTAGGCCATAATTATAAAATCCTTCTTCTCTTGATTTTAAACAGCTGTCATCCCCCCCCCCCCTTTAATTGGAAAAGATGTCAGAGCCTACAGAGGGAGGTTCAAAGCACCTTTGGCCATCAATAGCAATGAGACCCTGTTGTCTCTGAGACTTGTTTTTCCTGTCCTTAAACTTGAGATTAAACCCCATGTTTCTATTCCTGAAGCATATGACCAGGAAACTGATTCATATGGGGTCCAGGGTCCAGCCCTCCACAGGGATGGTTAAGATTATCACAGGCTTTTCTGTGAGCATTGCATTCCCTGTCACTCATTGCACTGACCCATCTCCCGAGTCACAGAGCCATGCTCTGAGCCTTCCCTAGCTCTGGGGAGCTACACTGGGAGTTAATAGATCTGGAAGATCCTTAGTCCCTTCATCCATCCTGTCATTTCCTCTTTAAAGATGACATCAGCTCCTAAGCCATTCACCATTTCACTCTTCAGATGGGGCTCTGAAGTTCCCCGAGCTTTCCGGATAGATTTAGACCCTTTCCTAGCTTCCGAGTCAGCTCTACATCCTTCTTTGATTTCAGCTACACATCTATATGTGACAGGACAAAAGCCCCCAACAGTCTGAGAGCTAGATCTTAGCTACTATTTTGCTCCTGGTTCTCCAGATGAACTTGAACAGTTCCCTCCAGGTCTCTTTTCAATCATCTATAAAATAAGCAACTATAGGGCTCATTCTAGATTCCTTTTGAAGCTGACATTCCAGCTCCTTCTAAGTGTCCAGACAAAACCTCACCCAAGTCATTCCGTCCTTCTTGTTTGGCTTTCATGGATATGTGTAAGCATGATACTAGAGACTTTCAAGAGAACACACCCTGAAGACATTATCTGGGAATCTGGAACTTTCTCTTTGAAAGACCAACAACAGAGATTTTTGCCTTCCTTACAGCTCATTCCCACTAGGGATCATGTCATTTTTTACTATTTGCTTGTGATGTTGATCTAAATGTTCCTCAGTCTCTTAAAGCACGGATGCTAAAATTAACAGGTCACAAGGGAATTCCAATAGACCAAAGAAAACAGTTGTCATTGTTTGAGGGTTTGATGTCATCTCTCTCCCTTTTGCAGAACCAGGGACCAGGGACTCTCAGAAGTCCCACTCTCAGGCCACCTGCTCTCCAGCATTGCCCAGTACTGCCTCTGTGGCTTCATCTTCTCTAGCCACAACATTGCTTTCCTGTGGACAATTCTAGAGTGCGCCAGAAGTTTTCCTGACACTTTAGAATCACTTTGGCAAACTGGAATTAGTACAGTCATTTATCTCGGTTGCAAAATATATACCCTAAAGTCCTGGGCTCTGATTCACACCTTGCTAGTATGTTCCAAAGGTGGCCAGATGGTTTCTCAGCCACTTGCCCCCATGATTCCTCTCTCCACCCCAGTATCTGGATTCTCTACCTGCACTGGACACCAAACAAAGCTGCCTCTCCATCCCCCACCTCAGTTCCTCTCCTGACCCTGGAACACAAACCACTCCAGATGCAGAGCCACACGATTAATTAAAAGCACCCCACGCTGATGAAAGTCTTAAGCTACAGTGCCAGGCATGCT
Organism: Peromyscus leucopus; assembly: GCF_004664715.2. Taxonomy (NCBI): domain Eukaryota; kingdom Metazoa; phylum Chordata; class Mammalia; order Rodentia; family Cricetidae; genus Peromyscus; species Peromyscus leucopus. The sequence goes on along the minus strand of NC_051065.1, from coordinate 55,851,598 downwards.
AATTAACCAAGTGAGGGAATTCAGACCACAGGAAGAGGTGAAAAAAGAGAAGCGTATGTGTGTCAGGGGGCTGACTTCTGTGGGGAGAACAATCGGACGACAGTGTGACCTGAGCCATCATTGTGATAGATGGTAGCTGAGACCACAAAAGATTGAGGTCCCTTCCCTGGCCACTGGACTCCAGGAGGGGTTGTTGATTGATGTGGCTACAGTGGAGCCCTCAGTGCTTCCAGGGAGGGAGCCCACCCCTTCTCAGGACCACCCCCACACTAGAGCAGGGGAAGAACGTGGCTCCTGGAACAAGAGGGAGGTGTGATCTGTAGAGCTGTCTTGGCACACTGCTCTACCTTTGTGCTACTACCACAGTTTCTGGGTTTTTATTTTTTATTTTTGTTTGTTTTTTGAGACAGGGTTTCTCTGTGTGTAACCCTGGCTGTCCTGGAACTCACTCAGTGGACCAGACTGGACTTGAACTCACAAATACCCACCTGCCCCTGCCTCCCAGGTGCTGGGATTAAAGCATGTGCCACCACTGCTGGGCACTGCTCTAGAAACTTTTGTCTAGAAACTTTCCAGGCAGCGAGCAGTTCCTCAAGAACACGGAGCTGTGCCATGTAACGCGGTGACTTGACTGCTGGGCACACAGTCAAAAGAAGTGAAACCAGGCCTCCGAGACACATGTGCACGTTCAGATTCCTAGCAGGATTATCCACAATCGTTAAAATGGAAGGTACCCAGTGTCCATCAACAGAAGAACGGATGGACAAAATGTGGTGTGGACTTAGGCTGAAATGGTATTCAACCTTCAAAGAAAAGGAAGGCGGAGTGATGCCACATGCCTATGACCCCCGAACTCTGGAAGCTGAGGCAGGAGAGGTAAAAGTTCAAGCCCAGCATGGTCTAAACTAAGCTTGAGGCCAGCCTGGGCTACAAAGAGAGACCTTATCTCAAGAAGCTAAAAAGGAAGGGAGGGAAGGAGAGAGGGAAAAGGGAAGAAATTCTAGATCAGCTTTAAGGACAATATGTTAAATCAAATGGGTAAGACATAAAAAGGACAATTGATTGTCATAGTAATTAGAATGGTGACTGACAGGCACTGAGCATAAGGAGGGAGGAATGAGTTACTATTGAACGAGTACAGAGTTTCAGTTTAGAGAGATGAAATGTTCCAGAAATGGCTACACCATTTACGTAGCTCTAATGTCCATGGACACCCAGAAACAGTTAAAACAGCAAATTTCATGGTATATCTGTTGTGCAGTCATTATTAAAATGTTGTAGAAATGGTCTTCTGAGTGGGCTTCGGCAAAGGGCTCATCTTCAGTAGGCCAGAGCTGGCCTGAGAACACCTGCTCAGCTCCCACTGTCAGGGGCAAGCAGGCTAATGCATTCATGCTCATGAGATATTCCGAGATACCTTAGTAAATAGACATGCATTTTTCAGCTCCTCAGTTTAATCTCCCTTAGACAAAGGTTTGGAGATAAGCCTCCCATCATGCACTATCATTTGTTTCCTGATTTGAAAAGATAATGTCACAGCCTATCTATCCAGAACTTTCCTTTCCTCCACACCCTCCAAGAGGCTCTGAATCCAAATGGTTCACATGCTGGTGAATAGTCCCTGACTGTAAAGATTTGTTCCTTTTATTTTTGAATTTATGTTTATAACACATAAATTCATATATTTACATATGAATTTATGTGCACCACGTGTAAGCAGGTGTTCTCTGAAGCCAGAAGAGGGCACTGAGGACCCCAGAACTAGAGTTCAGCAGTTGTGAGCTACCTAAGGAGGGTTTGGGAACCTGAACCTGTGTTTTCTGCAGAACGGTATATGTTCTTAACCTCTGAGGCATCTTTGCTGCCCAACCCTGACTTCAGATAATTACCCTTCTTCCCATGGCCTGTGGGCTCTTGCCTACCTTCCCTTCCCCATACTTTCCCTCCTCAGACTGCTTTCCTGGGAACCACACTGACTATCTTTGTTCTTTTCCAGCTAAGCTTAGCTTCCTTAAATAATATAGTATACTTTGGCTTGGTCTTGGACTATATTACTGTGTGTGTGCGCATGTCTAGGTGTATATGTCATATTTGTGTGTCTGGATGCGCATGTGAGCTAGAGGGCAAACTTGACTGCCATTTCTCAGGTGCCTCAGCTTTTTTCTTTGACTGAGTCTCACAGGCCTGGAGCTCACCAAGAAGTCTAAGCTGGCTAGTATCCAACCCCAGGGGTCCACTGCGCCTCCATGTTCTAGCACTTGACTCAAATTCTGATGTTTGCAAGCCAAGCCCTTTTGTTGACTAAGCTATGCCCCATCTCTACCTTTATCAATAGAATCATCATCCTCATCATCATCATTACTGTCATCCTCCTTACCTCACTGGTCTCATGACCAAAGACCACCAATTTTTAAATCAGTAGCCTAGGCTAGGAAGGGGGTGAGTGATAGAATAGAGCAAAGGACCCATCTCAGCTTTCAACACTGGCCCTGGTCTTCCATTCCTAGAGGTTTTCAGAAGCTGAGCATCCTCTAGTGGCTGGAGGAATCAGGGTGGTCTCATGAGGTCCGGCTCCCTGCTGACCAGCCCCTGACTATTTTCCCTGTACTTTGCAAGATACTTTTCTCTGGCAGGCGGGGCCCTACTCTGCCTGTTGCAGTTCTTGTTCCAAAGGGTGCCTGCTACTCTGCAGATTTCACGCAGAAACACTCCTTCTGGACTGCTCACAGTCACTGTGTGCATCTCTCATTTGTTTAAGCATTTGACATCCTGGTCGAAATGTGAGTTATTACTCCATCTCTACTCTTATAATTGGATGCTAATGCCACAGTGGCTACACTGAGCCTGATGGCTGGAGTTAATTTAAATGTCCAAAAGGCTTCCTAAGTACCCAATTTCCTTCAAAATTGTCAAAAAAGAGAGAAGAAAGAAAGAAAGAAAAGAAAAAAGAAAAAAAGAAGCAAGAAGACCCATTAAGAAACTCGAAGAGGTTCCCAGGGAGCTGTCAAACTGCACAGATGTGGCACTCAGTGCCATCCTTCATGCTGTCCTCCTGTCTCCTGTTCCCAAGCAAGGGAAGTGTAGCTGAAGAAAGCTGGTCCCCTTCTAGGAGCAAATTAACTCAGTAATGCATATGTATCTCTGTGGCATGGTCTCAGGAGCTTCCACAGTCTCTCCTCAGGCATTTTGTTCCTTTGGTGGCCTCTGGCTACATTTCTAGGTTTGCTTCTTCTGACTTGAGGCCATGCAAGGAATTCATGGAGTCTCAGGAAGCCCCTCATGGCCAGGACTATCACCTATGGTTGAATCCATCCAGATATGTGGAATCCTTAAACTCACTTCTCTTCTCAGCGGTGGTGGTAGTAGGGGTCTTTCTAACCCAGCTGCTTGAGAGAGGTAGCTGTCATGATACTAGTCCAGGCAGTTATGGACTATACATTGCATCAGTTCATCTAAGTCAGTCTTTTAGGATCACCCTATCACCCTTGCTGTTGCCTCATTGAGAACAAGGAGACAGAATATACCTTTTTCTACCCTTGACACTGGGCATGGCTTCAAGACTTGATTTGACCAATGAGATGGTAGGGAGCACAGGGCCAGTACATGCTTGAGATTTGCTCATGGGTTTGACTTTGTCTTTCTGTGCCTATGGCATCTCTACAAGAAGAGTTTCCAAGGTCTCTACTTCCTCTTGGGCTTCAAAGAACCTGTGTGGAGCAAGAACTGAGCCCCACCCACAGCCAGATGTCAAGCCAGCTTGAAGCAGAACTACTCAGTGAGACATCGGACATGGCCTTGCTCTATAAAGCTGTATGAGAATAAATGTCTACCATGTGCTACTGAGTTCTGTGTTAGCCTAGTAATAATATATACTGTTGTGGCAATAGATGGCTGAGACATAGGTGCAGGGAGATAATTATAGAAGGGCACAAAAAAAGTCTTGTGAGAGATAGTAGGGAAGGAGTTAGATGAAGGAAAGATAGGTTTTGATGTGCTAGCTTCTTTCTGTCCTGGGCATCAGTGCCACAGTGAGGTTGGTGGTATTGGGTGCATGTTCAGAGACTTTTTGCAGCTCTAGTATGACTCAGTGGATCCTCTCATGTCCTTCCAGGCCTGCCATGCTCTCTTAAGTCTATGCCTATAGATGGGTAGATCTTAAGAGAGTCCATCCTAGTGAAAAGTACCAAAAAACACTCTGGAATGAGAACCTAGCTCTCCAGATGTTCTTGGCTCATTGGACTGACTTCCTTGGGAACTAGTTTCCTTAGAGCTTTTTGAGTTCTCCCGATTATGCCTGGACCATGGAGCCAATGCATCGGGAAGTATTCTTGATTATGCCAATATTGTCAACATTGTGTCCTCCTGCCTGTAGGTAGGAGTTCTGGGGTCAAGGTCATTGATACTTGAAGTAGCAAAATAACTCCAGAGCATGAGGCTTGGGAGGCTGAGGGCTGAACTTCAGTCTATTCTGGATGCATTGGTGACCTTGGACAAAGCCCTCCCCCTGCCCCATCAGGGTTCAGAGGATTCATTTTCAGATAGGTGGATAAGTCATGCTGTCTCTGAGTATTGGTCACAAAATACTAATACAAATGGTTCAGGAAGCATTCTGCAATGAACAGTAGCAGATGTTGTGGAAGGCTGCAATTTGCTGCTATTAATAAGTATAAATGCCTAATAGGAAGCCAGTTTGCTCTGGGATCTTGGATAGCCAAGGAGTGAGTGCAGGCGCCGGAATCAGCAACATATGCTGTTCCTCATTAGCTAGTGGTGGTAGCTGGGAAGCAGGGCGAGGAGCGCTATGCTTCTGCAGAGCCTCAAGAAATCTCTATATCCCCTCACTTCAGCCAATCCCTGTACCTCATCCCATTCTTGAGCTTCCCGCCGTGAACTGTGCCTCAGGAGCACACCATCATCCTCAGCCAGACCCCTCCCAAGAAAAGAGCTGAACCCTTTCCTGCAGCACAGTTGGAAAAGCCAGGGCCCACAGAGACTGAGCATCTTTCCCAAGGTCACTTGGCCAGGTGGTGGTAAAGGTGGGAATGGAAATGAGGCCAGAGCTGCAGGCTTCCAGGAGGTCTTCCAGGCATGGCTGGCTCATCCCACATATGACCCAGGGGACTGAGGAACCTGCCACTCCACACCTACACCTAGGACTTGGCTTGAAAAGTTCACAGCCCTACAGGATGCTTACTGTAAGGCCAGGATAGGTTAGTTGAGTTCAGGGGTGAGGTGAATACCCTTGTGAGCAAAGAAGCTAGCACTCCATGGGAGCCCCATAAAGAGACCAGCAGTTGCTTTCTATACATTTCTTCCTCCTCTAGGGATACTCTCTGGCTCTGGCAAGAATAATCAGAGAAGGAAATGAAGGTTGAAATAGCTTTGTCTCATTGACAAGTGAGAAGCTGGAGTTGGGGGGAAAACACGGAACTGGGTTTGAGTACTGTGTCTGCTCCTTCTTGTGTGCCGTGTGCAACTCCTTCACATTGCTGGGCTTCCTCTCCCCTACTCATGCTGGAGGGCTGAGGTTACTCGGGATGGCACAGAGGAGTGTGTGAGTGAAATGCCAATAATAAATGCTCATCTATTGTTCCAGCATCTTACTCAGCTAGAAGTCATCTCTCTCCCCGCCTCCCCCACACCTTGTATTCAGCTCATGCACAGTGGATGAGAATAGGCATATGAGCGAATGCCTGCCTTCGTGACTGCATGCATGCATGGATGCAAGAATGGATGCAGACAGAAATGCATGCCTGCATACAAACAGAAAGGCATAGATGCGTGAATGGATGAAAGCTTGAATTAGTGAAACTGGTCCCTGTCAAGCTCCTATACATTAAAAAAAAAATTCTCATTTGGCAAAATATTGACTCTACCTTAAATCAGCCATTTTTGGATTATTGTCTCAAATTCAGGTTATTGCCTCAAGTTCACCTTATCAGTAGGAGGTCAAAGTCTCTGTCCTCTACAGTGTCATGCTCATATCACACAGTCGTCTCTGGAGACGTAATCTCCAGGGCTGTGGTGTTTCAAGCTGGACACTTTCCTCGGCCAGCATGCCCCAGTGGAGAAGACTGGCAATCACACTTTCATCCTACGCAGACAGCAGCAGCCTTGCCTATATCCGGGGGAAACAGAACCAAGGAAAAGAAGGAGCATCCTGTCATCCTCCGAGTTAAAACACTGAAAGGGATCTTGGGGATAATCTGTCTTCTGCCCCCCTCTTCTGTGGTTTCAGGGGTTATCTGAGGCCACGCAGCTCCCAATGCTATTCTTTTGCCACCCAATACAACCAATATGGCTAAGGTGCTATTTCTTGACCTAGTCTTCAGATCAAGGCTGAAGGAAGAGACAAACTCAGAAGACCAGAACCTGACTGGGGCACTGGGGGATAACGGCTCCCCCACCCTCTGTGTAGCAGGTGAAGAAGTAGCGTTTGTACTGGGGATCAAAGTGTTGCTCCTGCTCCAGCCATCTTTCACCAGCAATACTAACAAAGGCAATGGACTCATGTGAGCTGGGGCTGGGGACCTGCTGGCTGAGTTTTCTAAGCTCAGCCTGCTCAATGGGGGCCTTTGTTCCTGCAGCCAAGAAAGAGAGGGAGGAAGAGAGGTTGGCACAGGGACACCTAACTCCAGGCCCCACAGGCAGCTGAGACAAGCTGGTCTAGAGGCATATGCTGCCACGTCCTCTCCTGGCTGGCTGGCTCTGGCTCTTTGTGGAAGCAGCAGGGTTGGTGGATGGTCCCTCCTCCACTCAGTGCCCTCCCATTTTCCCTGACTTTCTCAGTCAAGGGCATCACCGGCCAGTGTCCCCAGCTTTGCTCTGGCTATGGAAACTTCCCACAGTCCATTCATGTGAGCATGTATGCAGCAACCAAGGGAGTATGCTCAGATGTGGTATCTGATCACAGCAGTGTTCTCCCCATATACGTGCTCATTCTGGGCCACAAAAAAATACCTCACTTTTCCTTGCAGATCTCCCTAACTAGATAGGCACATCATTTGAGCAGGAGGCAAATGTCTTCTTTCTAGAAGAAATTTGATCCTGGGAAAGCCACTGTGCCCCAAAGCATGGAAAGTGATACCTCTTACGGAGAAAGCCTTAAGGGTCCCCCTCTCTCAGGAAGCCAGGTGCTGCTGGCTTTAGGAGATGACGTGCGTGCCACGAGGTCTCCTACACTCTTTTCGTCTCGACTCACCCCTTGCCTCAAGGTACCGCTTAACCCACCAGCACCCACCCAGGCTCTGCTTGCAGGATGGGCCCAGGCTGCTGCTGGGGAAATCAGGGAAAGAGTCTTTGTCATTGGTGCCCGCACAGGCATAACACATTCCCTACATGAGAAGAAGAGGCTGTGAGGGCACCTTATACACGAAAGGGCAATAGTTACAGTACAGCATGCTAAGAGGACTGGGTTCAGATGTGGGGACACAGCCTTTCTGAGGAGTGATTTGGCGGCGATGGCTGAAACCTAAAACGAATGACCAGCAAGGCTCCCTTTGCAGTCTTTCCAGCAGAAATCCCAGTGACTTGAGCATATGACTGACTATTTGCTGTGCAAATGATTATTTACAAAAAACCTGAAAGTCCATCCACAGGGTGGACTATGATGAAATACCCAGGCTCTGGGACAATACTGGTCTGCTATCTACTGACATGGACCAATAACCATGATTCATCTTTGAGTTTAAAAAGCGTGATTCTGAAAAAGGCATTTTACTCAAATTTTGTTTTTGACAGGGTCTTGATATGTGTCTCAGATGAGATTCTTCTTTTAATTAAACTTTATTGTAAAGAACTTGCAGTGAAATTAGGCAGATTTAAAAATCTATACATCTCGGTGAACTGCTATACAGCTAGAATAGCCATTGTGAACCAGTGGAGGCTCACACTGGCGTCTACACTTTCACTGTCAAATATAATTTTTGCATTTACCCTCCCCCTCTACACACACGCATAGTGAAATCCTGGGCAGAGTTGATACTAGGAAAACACTAGCTTCATATCCTCTTTCATGATTCGTGTCTATGACAGGCATCCTGCCCTCCTCTTATTCTCCTTTCTACAAGTTATACTGCATCCACATGTACATCTATTACCTCTGTACATACATATATTACAGCCTATGATCTGCACAGGAGGGAGAGCATGCAGGCTTTGTGCGACCTCACCTAATATACCTTCTACCCTCATCTGTTTTCCTGAAAATTCCATGATGTCATTTTTCTTTAGAGCAGAATAGTATTCCAATTTATTCAGATGCCAGGTTTTCATTATCCACTCACCAGGCTGAATTCTCACTAACACTCCTTCTGGCATCTCCTGAGTCCTGGAACTACAGGTGTGCACCGCCATGTCCAGATCAGTTTTTAGTTTTCAGAGAACTGCGCAGCACACATCATATGCACAGGCAGACTTTTGCATAAAGAATAATTCTGGAGAGATTGTGAAGTTGCTAGCAGGAGTTAACATTGGGAAATCTGAATTTTCACAGATAAGCTAGAAGTACAGGTTGGCCCAAAGTGTACCTTAGGATCAAAGCTTTAGTTGTTTTCTGTTTTTCACATTCATATAATTTCAAACATTCTAGAAATATGGGGATGATTCATGTCTGATTCGTCATTGCTGATCCTTCTTGGTCCATTTTGTGACTGGCACAATGAACCACTGTCTGTCAAAGCATTTTCTTTTAGCAAAGTTATCCAGCTCATTGAATGGACAGTCACTGTTTGACAGTGATACCACACAGTGAGGTCACCTGCTCACCCAGAAGCGCTGGAGTACAAACACCATGTCATCCCCATCCAGCATGGAGAAGTCTCCATTTCCCCCACGGAAGACCAGAGGCAAGGACTAGAGTTCCTCCCTTTTTGGTTCCCACAGGTGTAGACTCAGTCATGCTGTGTTGGAGTAGATTCATTTCCCCTTTAGGCAGTCAGTCATGGGGGGCTAGACTAGCACTGGGGAGACCTAAGACCTGCATGCTCATTCTAAACTCTCCCCTAACTTGCAGTAAGATCTCAGGCAGAACTCCTCACTTTAAAGTGGACTCCATTGTTCTTCCTAGTAGAACAAACCCTCAAACCCACTAACTTAACACTGGAAAAGGCCCCAGGTTCCTTGCTCCAGGATCTCCCCCATCTTGAAAACTGGATCTGTCTTCATCATAGGATGCTCAGTTCTCTTCTAGTTCTTATGACTTTGACAAAGTCAGAGATTGTCAATCTGGCATGTGCTTTGAATTCTATGATGGCAAAAGACCACAGCTTGTGATGATAAACTATAAAGCTACCAACCTGTACTTGGCAATTTCTCTCTCAGTAACACAAAGCAGAGTGAGTAAAGGAGTCACTATGTCCGTGAGGAGATATGGCCAGACAAGCCTGATGGGATGGAAACCTCAAAGGCTTTTGAACCCGTCCTGCATTCAGGTCCTGGCCTCGGTCTCTTCGTCTGTCTAACGAGGGTAATGAAAACCTCTCCTCTCCTAGGTGCCAGGTAAATTCTGGTTTAGCTGACTGCCTGTCTCTAAGTGGGACCAGAAAGATAGTCAGGTCCAACAGTGTGGTGAGAATGGTCATGTTTCCCAAGGATGTAGAGATGAGCAGAGCTTCACACCTCTGTGTGCCAAGTGTTAGCCCCACCACACTGAGTTTGGGGCAACGGGGATGCTTGATAGTTTTAATTAGGAGGTTCACTTTCCAGGGTTGAGTGGAGGAGATGGGAGGCAGCACACCTGTTTCATGTCTTGTCTGGATGATGAGTCTGATCAGCATCACATTAGAGCTTGGAATAGTTCTTGAAATTGACAAATGACTACCAGTACTATATGTAATGTAGACAGGGGACCCAGCTAGGTCAGAAGTAATTGCTGGTCCAGGGTGTGAGTGAAGGAGGGGGCCCCTTTTTCTGCCTAATGGGATATTTTCAGTGGACAAATGTGGGTGGCCTGAGGAAAGGTTTGGAGTTTCAGCCCTACTCACCACAGTGAAGTTTAATAGGTAGAGAAGCTGGGAGGGAGAGGTATCTAGAAGTGTAGAGTCCACTGGAGGAGAGGGTGTGGTTGCCAATGACTTGGTGTTGGGCAGGAGTCATAAGGTCTGGAAATCAGGGCATGCAGCTGATGGTACCTGGCTTTTACAATCTAAGCTCTTCACTCAACCACTTCGTAGCTCAGCCAGGCATTTGTCATCCTCCAATTCTCTGAGACATTGTGCAGATTTAATCATACAATGCACACAGGGACTCAAAACCACTCCTTGCAGCATCCACCCCAAATCATTAGTGGCTGTCTTCACAGTCGGGACAAGCAGGGTGTTTGCTTCTACCAGACCGGATGACATCCCTCCAAATGAAAAGGTCAACTTTAAAGTTCAACTTCAAGGGTGGCTAGAGGTACCCTGTAGCGGCTAACCACTTCTGCCCTCGGTGGCCTATGATTACATGCCAGGGAAAGAACAGGATTTGAAAATGCTGTGATGGGGCTTCACAGTCTCATTCCAGAACCAGCTACCAAGTCCCCAGTAACACTCTAGGCTCTCAGCTGTGCAGAAATTCTCCACTTTAATATAGGGGCTCAGTGATGCAGCCAGAACCCAAGTTCTCCAGCCAGCATCCTTTATGGTCCACCCATTAACTTTTCATGTACATGCAGGAGCACGTGGGTGTATCAACATTGGGTATCTTCCTTAATTTCTCCACCTTATATTTTGAGACAGTCTCTCACTGAACCTGATGCTCACCAGTTGTAGACTAGCTGGTAAGCTCGACCCAGGGGCTCTCTGATCCTACCCCCTAATTCTGGGAATGCAGATGTATGCCGCTGTTCCCAGCTCTGTGTGGGTGCTGAGGGTCTGAACTCAGGCTCTCATGCTTGCATCACAAACACTTGAATGGCTCAGCCATCTCCCCAGACCAAACTTTTCTTCTGATTTGAATGACACAGAGAAGGAGAGAAACTTTAGGGGGCCCATGCTCTTCCTCATACCACCTGGGCAGGCTGGGTGAAGGCAGTGAGCAATTCTATCAGATGAAGCAAGGTCAGGGTCATCTGTAGACTTCCTCAATCTGACCTTTCCCTGACCTCTGTGAACAGACACAATCCAAAGTCGGCCATGGGTCTGGGACAGAAAGTTGAGCTGGTTCCTGGCCAAGCATGAGAGGCTGTAGTGCATGCCAGCATGTAGGGACATGGGTTGGCACAGAACGTCTGGCAGGCCAGGGTCAGGCAGCGGGGCCCAGCGTGGTAGCATTTGGCACAGAGTCCAGCAGTCCCTGCAGTGACTGGAGTATGAGGAGGCTGTCTCCCTGTTTGCTGAGTTTGCAAACAAACCTGCAGACTGTAGGGCTGAGGCAGCAGCGAGGCAACAATTGGGACTGTGTAGGGAGGGCGCTTGCTATGAGTGCCAGCCGTTGGCAGCTGCCTTTCCTCCAGTAAGTCTGCTTGGGACACCACTGTGAGGACACGTGGCCTAATGCAGCACCTTTGGCTCACCAGGGGCTGGTGTGGGTTGTATGTCCCTCCTCACTGAGCTGCTGCTTGGTGGCCTGCAGGCCCCCTCAGGAATCCTCTATATTCAAGGGGACAATCAGGACTCTTGTGAAGTGCTGGGGAAGGAGTAAAGGCAGGGAATTGGGGGGTCTTAGCAAAGAGCCCCCAAACCTAGTTGAATATCAGAACTGATTTCAGAGCTGTTAAAAATACTGATGCTCAGTTAACCCTAGCAAGGATTCCTAGTTACCTAGACTATGGAGCCTGAACCAGCCATCTTCTGTAATCAGTGGTGGGACCGGGACACCAACCCAGCCACAAAATCTATGATCCACAACCTGCCCTGCCTACAAGATAATCTGGGACAATGGTAGCTCAGAGCTTGTAGGAGTACCCAATCAATGACTGATTTAACCTGAGGCCCAAGCCATGACAGGGAGCCCATGGCTGAGATCAGGAAGCTGGACAGCTCAGAGACCTAGGGTAGACCCAAATACAGCTTACAACAACAACAAAAGAGTCAATGAAATGATTCCTAATGATATTCTGCTATACTCATAGATTGGTGCCTAGCCCAATTGTCATCAGAGAGGCTACTTCCAGAAGCTAATGGGAGCAGATATAGAGACCCACAGGCAAACATTAGGTGGAGCTCTGGGAACTCTGCAGAAGATGGGGAGGAAGGATTGTAGGAACCAGAGGGGTAGAGGACACTGGGAGAACACAGCCCACAGAATCAACTAAGCAGGGCTCATAGGGGCTCACAGAGACTAAGGTGGCAACCATGGATCTTGCATGGGCCTGCACAAGGCCCTCTGCGTACATGCTGTAGTCTTTGTTGTACTCCTAACAATGAAAGGAGGAGTGTCTCTGACTCTTTGGCTTGCTCATGGGACCTATTTCCTCCTACTGGGTTGATAAGAGGGTTTGTGCCTAATCTTATTGCATCTGGTTATGCTAAGTTTGGTTGATATCACTGGGCACCTGTTCTTTTCTGAAGGGAAATGGAGGAACAGTGGATCCTACAAGAGGGAAGGTGGGGTGGTTGTGGGAGAGGAGGGAAGGGAGGCTACAGTTAAGATGTATTGTATGAGAGAAGAATAAAATCAAATTTAAAAAATGCTTATGCTCAGGCCAGAGACCTGAACTTAGTTCCTGGAGATACACATAGTGAAGTAAAGAACTGACTGTTGTAACTTATTGTCTCTCTCTCTCTCACACACACACACACACACACACACACACACACACACACAGGTTAAAAAATATGTTCAAGCAAAGCTGAGCTCAGCAAAATCAGGATACCCAAGAACTGAGATGTATTTTCCCAAAGCATTCTCCCTCTCTCTTTCTCCTCAACCACCACTGATGGCCCTGATGATGGGCTAGGTTTGGGACAACTGGTCTTGCCCAGGGAGAGCAGAATCCGAGATGTAAGGGGAGATGTCTTTGTCATAGAGTCTGACAGACCCAGCAGGTAGAAGGCTGCAGAGGCAGAGAGGGGTGTCATTACACAGTTTCACGATTGATGAAGCAATTTCACAGTCATGATCCTGTATGACCCCCACCACAATGTGGCAAGGTCACCATGTCAGGGATGGCAGCCCCTATTTTACAGATCAGGACACAAGTTCGAGAAGGTTAAGTGACTGGCTTAAGGTCGTGCAGTGAGTGCCCAGGTCAGGACTATTTCACACCTTGTCCTTGACATCTGAGTACTCCCTGGCACGGTACAGCTTCTTTTTTCTGAAGATCCCACTATGGCAGGGACTAAGTGGCAAGATTCTCCCTACTTATAAGGAAAAACTACCTGGGTCAGGTGCAGGGCATTGGCTTCAAATCCTAAGAGCACTGGCATGATGGCATTGGCGTTAGCCAGGTCCCAGACAAACATCTTATAATTGCTTTTTGGGCATGTGCTCCCTGGCAAGCTGTCTCCATATTCTGGACACTCTTATTTAAATAAAGCTCTGTCATGTGGGGCTAGTCAGAACTTTGGGCCATCACAGAGACCCTACGCCATCATTTTTTATGAGATGCTGTCTCTCTGGCAGGAGCCAGGAGGGGATGCTGTCCTTGACTTCAGGGGAAATATCCTTATGGCTCCTGGGGCAGCAGACTTCTGAGCTGGTATGTGTCCCAGGGTAGAGTATGCATATCTAGGTAGGGAATGTATATCTGGGCATGGTCCTCAGTGGGGAGGGTCAAGTAGCAGGGGCTAACAAGAAGCCCACAGATGACCAACTCTTCAGGAGTCCCTCCCACTCCCAACATGCTAGAGCTGAGATTTGAAGGCTCTGCTGTGGGCTGATTTTCCTGGGCCATGCATTTGGAGTAACCTTCCCAGTAATGGTGAGGAATATGTATGAGCCTGAAGACTCTGCTGGTGGGGGAACTTGGAGCTTGTGGCATCTACTCTGATTCTTCAATCTCAGCTTCCTGACCTTAGAAAGAATCCATCAGAACCATAGGTATTCAAAGGCATTTTTTTTTTGCTAGCCCAGGCCTAGTAAAATTGGCTCTTTGGCATGGAGGGTTTGGTTAGACAAGCGGGCATTTAATGCAGAAAGGTCAATGAGAAAGTTCCACCATGGAGGCACAGTTGCCCCCCCCCACACACACATTTGGTTCAGTTAGATTCATTAAAGACTGGAGTATCTCCCTGGCCCTGTGGGTTTCTCTGTCCACTGTTCCTCTGGGAGGGAAGAACACAGGAAAACCCTGCAAAAGGAGTAGCCACCATGCTGATGAAAGGAGGCTAGCACTGAGCAGAAGGCAGGCCCCTCACCATGGGTGTGGCAGATAGGCTCCTCCAACTCAGTGGTCCCCCTTTGGTTTCCTAAGAAGAATTTTGGCAATCACCAGGATGGAGCCCCACCCACTCTTCATTCGCCCTGAATGGGCTCCTGTCACGCTGTTTCTGAGAGCAGCAGCAGGGGGCAGGAGTGAGAGCCCTGTGTTCCCCATGACCTCAGAAGCAGGACACCTTGCTTGATGGGTCTCTGCTTACAGAGCAGCCTTTCCCCCTTTCTCCTTTCTGTCCTCTGTGACTACTTTGAGTAAGAACGGCCTCAATAGGCTCATATATTTGAACACTTAGTCACCAGGGTGTGGCACTATTCGAAAGGATTTAGAAGGGTTAGGAAGTGTGGCCTTCTTGGAGGAGGTATGTCACCCATTTCAAAAGTCCTTGCCAACCCCAGATCAGGCTGTAGCTCTCGGCTATTGTTCCAATGTCTGTGTGCATGCTGCCATGATCACTGCCATGGCCATAATGGGCTAAACCTCTGAAACTGTAAGCCAGCCCCCAATTCAATGTGTTCTCTTATAATAGCTGCCTTGGTCTGGGGTCTCTTCACAGCAATAGAGCAGTGACTGAGATGGTGATCAAGCTTCTGGTGGCCCTTGTGTGCATTATCCCTTATGGTGAAACTTAGACTTTTATGATTTTGAAAAAGCTACCTGTAGTCACCCAGACAATGAGCAAACACACAGAAAGAGGATGAGACACAGAGCTTCCAAAGCATGGGCTGGCTACAGGAAGCTAGTTCAAGCACCAAGAGGCCCAAACAACCTATCTTTTCATTGGGGCCACCCTTCATCACAGTCATACATGCAGCGTTGGCCACTTACACGAATTTGAAAGGAAACAATAAGAATAGGGGACATGGGAGGGTGGGGTGGCGTAGTGAGTGGAAGTGCAAGCCTTGCTGAGTTTGATCCCGGGAACCCACATGGGAGAAGGAGAGAACAGATGTCCTCAATTCATCCTCTGTCCTCCATGCACATGTAAACACATGTGTGCGCACACGTGTAAATCAGTCAATAAGCTTAATTATTTTTTAAAAAATAGTCAGGCACACTCTTATCTGTAACATATGGAAGAATTCTATGAAGCATTCAACTGTATTTCACTGCAGTGTATACCACGCGATCCACTCATAATTGTGGAAATAAAGGATGCCGAGCTGTCTTCAGATTACATAGTTAGCAAGTCTTGACGAGGTCCCGCACTTAGAACCAGCAAGCAGCCCCATCACAGGTCAGAGCATGGGCTGGAATCTATGGGACAAAATGTGAAAGACCCTTGAGGTCTCTCAGCCCATCTGCACTCCCCAAAGCCTTGTGACTCCAGGGTCTTCTCTCCACTGTAGGCAGTAGTTGGGCAAGTGAAAAGGAAACTGGATCTAGATGCACATAGGTGTTTCGAGCATCTGTATTCATCAGTGTGCATGCTCGGAGGCAACTGAGATGCCCTTTATTGGAAGACTGGCCAAACATGCAGACAGAGCTTGATAAAAGAATATTATTTGGCACTAAAAGCAGATGTGCTGTCAATTCAGGAAAAGACACGGAGAAGCCTTAAATACATGTTAGTGTAACTGCAAAGGTTACATGCTGTACGATTCAACTACATGTCCTTTTGGGGTGAGGTAGAAAGAACTAGTAAAATGAGCCAGTGGACGGTTAGGGCAATGAACGTCTTTTGTATGACACCAGCATGATGAATGCATGCCATTACATGTTCATCTAGACCCAGAGGACATATACCACCAAGGAGGAACTCCAGTGTGAACTGTGGGTTCAGGGTGATAATGGCGCACCAACGTCACTGCATGGATTATCCCAAACCACTCTGATGGAGAACACTAATAGTGGGAAAGACCATGGGGCTGGCAGAGAGGTCTATGGGAATTCTTTATGCTCAAATTTGTGATGAACCTGAAATGATTCTTTAAAATATTCTATTAAAATAGGAAGGGGAAGGAGGCAATATGCTATTTTTTCCAGTTTTTTTTTTTTATCTACTTTTGATGCTTACGCTCCCAATCATGCAGCCTTAGCTGCTTCCTTATACAGTCTATCATGACCCACCCAAGTGGACATGGGGAATGAGAACAGCACTGCCACCAGGATTGCTTGGGCACTTGCTAAGAACCCTCACATGGAGACCAAGAACGGGGAAGAACTTGGAGCTCTTGACTCAAGTCATGTGACAGGATGGATTGAAGTGGCTAAATGAACTTGGCAATAAACATGAGTCTCCTCCCACCTCTCTCTCTCTCTCTCTCTCTCTCTGCCTTCTCTAGAAGGAAGTCAAGGATAATATATGCTCATGTGTTCATGCCTGCCTGCAACCCAGTCTCATCTTATAGATGTGCTTAGATGCATAGATTTAAACATGCAGGCTTCATCATTCCATCTGTAGGTTTATGTCTGCCTCTCTTGGGTCAGAGCTGCATGCCTGGGCTGACACACCTCCATTGCCTACACCAAATCCTGGAGGAGCTCTGGCATAGCCATGTGAGCACTGACGTGAGGATCAGATGGGCACGGAGGCAGAGGACGACAGCAACTGCTCAGCAAGAGGTTGCCTCTAAAGGAAACAGTCCCAGAGATGCCTGTGAACTCAACCTCTGCTGGCAGTAGCCCTGTGCTCACACATAAGTCATGGTGCCAAGTCAGTCCTAACTCATCATTCCTTAGTGGTGTCGTGAGTGTCTTTGTGCAGGGGGCAACTGTTATATAGCTGTTTCCTCCAATTGTAGCAGTCCCTCTTTGGGGACACTTATAAACCCACAAGGTCTCCCCTGAGGTTACAGAAGTATAAACAATGCTTAGAGAGAGGAAGTGGAAATTCTTCAGTGGAACTGCCTTCAGGCTGTGCAGGAAACTCTAGTGATGCAGCCCTTCTGAGTCACCAGTTGGGGTGAGTTTTTGGGTGATGCAATTGCTCAAGTCAGCCATGCTCCTGTAATTAATTCTAATAAACTCACTGGCTCACCGCTAGACTTGGGAAGAATCGTTTCTTTGTCTGTCATTGGAGTCATATCTGGGGTGAGTACCTGCCTCTTCATGCCTCCCTGGGGAAAAGGGAAGCAGCAACGAGCCACACGGGGTGTACTGTGGGTCCATGATCATCTGTCCAGAGAAAATGAGAGTGTCTCAGTGATCCGGCCCCAGCTCTGCCTGGCCTCTCCCTGCTTCTGGAGGATGGCCAAGTAGGTCAGCCTCTCCAGACTACTGCTTTCTCACTTGTAAAACAAGAGGCTCCATCTCCCTCTAATGATCTAAGATGTATGGGAAATTGAGAGCACGCTCCCTTCCCTCCCCCATCTCTCCTCTTGAAGTTGACCCAGCCCTTCTAGACCACACTAAAACCAAAACAAAACAAAAATCAATTTTAATTATAAAAATACGTTTGAGTGTATCGATAAATCATTCAGGGCCCAGCCTGGTTGTGAGGAGGTTGCACCAGACACTGGCCTAATATGTCACTCTCCTCCTCCTCCGCCTCACTGCTCTGAGACTGCCACCCACCCCACTCTCTGCTTCAATGTTCATCTTTGTCATTAGGCTGTGGATTATTAATGATGTACTGGGCTGATGGATGGGAGCCCAGATGTGCTGAAACACACTGTGACTACTTGTAACTTGGTTTCCAGTGGACCCTTGACAAGAGATTGTGATGGGCTTCCTCCTCACTTTCCAGCAGTAGGCAGCTATGCCTGCTGGGGCTGGGGCTGTTTTTCTATATAGCTCCTTGGTGGAGAGAATAGAAGACCCAGGGGGGCACAAGCGGAAAGAGTGTGCCTTTCCCAGACTGCTCGGTGGGTGACAACACAGTGTTATGTGCCCATCAGTTTCCCCTGGCAACAAGTCTTTAAATTAATTAGCTGATCAGTTAATATTGTTGTTGGGGTTATTCCTTATGTGATCAGAGAGAGAGAGAGAAAGAGAGGTGCCATCTGCTTCAGATAGCCATTTGGGGGTGGGGAGGGATCTTTTGTGGGCTCCAGTGCAATAATGTACCTGGAGAGGGAGGTGGGGTGTTGGTTTAAAGGGTAAAAGCAACAGGGATGCTTGACTCTAGAGTTTAGCCATCATCTGTGACTCCCCAAGTCAAGGGTTCAAGTTTACATAAGCACACAACACTGAAACTGAGGCTTAGACAAGGACACAAATAGCAAACAGCAAGTGGCCCAGAGGAACCAGCTCTTTCCTCCAGGGACTCGGAGACCCACGGCTTCATTTCCAGCCTCTGAGGTTTTGCATTGGGCCTGGAATCCTAAGGCTGGCATGTGTGCCTACAGTTACCACAGGACCATGGGTAAAGACACATGCCAGGCAGGTGGAGGCTGAGACTCTCCTTGCAATTCTAGAACCTTCCTGACCTTCCCTGCCTCGGTCTAGTTGGCAGATAAGAGAAATGGAGAGGCTTACCTGAGGGGAAAGTCAGCAGGCTGGCTACTACCAGAGGAACAAAGCTCACATGTGGTTTGTGGGAGGCGACTGCGGGGCCAACCAATGTGCTCTACTCATCTGAATTTACAGGCACTGCAGCACAAGCTGATGAGTGAGCAGCCATCTTTTTTTTTTTTTACTGTGTATCCCCATTGAGCAATCTGGGTGGGCTATCCACAGTCTAGTAGCTGTGAGTAACTTCTCTGGCATCCCTGAGCCTCAGTGTCTTCGCTGTGAAACAGCTAATGATCCCTGCCTTGGTTGATAAGAGAGCATCCCAA
This sequence comes from Peromyscus leucopus, assembly GCF_004664715.2. NCBI lineage: Eukaryota > Metazoa > Chordata > Mammalia > Rodentia > Cricetidae > Peromyscus > Peromyscus leucopus. Next base: position 55,832,581 of record NC_051065.1, on the reverse strand, counting down.
CAACAGGCTAGCTGGAGTATTTCATCCCTATTAGCATGTCTTCCAGAAGACAGAAAGGCGATACTACTCAAAACCTACCAACTTGGCCATTTGCTTGCATTGATTTTGTGGGAGAGAAAATTAAAAGCAGCATCCAAGATAAGACACAGGGTTGTTTCTGGAGTCATTGCCGAGGCCCTGGGCTCCAAATCTGAGTTGCAGATTTGCCTTCCACACACCAGTGGTGAGACCTTTGAGAAGTCAATTTAACCTCTCTCACCTGCCTCTGGAAGATCAGTGTACCAAGAGTGAGGAGGTGCTGGCCAGGTTCAAGGAGATATTGTATAAAAAAGGTACTTTGGAAATTGCAAGTTTGGAAAAGATCCATGATACTCTTTTCATCTGCTACCACTGTCCTATCAGCAAAGATAGTTTAGAATTCACCTACATTGAGCCTTCTGGAGCTCACAAATAATAGTCACTATAGTGACTAGTAATTCTTTCAGATGTCTTGCTACACTGAGATACTGGATGGAAGAAGTGAGACCATTATAAACAAAGAAGGCATAAAGAAGAATGAGGAGGAGGAGGGGCTAGGAAGAGGAGGAGGGGGAGGAAGAGGGAGAGGAAAAGGAGGAGGAGAGGGAGGAGGAGGAGGGGGAGGAGGAGAGGGAGAGGAGGAGGAGGAAGAGGAGGAGGAGGAGGAGAAAGAGGAGGAGAGAAAGCAGCCAGGCCCAGAGATAGACCCCAAAGCTTGAGTATCAATTTAATTAAACTGAAAATTCTGGGCCCTAGGGTAAATGTTCTTGGAAAACAAGGTCTAATTGGAGTGCCCTTCCCTCTGCTTTCTCTGCAGCAGATTCTTCAGTGACTCTGTCTTTAGGGACATGCAGCCTACGGAGCCCAGAGGGGACAATGGAGTGACTATCAGGTGTGAGGTTTGGGCAAACTTGGCTTTGTCTTGGAATTTCTATGATTCAGAACTCATCCACTCCTTGTGCAAAAGAGGCATCATATGCTCTCTTGGGATAGTTAATATTGATTATCAATTTGACAGGATCTATACTCACTTAGGAGACAAGCCTTTGAGCATGTCTGTGAGGGATTAGCTAGATGAAGTAAGCTGAAGTGGAGGGTCCACCCTAAATGTGGGAGGCGCGATTTCACGGGCAAGAGACCTGGACTGAATGAAAAGGGGAAGCCAGACTGAGAACCGGCATTCATCTCTCTGCCTCTCGACTGCATATGCAGCGTGACCAGGGGCCCCCGGTTCCTGCCCCCATGACCACCCCTCCTGACAGACTGTCCCCTGCAACTACAAGCTGAAGTCAACTCCTCCTTTCCGATGCTACTTAGTCAGGCATTTGGTCACAGCAATAATGACAGTGACTCCCACTCACTGCGGTGTTGGAGCTGGCTCTTAGGGCCTCTTAAACTAGGTGGCACTTGCTTTTTAGCCATTCTGCCACTTCTGTGACACTCAAGGGAGATGGATCTCAGCATTAACCAGACCACAGACTTACCAGAGCTCTGCATAGCTCTGAGATACCACTGCTCTTTGGGCATCATTTAACTATGAGTAATACTCAGTATGTTCCATTTTTATTCCCAGGAGTACACAAAATAGCAAGCTTTTAAATAATAATGGGTGTTACTTATTACTTAAGCAACATGTGCAGCAAGTCAGAAAGGAGGCAGCATGGTGTAGTGGTGAGGGGCTAAACAGACTAGGGTTTGAGTCCCAACCACACCATGTACTAGGTCCATAGCTCTGGAAAACTCTGGCTGTTAATGGTAAGTTTGTACTGTGGGGTCAGCTGATTCCTGCTTGATTCATCCTCACCTGATGGTCCAAGGCCCAAGACCAACCTAAAACATCTGCATCAGCATAGACAGGTTGATGCACATTTTAAAAGCAAAGCCTTGCTCATCAGTGATCAGCATTTGCTGAGCAGCTATCCCAAGAGAAGGTCCATGTTATGCTGGTCCAGGTCAGAAAACTTCAAGTCAAAGATGCTTCCTGAACCATTACTTATTCTTTAATGGTCAGCTGGCATCATGAATTAGGAATTAAGTAGCAATATGATACATGGAGGAAATGGGTGCCAAAGAACAAGAAGCCAGGAAGAGGTTCATTTTCAGTCCTGGGGATAGGATTGGTTCAGGAATAAGTCAGGCAGAATCCTAGGCCTTGCCCTCAACCAGCAAGGTGTGTAGCACAGGCAAGTGTGCCCAGGCCTCCTAGTGGAAATGGAACTTTACACAGTTTTAGAAGAACAGGCCAGGGCACAGGTGTAAATACTGTGTGTTGTGACCTGGCCAGCCATACACACAGACACTTACCTACCCATAGCCACCTAGAACCAGATGTTGGAGTAGGACATTGGGTCCACATGGTGTCAGGAGTTCACGGTGCACATGGCCACTGCCTTCCTGGTAAAGAATGGGGGTAAGTGGAGGATGCATGGGATTCTTTACTGTAGCGTGGAAAGGGATGAGGGGACAGGAAGGGAAAGGGGGGAAGAGGATTTTGAATGATTCAGAGATGAACATTTGATTTGGTATCCATGTGGGGCTCAGCAGAGCTCAGGCATTATGATGAAGATGTCCCCTCTATTCACTGGACTGAGTGTAGCCCTGGGGAAGAGAGGAGGCCTGGGGTATACATCTGCATTTGAAGAGAGGCAAGTAGAGGAGTTGAGTTTGAGAATCTGTCACAACCATGGCCATTTCCCCAGCCTGTCAGCCATAGTAAAAAAAATAAAATTAAATAAAAAAAAAAAATCCTGTGTATTAGCGATCCCCAGCTTTTGACAACATTACAGTGAGGCTGAAAGTTGGTGTCTTCTGATTCAACACTGTGCTAGGTAATGACCGATTTGCTCCTCATCCCTCTTCATCCCCTTCAAATTACCAAGTGTTGCCTGACATCGGAGCCCTATTTGCCCCTATTAAATTAACAAGCCTACAAAACCCTTAATGAACTGAAACTCATCAAATGGTTGGAAATGATAGCAGCCTTCAAGCTCTTTTCTTTTTCATGCATCTCTGTGTGAGGTAATTTACTTTCCCATATACTCCATTATGTTTACATGGCTGCATTTCAGGAATACCTGGTCCACCCGAAACTGCAGGGAGTCAGCGGCTCACGGAGGAGCAAGACCTGGAGGACTCGGGCAGCTTCTTGAGCCAACAGCAAGCTGTTCTGCTGGAGCATTAACTTTTGGGTTGCACCAAGTATTTTCCGTGGCCCTCCAAGGATGCCTTGGGAATTTTGATGTATTTGAAAGGGCAGGCTTAGGGTGCATTCTGTGCTTACACACCTTCCTTCCTTTCAGCTACCTAACTGGGCTTCCGGGCAACTGAACTTGTGCATGTACCACGCTACCGTTAGGCAGTGGTGTGTTTATGGGATGGGTAAATTGAAGTGTGATCTTTCTGGAGATGTTCTCCCTTTCCAGTACCATCTTCAGCTACAGGCAAAGGTCCCTCAGATGTTCTCATGGAGACTCTCAGCTTTGTAGCAGGTCTAATGATAAGTCCTGAAACCCCGACTCGGGGTCCAGAGGATAACATCTGCCAAAGTTGAGAGCATCTAGGAGCAAATGCCACACTGGATTTTCCCCACGAGTTTAAAAAAACAAAAAACAAAACAGTGTGATCGGTTGGGGAGCTAGTTAAGTCCATAAAGTGCTTGCCCCACAAGCTTGAGAATCTGAGTTTGAGACCCAGAATCCATGTGGGGAAGAAAAAAAAAAAAAAAAGCCAGGCCTGGTGGCAAGAGCTTGTACTCTCAGTACTGGGAAGACAGAGACAGGTGGATCCCTAAAGCCAGTTAGCCAGATAGCTTAACCCATTTGGTGAGCCCCAGACAGCGAGGACTGTCTCAAACAAAAAGGTGCACTAACCTGAGGAATGACACTTGAGGATGTCTCCTGGAATGAGTGTTTACACACATGTATAGTTAGACAATCGGGCAACCCTGAGCAAATTTCCAACACCAGTTCATCATGGGAAGTGGAGTTGCAAATTGCATGTTTATGACCAGGTGTGTTGATGGGAGGAGCCTGATGAAGGGAAAGAGGTAGTGGGCACAGTCCAGGGGAATGTCGTCCTCTTTGGCCACCAATCACTCCCAAGTTTCAGACAACTTGTTTGTGCATGTGAGTGGGGAGGGTGGAGTGTGCCCATCTCACAGCCCTGCCCCTGCCTGAACCATAACACCTGCCTGTTCTCCAGAATGGACATATGCACATGCCCCAGTATTCCTGGGAAAGGTTTTCCAGGGTGATGACATGCTGTGAAACAATTTGGTGAAACAAGAGACCATCTTGTCACCCCAGAAAGCATCACACCTTCAGATGCATTTAATATGCTATATTTGGCATGTTGTTTAATATAGGAATCTTAGAGCTCAAGTCTTTGCAATGGGGGGAAATGGCACTTTAAAAGCACAGTTTGCTCCTTGTATCAGTGGGTTCTACATCAAACCACTTTGGACCAAAAATATTAAATAAATTGTATCTTTACTGAACTTGTATAGAATTTCTCTTGCATTTCTATGGTATTAGATCTCAAGCCTTGTAGAAATGATTTAAACTATTCAGGAATAACTGTACAAATGATATGAAAATACCACCCTATTTTATAGAGGGGATTTGAGCACCTACAGATTTTGGTATCCACTGGCAGCTCAGGAACCAATCAGACAGGGATACTGGAGAGAGAATACTATACAAGGAAAACAAATACACACAGTGGAACAAATTACACCTTAACTCCAAGGAACCTGCTGCCGACACTCATTATGATTAGGCAAAGGGAAAACTTTGGAGTCTCTGCCCTGATCTGAAAGCTACAATCTGGCTTCCTTTCTCTCACTTCCTAATAAGACCACCTAAGCCTTCAACAGTTACGCTAAAGCATACACTACCACCCACAACAAGGAACCCAACCCGGCAGTGGGGACTCAGGACCACTATCGATTGGCTTGCTTGATTAGTTGGTTAATTGAATATCACTGCTTTCTAATATAATTAAAACAAGATAAATACTGGGGCTTCATTCTGTAAGCAAGTGCCATTAGTGCTCATGTGCACACCCTGATTAAAAATGCGATCGACTCCATGAGGAAGATAATTTATGAACTCACCAGCCTCCAGTGCCACTCTACGGTTTGCAGACTTGAGCTATGACCTGACTGGCATGGGACTCCCTGACTTGCTGTGAATGCTCTGTTCTCTCAGGAAAGAAATTTATTACACAAGGAAACAGACCGGGTGGTTCCTCTTTTCAAGTGAACCTACCTGTGCATGGCCCTAGTTCACTTACAAAGTATCAGAGAGGGAAATGGACTGTAGTAGGAAACCACTCATAGCTTCCTCCTTTGCCCCACCTCTCTGGATCTGAATCTGAAACTGTTTGTATCATGAATTCTTTATCATGAATCTGAAACTATGTTTGTATCATGGACCTGATCATGAAATACTTAGAAGTATTACTTAAACCAAGCCCAAATGTGGATATTGGGAAAAGTGAGAAACTTATTTACTTAGGGGCTAAGAGGCTCACCCTACAGCAGTGGTTCTCAACTTTCCTAATGCTGTGACCCTTTGATACAGTTCCCTATGTTGTGATGACCCCCAACCATAAAATTATATTTTTGTTGCTATTTCATAACTGTAATTTTGATATGTTGAATTGTAATGTAAATATCTATGTTTCCTGATGGTCTTAGGCAACTCCTGTGAAAGGGTCATTGACCCACCAAAGGGTCGCAACCCTCAAGTTGAGAACCACTGCTCTGTAGGCTGTGGAGACAGCTAACTATCACATGCTTTTGCTCATATGCACAGTGCAGGAGCTTGTTGGGTATGACATACCCACTGAGCATCTCAGATAGCTGCTTCCTCTAGGAGGAATAAGGCTGCCAGAACCCCTGGAAGATAGGTTCCAGCCCTCTTTTCTCTTATCACTTGCTACACCCCCAGTGAATTAAGGCATGTTCCTGGCATGTCATCTGCAGGTTTCTGTATGTGAATGGAATATACAGGAGACACAGGAATACACTGCTCCAGCTGTAAGCCCCTCTTATTAGAATTTTAGGGCCACTAGAATGTAACTGAGGAAGTAATTGGAGTCTCTCCAAGGAAAGTGCTATGTAAATCTGAGGTATTATTATTCTGTTAGCCCATGCTCTTTATTTTTGGAATGTGTCCAGATGTTCTGACTGGTAAGCAAACATTATAGATTAGAAGGGAATTAAACAATTCAGCTCACGAGTCCTAAAGCAGAATGGATTACCACATCTGCTAGGCTTCATGAGTTGGTAGGAATTTTTCTTTATCAGTGTTGGGAATTGAACATAAGGCCTTGTGCATGCTAGGCAAACACACTACCACTGAGATATATATACCTCCAATGCATATATTCTCTCTCTCTCTCTGTGTGTGTGTGTGTGTGTGTGTGTGTGTGTTCATGTGTGTGTGGCTATGTGGTTGTGCAAGTGTGCGTATGTGCATTTATGTGGAGGCCAATGGTCAACCTTGGGTGCTATTTCTCAGGCACTATCCACCTTGCTTTTTGAGATAGGGTCTCTTACTAGGACCCAGGGCTTATTGACTTGGCTAGGCTGTCTGGCCAGGAAGCACCAGGGATATCTCTCTGTCTCTACTTCTTCAGCACTAGACTTATAAGCACATACCACCCCACTGTGCCAAGTTATTTTTAATTAAAATAGATTTTTTCCACAATATATTCTGATCACATTTCCCCTCCCCAGCTCCTCCCAGATCCTCCCCCAACTCCCCACCCATTCAAATCCACACTTTCTCTCTCTCATTAGAACACAAACAGGAATCTAAAAACAATAAGTAAGATAAAATATAAGCAAACAAGAGTAGGATCTACCAGGAGAAAAAGACCCCAAAGAAAAGGCTCAAGAGACACAGGGACATAGACACATTTACACACAGAAATCCCATAAAAACACAACACTGGAAACCATAATATATAGGTAAAAAGACCTATGAGGAAAAAAAGAAAGAAAGGAGAAAAGGAAGAAAGAAAATACCCAAAGTGTTATGACAAGGAACCTCCAAAAATGCCATTGAGTTCATTTTCATGTTTGAGTTCTGGGAATTAAACTCATTCCTCAAGCTTATATGACAAGCATTTTACTGGTTGAGTGAACTATCAAGGCCTTGGGTGTGGTTTTGATGATGAGTTGGGTATGTATGTAAAGGGCAGTATGATATAAAAGTACAAACATTGTCTTACTATAGAAATACAAAAAGTTGGCATAATGCCGAGACTCTGAAATGCTCTTTTCTTTTTGCTAAGAATGGTCACTTTCTTTCTGCCAATGATTGACTTTCCCCAAACATGTCCTTCTGGGGAGTTAGTTTTCTCTGAGAGTGTGGCTTCATCCTCTTGTTCTTTTCCCTAAGAGGCTGTGAGGTATGGGTAGGTAGGAACACACTGCTGGGATGTCTGATATTTTATCATCAGCGAGAATGGAACAAGGCAAATAGAGAGGCCTGCAGAGGGTAGCAGGAGCTGTTCTCAGCATGTTATGGGAAGTCAGTGCTGAGACCCCACTTATAATGGGAAATCATGAAGAAACGTGCTTGAGGGGCTGACAGGCGTAATCGAGAACACCAGCATGCTCAGAATCCATTCTGTTCACTCACAGGTTTTTAAGGGCCGAACCCATCTTCCTAAATGCTTGTTTGGCAAGAAACCCTATGTATAAAGAGATATGTATATATAGAAAAGCAAGGGCATACCCCTACCTACAGTTTTTTTTAATTTTACCATAAAATAAATACTTATTAATTTTCATACAACATACTGAGGGAGCTGTCACACATGAGTTTCTTTCATGTGTAATTGGTGTGCCCATGACTCCTTAAGTTACATGTAGCATGGAGATGGCTTCCAAATAGAGCCTGGAGAGAGGGACAGATTCAGAGATGAGAGCCAAAGATGGCTAGAAATTACAGACTGATGGAGGTCAGCAAGAGACTAGTTATTCAATCTATCTCCTGGGGGTTAGAGCCAGACTTTCTCCAGTGGTTCCAAAATTACTTGGCAGTTTCATTAGGGTGAAAGGCAGTGCAGACTCATAAACACAGAGTACAGGTTGTCGCTTAAAATTTAGTTGGACGTGTCAACCAAACACACACACAGAGAACGGCACTTAACAGTCTGCTCATCAAGGACATTCCTCCAATTCGTGGGCCAGAGGAATGGGAATAAGAAGGGGATTTAATTGCTGTATTTGACACTATGTTTACATTTACACCCCAATGAAAATTCCGCCAATCAGTACTTCTAGAAAAACTGATACACCACAGTGGATCATGTACAGGGCAGGGGAGCTGTCCGCAAGTTCTGGTGCTGATGTGCAGCATCACAGGTTTTTAGCATTTGAAATACCTCTACACTATGAACTAGCGTGTGTTCTCAGTTCTAACAAGAGTTTTAGCTTGGTCACATATGGACAATGTAGAATTAAATGAGTATTTATCCAACCACTAGAGAATCAAGGAAAAATTCTGCTAATAGTCTCAATGTGATATATAGAGGTGAATAGCAGTGGTCACTTATACTCAGTTCTTCTATCTTGGGTATAGAAACAGACTTTTCCATTATCCTGAATAGGCATGAAGCCATATTCCTGGCCAGTGGGATGTGGGAAATTACACATAATCTCTATGTGTAACTGTTGTAACAAACTATTTAAGTAATGTGTAAATATGTAGCTTTCTCTTTCCCCAGAAGCAATAACAAGACAGACCATGTCTGAGAGACAGAAGTACAGAGGGAATCAATTATCTTGGATCCCAAAAGATCTCACTTGAAAGGTCCATCCACACAGGACTTCCAGAACTACAGGAAAGTTGGAATGAAATAGAAATAAAACATTCTGTTTTAAGTCCATGAAAGTTTCAAGCATCACTTATGCTCTTGCCCCATCTTAACTGATATTCTAAATCAATCCTTTTGTCTACAGATCAAGTCTATCACAATAAAACCTCATCCTGATGATAATAAAATTATATATATATATATATATATATATATATATATATATATATATATATATATGATTGGTCATATGGAGGGAAAAAGAGGACATACAGGTGTCCTCCCCCAGTGGTGGTGACTTCTACACTAGTTTATTTACAGATGCTATGAAAGAACTATTTTCAGAGGCTTGGATGCTTATTTGGAATAAAATTCCATTTTTCAGTCTTCTTAAAAGGGTTCAAGGGATCCGTATTGGACTTCTTATGATCAGAGTTCTATGCAGGAAGAATCCAGGTTAAGGTTAACATCATAGCCACAAGATGATGGACATGAGCATCAAGCCAAGGTCAAAGAGTATGAGAGCTGAACAGACATCAGAAGGTTGGTCAAGCCCACAGGTTATCTTTTTAAGAGAATTGTTTCATTAGAAAATCCAGATTGCAGAGCTCTAGGGAAGAAAAGGTAGAAAAACTGAAAGTAGACATCTAAACCAGAGATTCAAATTTATTTGGTGGTAAAGAAAAGAAACAAGGCTGTAGGTAGAGAGAAAAGACCAAAGTTGAATGTGATTGAAGATAGAGATAAGATCATTTGATGACAAGAAGTATGAGGTTAGAAGTTACTGGGCATGGCAGACACTCCTATAATCCCAGCACTTGAAGGGTGAAGCAAGAGGATCTTGAGCTCAAGGCCAGCCTGAGCCACATATGAGACACTGTTTAAGAGATATGGACAAGTGTAACATGGTATCTCAGAGTCATTTTGATTTGCATTTCCCTGATGTCCTTAGTCATCAGGGAAATGCAAATCAAAATTCCTTAAATGTCTTTCCGCCATTTGAGATTCTTCCATTGAGAATTCTCTATTTAGCTCTGTAGTCCATTTTTTAATTGGATTATTTGGTATTTTGATGTCTAGTTTCTTGAGTTCTTTACATATTTTGGAGATCAGTCCTCTGTCAGATGTGGGGTTGGTGAAAATCTTTTCTCATTTTGTAGGCTGTTGTTTTGTCTTATTTACTGTGTCCTTTGCCTTACAGAAACTTCTCAGTTTCAGGAGGTACCATTTACTAATTGTTGCTCTAAGTGTCTGTGCTACTGGTGTTATATTTAGGAAGTGGTCTCCTGTGCCAATGCATTTGAGACTGCTTCCTGCTTTCTCTTCTATCCGGTTCAGTGTAACTGGTTTTATGTTGAGGTCTTTGATACACTTGGACTTGATTTTTGTGCATAGCAATAGATATGGATCTATTTGCAATCTTCTACATGTTGATATCCAGTTATGCCAGCACCATTTGTTGAAGATGCTTTCATTTTTCCATTGCACAGTTTTGGCTTCTTTGTCAAAAATCAGGTATTCATAGGTGTTTGGGTTAATGTCAGGGTCTTCAATTTGATTCCACATGTCAGTTGTTATGCCAATACCAAGCTGTTTTTATTACTATAGCTTTATAGTAGAGCTTGATGTCATGGATGGTGATGCCTTCAGAGATGGTTTTGATGTACAGGATTCTTTTAGCTATCCTGGGTTTTCTGTTTTTCCAAATGAAGTTGAGTATTGTTCTCTCCAGGTCTGTGAAGAATTGTGTTAGAATTTTGATGGGGATTGCATTGAATCTGTAGATTGCTTTTGGTAAGGTTGCTATTTTTACTATGTTGATTCTACTTATCCATGATCATGGGAAATCTTACCATTTTCTGATAATCTTTTCCAATTTCTTTCTTCAGAGACTTAAAGTTCTTGTCATACAAGTCTTTCGCTTGCTTAATTAGAGTTAGCCCAAGGTATTTTATACTATTTGTGGCTATTATAAAGGGTGATGTTTCTCTGATTTCTTTCTCAGCCCATTTATTATTTATATAGGAGGGCTACTGATTTTTTTGAGTTAATCTTGTATCCTGCCACATTACTGGAGGCATTTATCAGCTGTAGGAATTTCCTGGTAGAATTTTGGGGGTCACTTATATATACTATCATATCATCTGCAAATAGTGAAAGGTTGACTTCTTCTTTTCCAATTTGTATCCCCTTGATCTCCTTTTGTTGTCTTATTGCTATAGCTAGAACTTAAAATACTATATTGAATGGCTAAGATCAAAAATACTGAAGACAGCTTATGTTGGAGAGGATGTGGAGTAAATGGAACACTCCTCCACTGTTGGTGGGAGTGCAAACTTGTACAGCCACTTTGGAAAACAGTGTGGTGGTTTCTTAGATTGGGGATCAATCTTCCTCAAGACCCAGCTATACCACTCCTGGACATATACCCAAAGAATGCTCAATCATACCACAGGGACACGTGCTCAACCATGTTCATAGTAGCATTATTCGTAATAGCCAGAATGTGGAAACAACCTAAATGCCCCTCAACTGAAGAATGGACTAAGAAAATGTGATACATATACATGATGGAGTACTACTCAGCAGAGAAAAACAATGACATCATAAAATTTACAGGCAAATGGATGGAACTAGAAAATATCATCCTGACTAAGGTAACCTAGATTCAGAAGGACAAATATGGTATGTAACCACTCATAAGTGGATACTAGATGTAAAGCTAAGGATAACCAGACAACAACCCACAACTCCAGAGAAACTAGCTAACAAGGAAGACCCAAAGAGGGATGCATGGATTACCCTGGAAAGGGGAAATAGATGAGATATCCATGAGTAAACTGGTGATGAGGGGTGAGCAATGGAGGGTATGGGATAGGGGATGAGAACATAAGGGAATGGGATGGTTGAGCTGGAACATGGATGGATAGAGGGAGATATCATGGGGATAGGGAGAAACTGGGTGCTAGAAAATTTGCCAGGAATCCCCAAGGATGACCCCAGCCTAGACTACTAGAAATAGTGGAGAGGGTTCCTGAACTGAACTGGCTTATCCCAGTGATCAGACCAGTAAATACCCAAACTGTCATCACAGAGCTTTCCTCCAATTACTGGTGGAAGCAGATACAGAGATCTACAGCCAAACACAAGGCAGAGTTCCAGGAGTCCAGTCAAAGAGAGAGAAGAAGGATTTTATGAGCAAGTGCATCAGGATCATGATGGGGAAACCTGCACAGATGATCAAACCAAACTAGTGGGGACTCATGAAAGTTGGATCAATGACTGTGGAGCCTGCATGGGACTGGACTAGGCCCTCTGCCTAAACAATTGTGTAGCTTGATCTGCTTGGGGGGCCCCTGGTCATAGGACCAGAATCCATCCCTGGTACATGAGCGGGGCTTTTTGGAGCCCACTACTTATGATGGGACACCAGGTGCAGCCTTGAGGCAGGAGGAAGGGCTTGGACTTGCCTCTACTGGATATGTCTCCCCATGGGAGGCTTTGCCTTTTTGATGGGGGAGCTGGGGGGGGTTGGGGGGGGGAGATGGGGGGCAGGAGGAGGAAAGAGGGTGGCGTCTTTGGTATGTAAAATGAATGAAAAATTTTTCTTAATTAAAACCAACAAAGAAGAGATACAGACAAGAAGTTTCTGTTGCATTTGAAGGGAGTGGGACTTAGAACACAGACAGAAGATACTTACCATAAAGTGGGGGTCACATGAAGGTTTTAAAAGGTAGTCTTCATTTCTTATTGAGTTGTTGGCATCACCATACAACCACTTTACAATGACCAAGAGATGTAGGAGTCATCCCAAGCAGTCATCACACTGCATCTCTTCTGACCCCTGACATTCCACCATCCCCACGGCTATGCATCCTCTCAAGTATCCCTTAATGCTACATTGCTATGACTCTATTCCTACAGCCTTTGGAGTAGGGCCCTTAATTCTGATGAAACTGTCATAATCACAGCTTTATTCCTTACCACCCGTGTGACTACAGGCAAATTATAAATCTCCCAATTTCTTATCTACAAAATGGAAATAAAAACTACTTTTAGCATTGTCTGCAAAGTTAAATAAGTACCCAGCACAGCAATAATAAAAATTTTTTAAACTCCATAGCCTTGGAATTTTGGGCCACTATGTCATGATGAATGCTTATTAAGTGTGAGGTATTGATGTAGGCAAGGAAGGTATAGAAACAAATCAAACTCAGTCCATCCTTCAAAGAGCTCATGATGATTAACTGTCATTATGAAAACACACAAATGATAACACAATGAGTTGAGCATGACAGCAGCAGTCAAAGAAGCCTTATGGTCCATGGGATCAAGTCCAGGGTTCTTGTTAGCTTGGAACTTAAGACACTGCCTGTTGTCAATCTTGTCTGACTCTCCATCCTTTACCATTTCTCATCTTAGTGGATATTCCAGCAAAAAAAAAAAAAAACACAACTAAACAAACAAACAAAAAAACCACACATACACAACAACAACAAAAACCTTATAGCTTTCCTTAAGACTTGACAATATTTCAAATTATTCCTTGACTTTATAATTTTGCTCTCACTACCCAGAATGTTTCTATTTCTCTCTGGTTTCCTAAGTTAACTGCTGTTCATCATTGTAACTCAGCTCATATGTAGTCATCATCAGACTCTTTGTTGCCACTTCATCATATGCTCACTACTCTTGTCATACTTATCACAATGTTATCATTTGTGTGTTTGCATGGGACAGTGAACCCTCATGAACTCGTTGAAGGATGGACTGAGTTTGCCTTGTTTCTGTGCCTTCTTTGCCTACACCAGTATCTCGTACTTGATGAGCAGTCGTCAATGGTGAATGGTAATGGAGTGAATGTCTGCATAGAACAACCACAAAGCAATCAGTGTAGAAGGTGTAAGACCAACCCTACCTCGTCTATATCTTCATGGAGCATATAATATCTGCTCTAATGATTTCTTACTTTCAGAATCATTGAAAGGGAAGGTATCAAGACCCACAATCACAAGAAAATGCAATATACTATATTATACCTAAAGCTCACTAATTTATACTTTGCTGGTTTTTAAACATGTCTTTCAGTACACAAACATATACTCAAGCCTTCCTTTGACTTTGTCTCCAGATTCATAGCATTACAGACTAGTTCAGTCTAGAAAATTGCACCCAGCTTTGCAGACTGAAATCAAATGTGCAATCCTCTTGCTTTGGTTCTGGGATATAAAGAAAGCTATACTGCTGGTGTGTGGTATCTCTGCTTAGTTATTTGCTCGAGTGTTGCCATGCTGCATGGGGTTTGGGCTCAGAGGAAAAGAGAAGGATGGGATCATGAGTGAAGCTGTTGGGTGTGGCACTGATTAAGATCTTCAGACTCCCTGGTGTCCGTCTCCCTACAGTTACAACTTGGACATTGCCTTGCTTTCCCCACCTCTACAAAATGGAAAGAATTTTATAACACTAGATCTTTCCTATCCACCAAGATCCAAAAAGCAAAGAGCCAGCCTCCATATCTTAAATGACTCAAAAAATCTTTAAGCAAAAGCTAGTGTCCTCAATCCCACCTGCAGAACCTCAACATGTAAAAGAACCCTTCATCCTCTGCCCCCTCCTTTAGAAGTGTGTGACAAGCTGTAAGAGAAATATCTAACTGGGCTGCCAAAAATTAAGCAGAGGAAGCTAAAATAAGCCTAGAGTATCATTAGACAAAGAATATCCCTTTTGTTTTCAGAAGAACGGGTTGTTATATGTGGTTAGGAAATTACAATTAATGAATGATCATTTTTATGGAAACCAAAAGGCTGACAAGGTGTGTCTTCAACTTATAGAGGAATATTCTATAAATAGAGGTCTCTGTGGGAGAGTAACAGGGCTGTTTGGTTTCCACTGATGATCCTAAAGGCTACTGCAGAGGTTGCTGTGGAGTTTCCTAGGGTGGAGAAAGGAGGAGCTTAACTGATAGGGGACCAGGATAATGGTTCATCTTTGTGTCTCTTGGTATGGTGACCATCCAGAGTCAGTTGCAGATCAGTGGCTAAGAGAACACACTTTCAGGGTAGAAGCTCTCTTCAGCCTTGCTGAGCTGAGGTTGTCTTGGTTTCCTATTCTGCAGACCCAAGTCTTGCCATAGATTGTGAGAGAACATTTGCAAAGCACATATCTGACTAAAGGTGGGTCTGCAGAAATATGACTAACTTTTACAAGTTAGTAAGACACACCATGATTCAAAAAATGGCAAAAATCAAACATTTTGCCAGAGAATATATACTCATGGCAAATAAGCATATGGAAACACATTTAGAATCATCAGTCATAAGGAAAAGTGCAAATTAAACCCATAATAATTTAGTCCTCATGACTAGATAAATAGCTTTTTGTTGTTTGATTTTTTTGTTTTGTTTTGTTTTTGTTTTTGTATTGTTTTGTTTTTCTGAGACAGGGTCTTATGTATTCTCAATTTGCTGTGTACTTGAGGATAACCTTGAACTCCTGATCCTTCTGCCTCTACTTCCCCAGAGCTGGGGCTACAGGCATGTGCCACTATATCCAGGGAGGTTAATATCTTTTTTTATAAAAATCTGACAATACCAAATGTTAGTGAAGCTGAGAAGCAATTGGAATTCCTATAAATTGCTGTGGATATCACTCTATATAAATAAAACGCTGATGGCCAATGACCAGGCAGGAAGTATAGGCGGGACAAAGAGAGAGGAGAATTGGGGAAACAGGAAGAAGGAGGAGAGAGACTACAGCCACCGCCAGGACAAGCAGCATGTAGAGACTCTGGTAAGCCACCAGCCACGTGGCAAGGTATAGATTTATAGAAATGGGTTAATTTAAGATAAAAGAACAGTTAACAAGAAGCCTGCCACGGCCATACAGTTTATAAGTGATATAAGCGTCTGAGTGATTATTTTATAAGTGGATTGTGGGACTGCGGGGCTTGGGGAACCTGGAGAGAAGCCCTCCAGCTACAATAAATTGCTGACAAAAATGCCAACAGCATCTGCCTGGAGAGCAGTTTGCCGGTTGCCCCATTTTTAGGTCTTTAACCTAAGAGAAACAAAAATGTACCTACAGGAACTCTGTTCACAAGTGATCACTCCAAACTGGAAAAAGTCCAGGGATCAGCAACTGGTGGGTGGAAAACTGAGTGCACCCACATCAGAGAACACCCACTGGTGAGGGAAAAGGAACGACACAATGGGTGATTCTTAAAAGTGTTGGGGTGAGTGAAAGAAGTCAGATACGAAGGGCCTCAGATTGTATTATTCCATGTACATGAAATTCTCGGAAGGATAAAGCCACAGAATAAAAATCAGTGACACCCAGAGCTTGAGAACAGGACAAAAATGGACTCCAAAATGCAGCAGAGGATTGTGGGGTGATGAAAGTGTCTGCATTGTAGCTGGAGTAGTGACTCCACTGCTACATCCGTTTCTTTACATCTTTGGCACTAGGTGTTTTGAACAAATCTATTCTGACACACAGTAAAGATGCAAAGAGCAGCGAGAGCCCCCATGTCCCCTTCACCCAGCTCCCCTCCCACTGAGAGCATCCACAACTGTTCTCTGAACACAGCCTGGAAATGGCTATCGCTACAATACTGGGACTACGCTCTAGGCTCTACTATAATGTCCCTGGCCTTTGTACTTCATTTTGTATTCTTTTCCAGGGTCCCACTTTCTCTGTAGCTATCACCTCCTCAGCATAACCTTATTCTAACAGGTCCTCAATCTCTCGCTGTCTTCTTGATCTTGGTGCTTTTGGCGACTGCTACTCAGTTATTTTGTAGAATGCCTGACAGTGTGGGCTTGTCCGACATTTTGCACAGCTGGGATGAGTTTACTCTCCAGCCTCTGACCAAGGGGCTCATGATACTGGCAGGTGCCCTTACAGATGGCAACTCTGGTCTCTGGAGTAAAGTAGATCCTGTATCCTCTTGTAAGGATGTTTTCTTTTTCCTTTGTGTTAATCAAGCTGCTGAACAAATAAATAAAGTTTGCAAACATACTACTTCTTTCCAAACTCTTGCCAACTAAAATTTGTAGCCCAGGGTAGATCTCTCTACAGCAGCTATTATTGCAGTATTACTTTACATTTCTACCTTTTCTTTTATGCTCTCAAATTTTGGTCCTAACAAATTAGAACCTTTTTTTGAAACATTTTGTGATAACATCTTTTTCTGAAAACACTTCTTACCTTTGAAGACACTGAACTTTTGCCAGACCTTGCAATCAAATTCATAACACACCTTGAATGCATTTAAGATTATGCCCTTAAACTTGCTGTCCTATTGTACACTTAGCCTGTTTTTTAATTGCCTTTAAGAAAACAATGTAAACCTTAACATGCCTTTGGTTTCCCTGTGATCAGCTTTGAAGACCTAAGCTACATGAATGTATACTCTTCCATGCCTCTGACCCAGAATAATGTGTGTGTGTGTGTGTGTGTGTGTGTGTGTGTGTGTGTGTGTGTGTGTGTGTGCCCTCATAATCATTTGCTGAAAACAGCCAACAGGTTGAAAATGACCTAAAATAACAAATATCTGATGGATGTTGGAAGCAAAGTATGGCTATAGATTCATGGCATCTGGCTGTAGTTTTGAGTGATATTTTGGGTGGTAAGTCACTTCTTCTGTTGAGAAACTCTGTTAAAAGACCCTATAGAAAAGCACCCCCACCCCCCACCATTCCTTGTCCATAGCGTGTTTTCTGTGTTGTATAATAAATACAAGACAGAGACTTTTGCTAGGAATAAACAACAGACAGGGACAGACATAGATCACACACACACACACACACACACACACACACACACACACACCAGACAGGCCACGACCCCAAACCACAAACGACAGACAGATGGAAGGCACAGCATGAGAAGTGGAGAATTAAAATCTGGGCTCACTATTGGTCTAAACTAATCCAACAGAAAGTCTCTCTCTCTCTCTCTCTCTCTCTCTCTCTCTCTCTCTCTCTCTCTCTCTCTCTCTCTCTTCCTCCCTCCCTCCCTCCCTCTCTCTCATTTCTTGATGTGACACCCATAAACTCACGGCTAGTGTATCCCTTATCTAAAATATTTAGGGCTAGAAGTGCTTATGAATTTTGAATGTTTTTTTTTAAATGAAGTATTTGAATATACACAAGGAATCTCTTGGGGATGGGATCCTAGCCTAAACATGAAACTCATTTGTGTTTCATGTATCACCTATATACCCTAGCCCGAAAGTAAGTGGTTTTTGTTTTTTTTTTTTCCCCAATGCCAGGGAAACAAACTCAAGGCCTCGTGCATGTTAGGTAAGTAAGTGTTCAGCCAATAGGAAAGACTACCCAGGGAGTCCACAGAGTCTTCACCTTTCCCATGACTGCACTTAGATACCACCAGCCTGAAGGTGATTTTGGATTAAAAAAAATATTAAGTTATGGATGAGAGAAAACAAACTTTTCACTTCTAACATCATTTTGACATTCAAAAAGCTGAATTTTGGGGGCACTTGAGATTTTATATTTTTTTTCAGATTGGAGTTATTCAATCTATAATCACAGAGCTATAATATTTCAAAAATATAGAGAGGGCTGGAGAGATGGCTCAGTAGGTAAAGAGTTTATTGTGCATACATGCAAACCTGATTTCAGATCTACAGCATCCACATAAAAACTGGCCGCAGCATGCATCTCTAATTCCAGTAGATTGCAGTGGTTCATTAGCTGGCCAGCCTTACTAGCCAGCCTACTAAAAACAGCAAACTTCAGGTTTAGTAAGAGACTCTGTCTCAAAAACAAGGTGAAGAGTAACAGAAGAAAACACCCAATGCTGACCTCTGGTCTCTGTATGTGTATGCATAGGTAAGTGTACAAGTATACAAGTGTACTTGTATACACAGGTACATATACCTTCCGATGATAATAATAATAATAATAATAATAATAATAATAATAATAATAATAATACAGAAAGATCTCATATATCCTTCACCCAGTCTTCACTAATGGCTACATCTCCCACAATTATAGAATAATATCAAATTAAAAAAAGCTACATTGGCATAAACTGTGACTATAACCGATGTCACTTTATCATGTCTAGATCACCATCTCCACCAGTCATAACTGGCGATCATATGTAAATCATACTTCAACACACCTAACAAAAGACAAATCCAATTCATCAAGACTCTGCAAGGAAAACAATGGTGCCATGTCACCCTCAGCTCTCATGATTGCTGCTGTGGCTTCCTGGATGGTTTGTCTCCTGTACTTGGGGTCCTAGTGGATGATCAAAAAGAGGCCTGTGTAGGTGGTAAACAAAGAAAGTGGGGGAAGGCCTCTCCTTTCTCATGACCCCTGACTATTACTAATCTGGATGGATTAGATTAAAAAGAGCCATGAACACCTGGGCCCAGCACATCCCTGGAACTACTGGAGTGACGTCCACAAGTTCTCCCCTCCATATCAGCATGGGTTCCATTTCCTCCTGTTTCCTCTCTTTGCCTAACCACCTTTCTGTCATTTGCATACACCAAGTGTAATACTCCTCAGGGCCTTCATATTTGCTCTTCTCTTTATATAAATTCTTGCCCTCCCAGATATTTAGTGACAAGCTCCCATGCCACCCCAACAGCCTCTTAGGCCAACCGGCTCACCCTCCCCTGTCTGTCATGCTGGTGTCTGGAACACAGTCTTCTTTCTGGCACCTGCCATGAGAAGATAGTCCTGTAGTAACTGACTCTGTACCATGTTCTTTGTCTCTCAAAGGTCTCTTCTAGTCCATGAGACACACGGTTCATAAGTACTGTGTTCCCTGCCTTTGGCGGCTACTGTTTACCCTTTAGCTCTGTGTGGGGAACCCTGAAATGGACTCTACCCACAGATCAGCTCCCCTTCCTTCATTCCTATTCTCTCATCCCTTTCTTCATCTTCAACTTTCTTTATGCCCCTCTCCATCCCAACATACTTCCCCAGGGATTAAAAATGAAGACTATAAAAGATGAGAATGTTGCTTGGTGGTATACCAATTGTCTAGTATGTACAAGATTCAGGGTTCCATTCTCTGTTTAACACAATTATTAAAAAGCAGGAGAAAGTAAAGAAGGAGAAGGAGAGGGAGGAAGAAGAAGAGGTGCCGATGGCTGGTTTTAAAGACACTGGCACATTTCAAAGACATACAGGGCGTCCTACCTGCTCTCTCCTGGCCCTTCCTGAAGCATCTCCCTGTGCCTTGCCTTCCCTTGGCTCTTGGCCTATGCTTACTGGGTGCTCAGGAGGCATGCCTAGAAGGGAGGCCTTTTATTCAGTTGTCTCTAAACTATTTTATTCATGAACAAGACTTCAGCCAATAGGAAAGGCTGCTTGAGAAAGTCACAGGCTCCTTGGCCTCCCCATGGCTGCCCTTTGCCCCAGTCTAGTTAGCTATTATTATTATTTCTTTAGAGTGGCTGGCTGGTAGCCCCACTTTCTATATATTTCATGAAGGAGAAGGGATGGAAAAGAAAGAAAGACTGATTATCAAGGAAAAGACATTTCTCCTCTCTCTGGTCAGCCAAGAAGGTTTTCTGAGCTCATTTCTGCCCTGGAAATGGGGCTGTTGCTTCTGAAATGAGCCCCCTGCATTGGTGGTGGGTTTTTCTTTTATGGCCAGTGGGTAATAGCATTTTCTGATTTATGAATTGGCATGGGGGAGGTGCTGAACCCCAGATGGGCTCATGGGGCGGGGGAAGCTGCCATATAAATACTCCTGTCACAGAAAATTATTGTTTTCATCTTGATTTTTTTAAAATTTCTTTTGTGTGGGATTTAAGAGCATTGAGTAGGAAGGAGATACTTGGCCTCTCTTTCTTATAAAGCAAAAATGTTCAGACATTCTCCAGAAACAACATCTTGCTTTGAAGACAATTACCAAATGGTCTGATTATTTGAAGCATTTTTGGTTCTGCATGAAAGTCAAAGCCACAGACCTGGCCCGTAGAGACATGGAGGGTTTTCATGTGATGAGTTTAGCTCAGGGTCTATTTAGGATTATCTTTCCCATTGCTTAAGAGAAGGCTATTTCATGTAAGTCCCTTCCAGCCTCAAATCAGTACTTAACATTCATTCAGCTGAACCAAATGTCAAGTGGGAATCCGCAAGGTACAGTCACCAAGCAGATTCCACGATGGGGGTGGGGAGGTAAGGGCTGCAAGACAAATAGGAGCCCCAGGCTGTGCTGTGCAGGAACATGGAGCTTGGGGCACATGCATAAGGGAGATTCAGTATGGACCATGAGCTCAGAAGCCTGCCTGGAATTTCCTCGGGGATCCTGGAAAGATGCTCCAGGCAGGGACTCAGGAGGGAGACCACATATCATGTAGCTATGCAGAGGATGGGAAACTGTTAGCAGGGCATGTGTTTAAGGTCTTTCTCTGGAATAAACACATCACTTCCCTATGGATGAAGACCCTGTTTCAGACTTTGTTCTACCCTTTATACATACCTCTAAGGCAGGAAAATCCACATCCCTTTCTATCAAAGGTAGTTTATATTTTAGACTTTGTCTAAATGATGCCACCCTGCTTCTGTGGTAAACAGAGGCATGTAGTAAAATGTTGATGAATGGGGTGATCAAGTTCCTATAGAATTTCACTCACTAAAGCAGGCATTTGATCGGATTTGGGCTGCACCACGCCAGCTTGTCTAATAGATGAACAAGAAGCACGTGCTGAACTCAGTTGAAAGGACACCACTGAATGACGATGACTCTCACTTAAAAGAGGAACCAGACCTGACCCAACAAAGTAAACACATGCAGAACCTGTGACAAAAATTATTTTCTAGGCAGAAAGATTCCCACAGTACATGTACCATATAGGCTATTGGATAAACAGACATTAAGCAATAGATCTCTTCCATGCAACCCACAGTTTGGAATCTCCTCTGTTATACAAGAGACTCAGAAAGTATTTCCTCCCCATGGCACAAAGCCTCGGGCACAGTTAAGAGAAAGGCTTTCTCTTCTCATGTCCAGGGATGTTAACAGAGGGGCTGGGCAGCAAGCTTTTTATAATAAGCATGGCTTAATGGAATGGGAGACAGCTCAGGCTCTTGCCAGTATATTTAACCAAGAGTCTTCTATTCACCCTCTAGTTTATTTCTTTGTTTTCACAGCAGAATAAACTCTAAATTCCAGGGGTCAACTCAGTGCCTGCCACCATCCATGCATGGCCAAAACACCCCATTGGTGGCATCAGTCAATGCCAAGTAGTTAATAATGACCAGCCTCTTCGCTAATGGCCCAAGGCAGGGTCCTCATGGAGGTAAAGGCTCTAGGAGAGAGACCTACAGCTCTATGGGAGACAATGGTTTGCAGGATGCACTTCTGCTGGCCACTTTCAAGGGCATATCCCATCCATGCTCAGCTCTTTAGAAAGGTAGTAATTAGTTTTTTCCTGTTCAATGCACATGGTGAATGCAGCAGGATTTGGCATTTGGAGAACCATTAGATTATTCTGTCCCTCTCATCTTGGCTTGCCCCAGGTTTATGTCCATAATGAAGAAATAACAAGACTAGAAGGCTGATTGGGGGTAGTGGGGGCTCAGATCTCACAGAGACAAATGGGACTTTCAAGTGTCAAGGCTTCAGGCAATGAGAGGAGACTGTAAAGTAAGCGTTCATCATCTCTAGGCTGACTCTGTGTCCCAGACCAAACAGCGTCACTTGCAAAATGCAGGTGGCAATTACAAGCACTAAACAGTAATCTCCTAGAGGGATCAAGCTTGTCTTGTACATCTGTGGGTATCCCTAGCATGGAGATCTATGCAGAATTGTGGGAACAAAGATTTTCAAGGCTGTACAGTATGGTATGGTAATCCATAGAGCTTCCCAACTGCAGAGTGTTGTCTCACTGTGACAGTTTCTAACTATGTTACCTCATTGATGCCACCAGCCAGTGGGACAGCTGGAAAATGCCTAGAGTAGACTGTATCCCCGATATTGGTCCCCTGTAGACCTGAGGGGACCTCCATCTCCTTACAGAGATGTACAAATGCTTGTTTTCCACTTAGATCTTCCTGTGGTGACAGGTTAGAAAATCTTGATCTGGTTCATGAATGAGAAGAACTCACAAGTCTTGAACAAAGACCCGAATCCTGCCGTCCACTTGACTGGTTGATTGCCCATTTCCTTATGGCCCTGTTCCACAGCTATCTATGAAAGTACCCACAGAGAATTAGTCAAGCCCAGTTGCTGAGATTAAGAAGTCACCTGAATTAAGATAAATAAGAAGACAGAAAATGACATCAGTGTGCCTTGAAATGTGAGAGGAATCTTCAAAACCAAGGGCAACGTGGTGCTAGTGTAGGTAAGGTATCCTCTCTAGACCAATCTTTTCGTTCTGACAGTGGCTCATGCCAGAGACATGTTTTACATTGTACCTTGGGACATATCCCCATGCACCTATACAATACAGCAAATAGTACTTATCTTCACTATGTGTGACAGACACCATTTTATTTGTTTTTATTTTATTCCATTTAAAACAAAATTCTGCTCATGACCCTTTAAATTGATTTTATGACCTACCAAATTGATTTCTTGACCCACTAATGTGTCATGACTGGCAGTTTGAAAAACACTGGCCTGACCCTCTACCAGCTTTGCCTCCATCCCCAGGGACTGGGAGAACATCAGTGAATGTAAAGATGAGTAGGGCGGGGATTGGGAGATTGAGAAAAAAGAAGGTTGGAGGGATAGCAGAAGACAAGATAAACAAAAAGAGGGAAGAAAAAAGGAATGAGGAATGGGAGGGCTAGTGAGAAAGGGTAGCCCCAGCTTGACAGCTGTCTTGGGTTGATAGATGCTCTGTGTTGATAGACTCATCTTGATGGCCACTGCTCTCAAGTTAGGGGTCATTCTGGCCATGATCGTTCCACTAGGGTCTGTCAGGCCCATATAGCTCCTCCTCACTGTTTCAAGGGAGATATGGATTATACAAAGGGCTAGAGGGCATGGGGCAAATATTCAGCAAGAGGGAAGCTAACCACACTTACCCTTCACTCTGATTCGAAGCAGGCTCTAGAAATTTCTGAGCAAGGGTTAGAGAGTAAACTCTTGGTATAAAGGAGGCAGCTGAGAAGGCAACAGGGAAGTGAAAATAAGAGAGAGATAATAGTTTATAGAGAAGCTATAGATGAACTGACATCCATGGTTGTAGTGAGCAGAGGAAGCTCTGAGTGAGGGAAATTCTAAGGGAATGTGCATTGTTGACATGGGCATGGCCATGACAAGCCTTGGACCCATAGAATACTGACAAAGTTTTTCTGCATGTGAGCCAGGCTTAGAATGGACAAAGCCTTCTTCCTCTGGTCCAAGTGTGAGTGTTTACTAACAATAGATCAGTATGTGCAAGACCTGGCAGCTGCAACTGGCAACTTCCACCTCCAATGTCTCCATCCTGATACGGCTCACCCACAGAGACCTCCTACCCAGACTAGACAACCACCCTCCCTGTGCTGTACACAATGGACATGTTGAGATTCCAGGTTTCACTGCTCGTAGGTGTGACTCCATCAGAGCGGACACAGCCCACATGACCCCAGCTTCTCTGTATGAATGCCATGTGTTTATATCTGCATGTTTGTCCTTTCTTAACTCCCTGCTGCCACATCCAGGTTCCAGACCCAATTGGGTGATGCAGTACATTTAGGTTTCTAAATGGCTTAGCTTGCACACTTCTTAGTCAAAACCTTTTGACTATTTATAAAGAATATATATTCTGCTTGTTAAAGTCATTGTATTAATAGACATATCAACACAGAAACTAAAGACATAAATAAGATAGACATCACATAGATGGATAAAGAAAATGTGGTATAGTCAGGCAAAAAGTAGAATGGAAATTACATAATCTTCAGGAAAATGGGTAATGGGTGGAACTGGATTTATCAAGCTCAGAAAAAAAAAACACAAAAAAAATCCAAACCAAACCAAAAAAACCTACTAGATTCAGAAAGACAAATATCAGATTCTCTTACATGTGAAATCTCATAAAAATATATATGTCATATACGTAATGTGATATATATATATAAAAGTAGAAAAGAACTATTTGGGAAGAGGAAGTAGAAGAGCGATGGGAGATGGTGCTGAGTAAGAGAGGCTATCGAGAGGGAAAACAGAAAGACAAATACTGAATGCTCTTTCTCACATGAAGAATCTACGTTTAAATACATATTTAAATATTTAGGATTTAAAAATGCAGCATCTGGATTTTTAAACACACACCAACATGAAAACAGAATGGGGACTGTTTGGAAAGAAGGAGGGGACCAGCATGACAGACAGGCAAGGAATAGGGAAAGGTAATGGTGGCAGACATGAACAAAACACGATGCTATACAATGTGTGAAAATGCAGAAGGAAGCCCCTCATCAGGGCTAGAGAGACAGCTCAGCAAATAAAAGCACTTGCTGTAAAAACATTAGGACCTGAGTTCAGACTTTAGAACCTAAGTTAAAAGCCAGGAATCACCATGTGCACACTTGTAACCCTTGTGCTAGGGGACAGGAGGATGTCTGGACCTTGCTGACCACTGGCCTAGCCCCAGGTACAGTGAGAAATCTTGTCACAAAAAATATATATGATAGGGCAAGACACTCAATGTCCTTCTTTAGCCTCCATGCATGTACATGCAAGCCAGCACACTTGCATTTGTATGTGTGTAGACACCAGACAAACACATATCACACATGCACATATACGAACTCATCCCATACAAAAGAAAACCACTATTTTGTATATTTAATAATTAAGAAACAATCTAAAAGTAAGGACACGAGATAAGGTAAAATGACTGTGCTGAGCATGGAGCACAGTGGTAGGGCTCTCGCTCAGCATTTGCCAGGCCCTGAGTTCTATTCTTCATATCACCACCACGGAAAACATTCTGAAAAAAGGTAAACTTGCATCTTAATTTTTATTTTATTAATGAGTGATACAAGCATCTTAATGTCACCAAGAAAACTTATTAATACAGGCAGAAATGATGTTTTAGGGTTAATTAAAAAAAAACTTTGGCATTTAATGATATAGGAATCCAACATCTGGGGGTCAATATATTCCAATGGTTTTTATCAATGGCTGTCAAATGGAGAAGGATATCCCACAAAGAAACAGATGCAAAGATGGGCATTGTTAGCTAAGCCAACTACCTCAAGGTAATTATTTGTTTTTTCAGGCTCATGAACCAATTAAGTGAAGATTTGTGTCAGAGGTTGGTTAGCAGATTCTCATCTTCCCTGATGTCAGCGGCTTTCTTACAACTCATAGGACAGCGCTGAGTTCTTACACATACCTTAGCAAGTGAGACACAGTGCTCTGGAGTCTTTCATTTGGAAGATTTTTTTCAAGTGTGTAGAAGGTTTGTGACTAAGTTTTCAAAGTTTTTAGGTATAAATTTTTCAAGTGGCACACTCATTATCTTCACCAAATCACACCGTGATAAAAACACATTCCAAACAGTCTTCCCCCACAGTGGTCTCTCCATGCTATCATGTCTGTCTAAAGGTACCCACTTCTCCACTCCGCGTTACCACATTACCTTTATGCTGAAAGGTAAGACATGCTTTTTTTTCTTCAAAGTTATCAGAAAAGTGGCATTTCCTGACAGCTGCTTGTCAGAACTGAAAAGGTCAACGAATGTGGAACATTTTGGTTCCTTTAAAAGAAAACTGTTTAATTTAGTTTCCAAAAACAGCACATGTCTGTGTTCTAAATAAATAAATAAATAAATAAAGGTCCTCTCCATAGGACTGCAAAACACCATAAAAATGCTGTTTAAAGGGTTGTGTTTACGATGTTGATAATGTCTGTCACAAATAAACTACAAATCCATATATGTAATATGTAACAGAATCATCTAGAAAGAATGCAAGCTATCCAAACTGTGAAGCCCACCAAGTGCCATGCTTTCTTGTTGGTCAATGGCTACTGTAGGATGACCAAGCATGATTGATACAGGTCTGGGGTCGGGGTGGGGGGCAAGTATCAATTGATGTGAAACACAAAGCCAAATTTCTTGCTTAAAATAGAAGATTTAAAAAGTAATAATGATCAGTGAAAACAGAAGCCATGAATTAGAGCCAGGAGGGGTGTGTGGGGAGGGTTTAGAGGGAGGCACGGGAAGGGAGAGATGATGCAATTATAATCTCAAGAATAGAAATAAAAAAATCAGAAATGGTAAGAATCGTTTCCTTTAAGCCATTAGATTGTTCTTTCAGCACCTTTAAGGATTAAAGTGCAGTTTTAGAGCACTATGACAGAGGTGAGGGATGGCTCAGTGGTTAAGAATACCGGCTGCTCTTTCAAAGGACAAGGGTTCAATTCCCAGCCCCATATGAGGCTCACAACCATCTGTAACTCAGGGGATCTGATGCCTTCTCTGGCCTCTGTGGGCACCAGGACACACATGGTACATAGATATGCACACAAAATCCAGATATGCATGCAGGCACAACATCCACACATATAAAATAATATTTTTAAAAGATCAGAAAAGTGTGAATCTAGATGTTTTAGAGTTTGGTTTATGATGTTTTGTAACAAAATAATACATAAATAAATTCCTCCAGACCATAGTGAATTTATGGATCCTGGATGGTCAGTGTTTGATTTGAATGATTGGAGACAAGGGTGTCAGCATTTAAGGATAAACAATGGTCTCTAACCTGAAAACCATCTGAGAAGATGCAACTCCCAGTTTGAACTGTGTGATTTACTGATGATGGTAGGTCAGAGGCAGAATCTCCATAGTTCTAATTAAGTGAATACGTTTTAGAAAGGGATGCTGAGTGATAGATTAAAGCTGAAGGCTGAGTTCAGAGCCAAAGGGAGCTTAGGATGCAGAGACCTGTGAGTTTCTGGAAACCCAACGGGGCCAGATGTTAGTGACTAGAAGGAGAGTCTCCGCCCAACTGTACTGGAGGATCTGCTGTAAAGAACTTTGATTCCCTCAGATCACCAGTGCTGCGATCTGAAAGTCTGCCTGTGCCCAGAGACACTAGCTCGTAAAGAATGAGCAGGGTCAAGGTCAAAGCCAGGGTAGCCAGATAGGACAAGAGAGAGGAAACAGCAGGAGCTGGGAAAAGAGAATTTAGTCTTCCCTAGCAAGGATCCCTCAGTGCACCCTCAGCTCTCGGGGTTCTTGGCTAATTGAGTGCTGAGGCCAAATCTATTTGAGTGACATTGCCTCCCACATGGTCAGCATAGCTTGCAGATTCATAATACCAACCTATTAAATATTCAAGAAATGCTTCTGTGGAGTTATCCACTCAACTCAGATTTCCCCAGGTGCATCTGATCAAAGAAACTTTCTTTTCTAGTCCTTAGCTCCAAGAAGTCAAATTTGGGATATGCTAGATTGACAGCTGCTGAACCCTGTACCCAGGCAGGACTGCAGGCAAGGTCGCTTACACATGTAGGGTCCTTTGTTACCTAAGACCCTGCATTTTAACAAAAATGACTGTGTAGCTCCTCGTCCTTTGGACAGGAGAGTAGAACTTCTGAAGGCAACCTCAAGCACAAGTGGTAAACTGAGTCATGGGCCTGTGTCTCTGGGAAGTGAGGTTGGTACTATATACCCAATAGGGTGGCTGAAGAACCCTTGATACCCACTGACTCGGACTATGAGGAAGTAACCAGTCTGCTCTCAGTTACTCCTGGCACCCAAACCACGGGGCCTAATATAAATCCAAAGGCTACAGAAAAACATTTTTGGGTGGATTTTTCCAATAAATTCTGGATGAACTTAAAGCAATTACAGTCTGAAAATAATAGAAGTGAAAGGTAAGAGTGATTGGATCCTTATGTACCAGGATTCTAAGGCATAATTTATTCTAAAGTAGACTTATAGGCATAATTTTTATTGCTCATTAATTGTAAACCACTCAGTCAAAAGATATAAATATAGCCTCATTTTGCTCATGAGAAATCTCAAATATTCAGAGGTAAAACAACCTGCTCAAGATTAAATGGAAAGACAGAACCAGGAAGTAGAGTTAGTCTGCCCCACCTGAAGCCTTATCACGGGATGGGCAGCACTAGTATACACAATGCCAGGACAACATAGTCTTCTCCCATTTCTCCACTGCTTTGCCGTTCTGTTCAACTTTCTCTAAGTAAATAGCCAGTTCATTCCGCCCTCCACCATCAGACATTCCCTTGGAACCACTGCATCCAATACTAAGTCAGTTTCAAGTTCTCATTTCCATTGTCTTCTTGTACTACTTAAATGCACTTTATGAACTCACATGAGATATAGTTCTGCCATCTGTAATTTACCCTTTTATTCTTATATTGCATTTGGGAAAGTCACATGACAGCATTAATGCCATGTAGTCATCTTGAACAATGGCATACATTAGCAGGCACCTATTTACTTTTGAAACTATCTCATCAATATTCAAACTGAGTACACAATATACTTAAGTATCTAAGATTTCTGGTCTCTTTTCTAGAGAACTCCAGTGCAGTGCCAGTCAATCAGAACTCATGGAATTTTGCTACTTCCATTTAGAGAGGATGGGCAGGGGGAAAGACTTGGAATTGTATATTAGCTTCCCAAACTTGGGGCCTTGGGTAAGGAAGTGAATCACCCAGGATCCCCCACTGAATCGATAGACCCAGAGCTTCAGGTTTCAGACCAGTGTCCTCATAACAGGAAACATAATGTATCCTGCTGGAAGCTATCATTGCTCTTTCTGCTATGGTTTGGATTTGGAAGTGTGCTCCTCCCAAAGCTCATGTTTGGATGGCTTGGTCCCAGTGCAGCAGTGTTCAGAAGTGTGGTTCCTCGGTAGTGATAGATAGTAAGGACTATGAACTCATCAATACATTAATTTGTTGATGGACTCATAGTAATAGGCAAGAGGGAGATAGCAGAAATGTTAGCTGGTAATGCCTAGTGGAACAGGCATTCTTAAAGGGCGTTTCTTGCCCCTGATCCCTCCCCAGCTCCCACCTTCCTTCTCAACCACCGTGAGGCACGTGTCTTTGCTTTACTATCTGTTCCCTGTCATCATGTTCTGCATTACCATGGTCCAAGAAACAAGAGGCCAAGTGACTCTGGACTGAAACCTGTAGTATTGAGTCAAAATAAAATTTTCCACCCTAAGTTGATTTTACAGGTATTTTGTCATAGTGACAGAAAACTCACTAATACATTCACCAAGCCCAAACCCACAGAAAATCTATGTAATCTTCAGAGAACAGAAGGTGAAGTGGTAGACACACAGCCCAGGGCCTTGTGTGCCCACATGGTAGTCACCTTGTGTGATGCTTT
The DNA here is from genome assembly GCF_004664715.2 of Peromyscus leucopus. NCBI lineage: Eukaryota > Metazoa > Chordata > Mammalia > Rodentia > Cricetidae > Peromyscus > Peromyscus leucopus. Next base: position 55,802,418 of record NC_051065.1, on the reverse strand, counting down.
ATGTAGCATTCCAGGTGGTTGTGTTTAAAAATGGCACTTCAAGTGAACCAAAGTATCAGGATGCTGACACCAAATTAAGAGAAAGAAAGACTGTCAGGGCAATTGCCAGGGACAGATGCTTAATGGAGCTCAGGAGTAGAGAGAAAGCTGTCAACACTTGCTCTAGTCACCAGCCCTGATGGCTAATCTTGATTGTCAACTCGATGGCTTCTGGAATCTGCTAAGAGACACACCACTGAGTCTATCTGTGAGGGCATTTCCAGCAAGGATTAAGTGAGGGGAAGGGACCCTTCCCAAGGGTGGAAGGACGGCACCTTTTGGTGGCTGACTCGGCTACGAGGAGGAACAAAGCGGCTTTGCTTGCCTGCTTGCCTTAACTTCTGGCTGGCGAAGGTGTCTGTCCCCATTGCTGCTGTCACTGTTGCTGTCCTTCAGACATCTAGACTTCAGCTTCAGTTTCTGGAGCTTTCAATATGAGCTCAAGACCAACAACTTCCTATGAAATTTCCTAACCTTCATCACCAGACTGGGACTAGTGAGGTAGAGCACAGAGCCCCGACTTCATTCTCAGCCTGTCCAGGATCCAGATGGCTATTGGATGACTTGCCCTCTATCATGCAAGCCATTTTAGTGCTTCTTATTCATGTAAATATACATATACATGTTATATTCCTTTACAGAATCTGCCTATTGTATACACATTTAGAATTCTCATCACTTCTGTTTTCACATCCCTCCCTTGTCTGCCTGTGCTCTGCCTTTATGTACAATCTTGTTCCAAGACAGAGGGAAGGAGAACAGGCCATTTTCCCATCTATCTAAGTGTCCTGGAAGATGAGGAGTCAGAAACTCCTTTTGGCTGTGGTTCTAGTTTAAATCTGAAGTGCTTCCCACAAGCCCATGTTCTAAATGCTTGGTTCTTCAGTGGGTGGTACTATTTTGGAAGGACTTGGAAACCAGGAGGTGGGGCTTCGCTGGAGGAAATAAGCACTGGGGGTTAGTCTTTGGGTGGATACATTTTCCTTTCTACTTCCTATTACCCCTTCTGTTTCCTGGTCCTCCATAAAGTGAGTAGCTCTCCTCTGCCACATGGTTCTGCTGATATGATGTCCTGTCCACTCACATGGAACTAAATGAACATGAAACCACAAGTCATATGTACCTTTCCTTTCTTATTTTCTGTCAGGTACTTTGGTCATAGAGGTGAACACTAACAAATACAGCTTACCAGTTTTATATAAACTTCAAGAATCCAATGGAGTTGGACTCAAATGTATTAAAACGCCTTCCCTAGAGTGGGAAGTATAACAAAGGAATAGACACAAAGCCCTGTTGAGGTGACATAGCTTTCTCTGATTAGAGCAGGTGACCAAGACTCTTGATCCCTCTATACCCTAGAAGGCGCTGCTCAATGATATGAAGGAAGACTACACCTTGAGATTTCCCAAGGAACTTTGAAGGAAGCAGGGATCTTAGGTGGTAATTGGTATCTGGAATCGAACCAGGCTTTGGTCTCAGGCAGAAGTTTGTTCAGGTGCCTTATCCCCTACCAATACAGCTTCTGATGGTAATGATAATATTGACTAGGATAGACTAGAGAGGTAGCTCAGCCATTAATAGCTAAGGCTCATAACCAAAACATCAAGAAACCAGAGCATAAACTGCTTGAACAATTTGCTCTGGGCAACAGAGTTGGTGAGAAGTGAAGCTCTGGATGAAAAGCTAAGTTCATGGTCTATTCATGAACCCCCATGGTCTCCAGCTAATACACATTTCTGCCTTTTGGTTACCTCTTTGAATAGTCTAAGAGCCATGCTTTCCTATTCAAGAAGTTACTAAACTCATCATGTTTAGATGTTAGAGACTTTCTGCTACATGAGTGGCCATTTAGAAACACATCTGCTGGGAAAGTATGGGGGGGGGTGGAGTTGGTGCTGGAGTTCTATGTATCCAAAAGGGCTCTAGTTCTAACTTGTACTAGGCTAGGACCAACAGAGACCAAATTAAGGAGCCTTCTTGCCATGGAAGAGGGGGTGAATCTTAATCTACCAATCCTCACCACTTCATCCTGCCTCAACATCCCTAGGGATTCCTCTTACCTTCCAAGGTATGTTCTGAAGGTAAGGTGCATAGCTTCCCTGCAGAGAAGCTAAAAAGACAGACAGCATTGCTTTTCGCTACGAACTTCATTCCCCATCAGAGGGGACCTGGGAAGGAGCCTGCCATAGGAGTTCAGTCTGTCTTCCTGCCTGGCTCTTGCTCCTGCTTACTTGTGTGGCTCTGGAAATGCTGTTCACGAATCCTTGGTGGGAAGCAGGCTAGAGGAGAGTGTTCCATCAGAGAAGCCTTGGGGATGTTCCCATCCCAGGGGCTAGGGCACAATGGGAAATTCAGGATGCCAGCACTGAGGATTGTAGGAAATTGGGGAACGAAGCTGCCTCTCCTCTTGCTCTCTGAGGCTTTGTAATTGTAAAATGGAGACATTCTTTGTTGGTTAAGAAGGAAGGAGAGGGAAGAGAGAAGATTTCAGCAATGACGCACGAGAGCCTTCGGGATCCATTACAGACCAGTGGAAGGCTTCTGCTTGAGTGAAACTGGGAGAATCGCTGCAAGGGCTTTTCTCTCTGTGAATGCCTGAGGTGGCTCTGCTTCCTGTCACTCACTTTGCAGCCTACATTTCAAGTTCACACTCCCAGGAGCTATCAGACACGGCCCAGTCTGGGTGCCAGGAGCAAATGTCCAAACCAGCTTGTCACAGTGTCAGGCATCCAGACGAACCAGAACTGACAACTTGGTCCTCCACAGGAATGAAAAGGATGTTGTGGAGATAGTGGCAGCATCACTGTCAAACACACCTCGGTGAGAGGATCCTGGAGTCCCAGTGCTGATAGAGCCGGGACCACGTCTTCAGAAGCCTAGCACCTTCAACAACAAAAAAGGAACCTATCCCCCATATTAGCATCTTCCATTGAATTAGTGTTCAAGACCACCACACTTGTCAGTTTCAAGATTGTGACAGCTCATATCAAATAAACTCAGAATATCTCTAGGAGCACTGAGGCACACAAAAAAAAAGTAGTGATGGCCTTGTGACATGGGGAGGTCCTTGACAGAAATACCATAGGCTTTGGCGTCCTGAGCCCTACGTGGCATAGACCTTTCTTTCTTTTTTTTTTTTTTTAAATCTTTTATCTTATTTTGTGTATGGGTATTTTCTCTACCTGTATATCTGTAAAACACTTGTGTGCCTGGTGAAGTCCAGATGAGGGCATTGAATCTCCTGGAACTGGAGTTACAGTTACAGAACCTCAGCTTGCTGTGCTCCTCCCTGCCTGGATGGCTCTCCCCATGACAGTCACTTCCTGCCACCTCATTTTATGCTGCCTTTTGCTCAGAAGGTCCTTCCCCAGGAACAGTTCCCTGGGGATTGTCTTTCAAAGAACACATTTCTGTCACTCTCTGAGACAGCGCTTTACTCCCAAATCAGTTCCATTTCCCACTGTGCTCACTGTTATCTGACATAAGCCATTCATTTATCCCTTCATTTTTTCCAGAAAGTGTGCTACCTGAAGAAGACGACCTTGGTACCTTGATGCACACAGTGTCTCTAAGATCTAGAGGGACGCCTGGCTCACAGTAGGTGCTCAGTAAATCATTGTTGAGTACCAAATGACTAAGGGACTGAGGGAGCTAGTAACTCAGCTGGACTGAGTTACAGAGTCAGGATGTTGGGAATGAACCCAAGTCTTCTGCAAGAGGAGCAGCTGTTCTGAACCTGAGTCATCTCTCCAGACCCACAAGACCTTTCTTGACCTATAGTCCCACCTTCTCCTTGAACCATCTTTCCCTCAGAGAGTCTCAGTGTGGCAAAATCACAGTCAAAAAGCACCCTCTCACTATCTCGCTCCTCCAAGACAGCTTAATCATCTCTCCATCTTAAACTTCAGGCCAAGAACCTAAAAGAAATGTCAATCAGTGAAGGAATGAGGATGTGGAGCTGTCAGTCACTGAGCTTTTGGATGCCTTCTATTCTCCAGCATCCTTCTCTGAACACTTTCAAATCACAATCTTTGCTCCTACCAGAGCTCCAAGTCCATCTTCCTGCCTTGTTTCCTCCCTCTGCAACTCTTAGCACCTGCTAAGAGATTCTGTGAGGGATGAGTCAGGTTCGCCTCCTCTTGGCTGCTGCTTCTTGCTAAAATCAAGGCTATCCATCTTTCCCTTCAAGGGGATGGATACCTTGGTCAGTGTTTGGCACCTAGTAGGTGCTTTGTGACTAACTGTTGAATGAATAGATGCATGATTCCTAGGTAAATGGTCTTGTTTGTTGGATCATGTTGGAGGAGGTTGGGCAGGGCTGCCTCTCCTGCATCTTGTTCTCTGAGGTAGTTTCTTTTTTTCCAGCCCCCAAGTATGCAGAAGAGAAGACGGGCTTAGGGGTATCCCTAGATACTTGGATGCCACCCACTGTCAACAAAAGCCAGTAAAATAAGGGATACCATAAAAGTGGTGTTGGTTCGGATATAGAAAGCAGATCTCTAGCTAGTGGGAACATGTGTTGGGGGCCCTTGGATCTTAGACAGGAAAGGGCTATGGTGTGGGATGGCAGAGACAGTAAAAGTGGTAGAGAAAACTCTGTCTCTCTGGGGCCTCTAAAAGTAGAGCCTGTGTTGACTGGGGGAAGAAGCTTATAGTCCTGTTGGGGTCATTCCAGGACCCTAGGATGCCGGGCTCAGTCACCTCATCTCCTCTTTGATTTGCCTTGCTGACATTTCCTCAAAAGTCCCTCCCATCATCTTGGCAGTTTGTTTTTATTTTTAAATCACACAGTAATTCCCTAATGTGTAGATATTCCTTCATTATGGAGGTCCAGTAGACATAAACCACACACATGCACATGTATACACACAGCAAGGAGGAGGCTGACAGACAGACAGGGACAGTAACAAGGTGTGTGTCCATCCATGCTCTTACACACACACACACACACACACACACACACACACACACACACACACCAGAAAGGTGCTTAGAATTGTGCAGAATAAAAGGGAAATATGAGAAGCCATATATGATACAGAAAGAGTCAGGTATACAGTGACAAAATGAGATTGAAACCTGGTTGTGTGCACTCATTCTCTCCAAGGTGAAGGCTCCGTGGAAAACATTGCTGGCTGAGTGAGAGACAGAAGCCCACACAGTGAGAGAGCAGAAACAATGCCCTGGCTTCTGACAGCACAATTTGCAAATAATCAACCAAGACACCCACTTTCGCTCACCACTGTCTGGCTACCAGATGTCAAGACCAACATTTTCTAGATGTATCTCATTTAACCCTCACTGAAAGTACAGAAAATCCTATTTATTATATTCCCATTGTAAAGACGGCTAATGAGTTCCTGTGTGACCCAGGTGTGCCACTCTCTGAAGTGGCCTCCCCACCACTGCCACCCTTCTGTGTCTCAGAACCTTAGAGTTCACTGTGCTCCTCCCTGCCTGATGGCTCTCCCCATGACAGTCACTTCCTGCCACCTCATTTTATGCTGCCTTTTGCTCAGAAGGTCCTTCCCCAGGAACAGTTCCCTGGGGATTGTCTTTCAAAGAACACATTTCTGCCACTCTCTGAGACAGCGCTTTACTCCCAAATCAGTTCCATTTCCCACTGTGCTCACTGTTATCTGACATAAGCCATTCATTTATCCCTTCATTTTTTCCAGAAAGTGTGCTACCTGAAGAAGACGACCTTGGTACCTTGATGCACACAGTGTCTCTAAGATCTAGAGGGACACCTGGCTCACAGTAGGTGCTCAGTAAATCATTGTTGAGTACCAAATGACTAAGGGACTGAGGGAGCTAGTAACTCAGCTGGACTTACAGAGCCAGGAAATAGCACAGGTCCATATGATACACAGGTATAGTCACTGCCCACTTCATTTTCTACCTCTGTTGTCATGAGATTTCCTCACCACCATCATCCCACCATCCTTCCTCACACTGAGATCTGGCCCATGGTGAGAGGTTGCCTGGAATAAGAGGAGGGCTTCAAAAGCAACAAGAAGACTCTCTGGGATCTTCCATATCTATAGGTTCATTTTATACCACAATGGCAAAATAGGTATAGAATCTCTCCCTGGCTGTCTAAATCTCCGTCCCTTACTGTGGAATATAATATATCATACATGGGATGGAAGTATCAGAGGTCAACATCGCAAAAGGATCCTGGGAAAAGCAAGGGTGGGCACCATTTAGAAGAGAGAACATCTCCTATTGCATTGGTCTCTCACTACATGGCCAAGTAGAACATTCCTCAAGCCCAGCAGTAACATCCTGGCAACTCACAGAACCAATACTCCCTGGGTCTTACCAACATGTTAGTGCTTAATATTTCATCTGAATTTTCTTCAGTGCCCCAGTCCTCCAGATAAGGGCTGTGCCTTACCAGGAGCCAGCTAGACCCATGGATCTGTCCCTGGCATCAAACCCACAGGAACTAAGAGGGTTTCTGGGGCTTTTACTTTGAGCAAAGCATTCTTCCAGGTTCCAGACACAAGAAAGACAAGGTCTCTACCCTCTGGGGATTCCCATGCCAAGGTACAGAGAAGAAAAAAAAATCAACAGGGAATATTCAGGCCAGTAGGCAATGGAAGGAACGAGAATGGCAGGGAGGAGTCATGATGCTGGCATTGGGAAGGGGCTCAGCTTTAGATGGGTGGTCAGCAGCACAGGAAGGAATAGCCATGGATGCCTAGCAGGGAATGCAGAGACAGCAAAGGTCCTACACCTGGAAGGCGCTGCAGAGGGTTAGGGATACAGTGTAGGCTGGAACAAGGGAATCAGAGGGTAGGGTCCCAACATGATCTTGGACAGGATCACAGCATGGAGTCCTGAAGAGCCCAAGTCTAGACCTTGGGCTTTATGACAAGAGGAGGAGGAAAGCATTGGTGGTAGGAGAACTCAGCCAGCTTGCTCACAGCCTCCAGACTCTCTCCTCTCTCCACCACTCACTAGGCCTCCTCTTGCTCTTGCATTAGACACAACACCAAAACCAAAGTTCCTTTAGGTTGCTGTCTTGCTGCAATCGCAAAAGCTCCAAATGAGGAGTGGAAGGGTGTCTCTAAGCAGATGTGGTGGAGCACAGCTGGCACCCTCCACCACCAGCTCCCTCTGACACAGGTCCTTCACTCTGAAGTGGGCTGTAATTCAGATTGCCATTGCACTGGGTGTAGGAGTGAGTCCACCATCTCATGATGGTGGGAAATGCAGACCCTGAGGTGTTTTATAGTCAGGTTTTAGTGTTTAGTGATGGGAAGAAGCCAGAACAACATACTTAAAACAAGAAACTCAAGGCCATAGACTTCTAGAGCTCAGCTTGTTCATTCTCTCACCCACTGAACACATATGTATTGCATTCTTATGTGTCAGATACTGTTCTAGGGGGCTATGATACATACATGAACTAAAAAGATAAAACATCAACACACCAACATTTCTATTCTCATGCTGCATACATTCAAAATGAGGAACTTCCATACATCAAGGGGAAACTTCCTCAGGCTTTCTCAGGGGTTGGCGAACGTATGAGCATGAGCACTACAGTCATACATGAACTAAAAAGATGAAATATAGAAACATTCCTATTCTTGTGGTGCTTACATTCTAAATGAGAAAGACATGCAAGCCAATAACACACTTCACAGGCATGGATAGAAACAGAGGGATGTAGGAGTTGATAGTTGCTGGATCTGGTGGACAGCAGGTTGGAGTTTCTCTGGGGAGCTCAGGAGAACCTCCTAGAAGCAAAGACTTGGAAGAGAGTCAGCCTTGAAGCTATCTGGAGACAACTTTAGGCATGAGAATCATCAGAGCAAAGATCTCAAGGCAAGAGAATGCCTGACATAGCAGAGGACTGTCACGTGGGGGCGTATCTTTGTCTGGAACACTTGCACTGCCCTGATTTTGCAGAGTTGGTGTAGAGAGCAGAGTGAGATAGGGGTTGACGAGGTCAGTTATTTCTGGAACATGGAACATACATAGGGCATGGTGCTGTGATGGTTAGCTTTAATTGCCAACTTAACAAAATCTACGATAGCCTGGGAAAAGATTCTCATTGAGGGTATTCTTCATTGAGGGTGTCTTCATTGTGTTGTCCTATGGGCATGCCTGTAGGGGATTATCTTGACTGCCTTAATTGATGTGGGTAGACCCAGCCCACTGTAGGCAGAACTATTCCTTACTCTGAAGGTCCTAAGCTATATAAGTATGTAGAAATTAAGATTTGGGCAAGCAATTAAGCAAGCATGTGTTTATTTATCTATCTCTGGTCTTGACTGCATATGTAATATGACCAGCAACTTAAAGCCCCTGCCACTGTGACCTCCCCATATAATGGACTAGCACCTGAAATTGTAAATCAAATAAATCCCCTTTTCCCTAAGTGACTTTCGTCTGAGCACTTTATCACAGCAACAGGAATGGAACTAGAGCAGTAGCATGCCTACTACAATCCCAGCGTCAGGGGGATTAGACATTCAGGGTCATCCTTAGCTACATAGCAAGCCCCAGATGGGATACACAGCCACCTGCTTCAAAAAACCAATCCCCAGACGAATGAATAAAAGGAATACACAGGCCTTCTGGTTCTCATCAGTGCTGAAGGATATGCTGATCTAGAACATGATGGCATGTTCTAACTTAAACTTAATGAGATAGGATTATGTACCTTGAGAAAAGTCTGGGAAAATACTGGTGGTGACAGAGAAAACAGACAGGGGTCTATTGAAAATACCAGGCTTGATCCAGGGTGATAGTAATGATAGGGGAAATGGTCACATTTTGGAAATATTTTATAGAATCAATAGATTTTCTGATATGTTGGATGTAGAGTCATGGGTTAAAAAAGAAGCCAAAGATGGCTATAAGGTTTTTAGTTTGGATGACTTGGTTGTTATTAACTAAGACAGGGATTACTACAGATGAGGGATGCTAGGGAGGAAGATGAAGAATGTGGCCTTAGGCATGTTAAGTTGAAAGTGTATGAAATGCACATACATGAAGATGCCCAAAAGGCAATTAGCTATGTTAGAAGGACTGGGTGGAGAGTACCAGAGAAGATGTGAAGCCATGAGACTGAATAGCATCATTAAATAATAGTATAACACTAAGAGGATAAAGAAAAGAGGAGGAAGGTCCAGGTAGAAATCAAGAAGCAGCAACCACAGAGGTAACATGAAATCCAAAATGTTGAGGGACCTTAGAAGCAGTAGTCCAAAGACAGCCTGGTTTTTCTAAGCCTTGAAGGTCATAGATGAAGGCTTTGCTTCCTAAATTTCTCTGAGCCTCTTTACACAATAGCTCTACCAAGGTATCAATGCTGGGGGAATCTTTCAATACATTTCTTCTTAAGAACTAACTCATGTTTTGTAAAACTATTGCCTGCTACTCATTTTATGAATGAAGTGGCACTGTGCACAGCCATACCTGTTTGTTTGTATGCTCTCAATGACAGATTTATGTCAAGACAGCAGAGTTGGATGATGCAACAGAACCCATATGGTCCATGAACCCTTAATTACATAGTAGTTGAGATTTTCTAGAAAAAGATCATGAATCCCAGGACTAACTCCTTGGTATTTCATGTTATTAACTCACTTCCTTCAGGAATATTTAGATCTTTACTCACATGAAGAAAAAAATAGTAAATCTGAAGACTAGCACGTTACTCATGGGTTATTCAAGCTATCAAATGAAACAGTTCCTCACTGTTACCCTTAGTTACAGATGATAAAGCCAAGACAGGGAATGTGCCAGTGATTTGTCAACTTGACACACACTAGAGTCACCTGAGAAGAGAGAACCCAATTGAGGAACTGTCTCCATTAGATTGGCCCATGGTCATTTTCATGAGGAACTTTTTGGTTAATGATTAATGTATGAGGCTCTAGCCCACTGTGGGCAGTGCCACCCCTAAGGTGGTCCTGAGATATCTAAGAAAGCAAGCTGAGTAAAGCATAGAAAGCAAACAAGTGAGCAGCATAGCTCCGTGGTTTCTACCTCACTTCATGCCTTGAGTTCCTGCCTTGGCTTCCATCAGCAATGGACTCCACCATCCCAACAATGGTGGAAATGAATCCTCTCCTCCTCTAAGTTGTTTTGAGTCAGTGTTTTATCACAGTATCAGAGCAAGTAAATCAGAACAAAGAACTCAAACGGTGTGTCTACCATCACCCAGTCAGTTAAGAACAGGTCTGACAAGCTGGGCGGTGCTGGCACACACCTTTAATCCCAGCACTTGGGAGGCAGAGGCAGGAGGATCTCTGTGAGTTCAAGGCCAACCTGGTCTACAGAGTGGGTTCTAGGACAGGCTCCAAAGCTACACAGAGAAACCCTTGTCTGGAAAAGCAAAACAAAACAGAACATGTCTAGCTTGAAATCCAGAGATTGACCTCATGGCTAAGCTTATTATATTCACTTACGGTTGGAGCACTGGCTGCTAGGTGACAATAGAGGACACTGATCCTTTATGAGCTCCAGAACTTACATGACACTATGTTTAGCAAATAGAAGAGTCAGCGCTGATGTTCAGTGTTACAGTTTGAGTGTGAAATGTTTCCACAGGCTCATGTGTTTGAACACTTGGTCCTCAAATGGTGGCACTGGTTTGAGAAGTTATGTGCTCTTTGGGACATGGGGCCAACCTAGTGGACAAAGATGACTGGAAGCAGATCCTCAAGGGTTACAGCCTGATTCCACATCTAGGCTGAGTTCTGCGCTTTTTGTTTGCTACCCCAATCTGAGCAAGCCACTGTAAGCTCCAGTCGCCATGAACTGACCCTCTCCCGTCTTCTCTGCCATGATGGACTCCAAGTTCATAAAATCGCCTTTAAGCTGCTCCTGTCAGACATTTGCTCACAGCAATGTTAAACAACTAAGACACTCAGATGTTGTGGGGCCTGTGCCCTTAACCACCGTGCTACACACTGAGTCTGCCAACCCACTGGACACTGGTGCTGACCCACGCAGTAGGAACTCTGGTTTTGATTTTGGGTCTCTGTGAAGAACAACTCCAAAATGGTTGAACATCTGACCTTCTCACCCCTGCCTTTCTTTCCTGTCCAATACGCCATAATCAAGTTCCCAGCTTGTCTCATCACCATGCCTGAGTGGGTAGGGAGCACACTAGAGGAGACGGAGCTGGATGAGAACAAAGAGACAAGTAAGTCTTCAATGGGGTCCTTCAAAGGCAGGGGGATGCTCACACTCAGTGTTACCAGAGAGGACGGATCGTTTTACACTAGTAGTTTAGCTTTCACATCTTTCAAAGTTCTTCCATGTTTTAAGTCCCGGGTTTAGGAATTCTGGATTTCAGATCAGGCAAGGCATATAGAAATGTTCAATGTCACTGGGCAGTGGTGGTGCACGCCTTTAATCCCAGCACTCAGGAGGCAGAGGCAGGTAGGTCTCTGTGAGTCCGAGGCCTGCCTGGGTTACCCTGAGTGAGTTCCAGGAAAGGTGCAAAGCTACACAGAGAAACGCTGTCTCAAAAAACAAACGAACAAACAAACAAAAATGTTCAATGTCATACCAGGTCTTGGGCCCTCCTTAAAGAAGTCAATTCCATCAAAGAATGCTATCCCCCGCCCTCATCTCCTATGGTCATAGCATTAGGCCAAGAGTGAGGAGGGGGGAATCACACTAAGAAAAGAAAAACAATACAGATGGGGATAGAGTCACTACCAGCTGCTCATTCCATCCCAGTGGTATCCAACCCCACAGTAAAATACTTCACCATCCCCGAACCATGGTGGCTTCCAAAGGACACCACAATGAATCTCTATGTTGCTGAAGCTGGCAGATTGAGAGATGCACATTGAGAGAAGACGTCATCAAGCTCCTAAAGAGGGTGGGGCTACTGTGGGCTTCTAGGACATAAAGCACAAGTACTGTGGGTGGCATAATGTGGAATTCATCTCCCTCACTCTGTGGAGTTGGGACAGGCAGAACAATCTAGACTCTGTCAGCAAGGTCCTCCAGAGAGTCCGGGCACACTAATGAAGATGAATAAGAGAGAGAGCTGTCCCTCATGGCCACGGCCTCTGTCACCCAGTGCTAAGGCATCCATATTCATAAGCTAGATGGACAGCTTCCAATATGACCCCCTGCAAATAATGGGGCAGAAGTGCAGCAATGCCTATCTACACTTGGGGTTCGGGGATATATTGTGGCATATAAAACTCTGGGCAGTAAGTTAAAGGACTATAGGGAACACCTTTAATTATATGAAATTGTCTCTGGTCTGCACTGAGGACCCCTGAACAACTTACTTAGTACTTGGCTAAGCTCTGCAACCAAATCTAACATTGCTAAGTCCTACTTAGTTTCAGCCAACATCATCCCTGTGCCCTATCTGTTCACAGACTGGCTTTCATGGAATCTTCTACATGTTCCACAAAGTTGGAGGTACATGGGAATGCTCAGAGCATACCATGTATCATCTCATTTCACTGCACTGACTGTTTTCCAAACCTTCATCCATCGGGCTCTTCTATGATGCTCACTTACCTAGGTTTCTTACAGCAATAAATCTCTGCAATCACACAAACCTCTTGGGACCAGGAAGGTGACTTTGATAGGTGTTTATCCTTTCTGTAGGGAAATCTGACCACGAACTTGGGATTCTACACTTCAAGGTAGTAAATGTTGGTTTTGAGCCTATCTGCCACATGGTTTTGAAGCTAGTGGATTTGTCCTAGACCCTGGATATTTTCATATTTCAAATGTTCCATTCCTGTTACAACAGACCCAGCCCTAGTCCCCAGGCAGCATAACTAAAAGGCAACACACTGAGCCAAATAAATCAAATCACCTCTCTGCAGCTGGCCTCCCGTAGGTTTCTGCAGAGCCACAGGCTAGCATTTAGTTGCAAGACAAGTGTCGAGCAGAGCTCAACAGCCTTACCTGCCTTTCTGACATGATGTAGAGTTGCTCGTGGTCCTTGGAAAAGGCCATGTCCCTGAGAACTGGGCCTGGGTCCACCACCTGCACAGTCTCATACTGGAGGGCATTGCCCTTGGGCCCATCTACCCGGATCTGCAGAGAAAAGGAAGAGGAAAGGTGAGGTGAATGTATTAGTTATTTTCCTACTGCTATGATAAAACACCATGACCAAGGCAGCTTATACAAGGATCCGTTGATCTGGGTTTATGGTTCCAGAGAGAGAGGAGTCTGGGATGACAGGGAAGCAAGACAGTAAGGGGCAGATATGGCGGCAGGAGTAGGAAGCTGAGGGCTCACATCTTGTCCACAAGCGTGAAGCAGGGAGGACAAACCAGCAGTAGGTGAAGTCTTTTACTCTCAAAGCCCACTTCCTATGGTGTACTTCCTCCAACAGAGGCAAACTTCCTAAGTATCCTCCAAATAACACCACCAAATGAAGAGCAAGTTTTTAAATGCCCAAGACTGTGGGGGGACATCTCATTCAAACCACTGCAATGGCTTTAGATTTTGTATTTTTTACAGCCCAACTTCAGCCTAGAGACACTCCCAACAGTCAAGGGAGAGGCAGGGAGCTCTGTCTTTGCAGAACTTAGAGTCCAAAACCAAAGACATAAGTGATATAAGTCCACTGTGGCCTACTAATGGAAGCTCATGAAAGAAGGAGGGATCAGACCATCCTGAGCTTTAAAAAGAATCTGGTTTTGTCTCTGGTTTTCTATTCCCTAGGATCAGTTCACTGAGGCAAGGCTAGTCTTTAGAGAAGAATACAAGGCTGGTATCCAAATGAAGGGTCTGGGTTGGGTATTGAGGTAGCTTCAGTTCAGGGGACTATCCCACATAAGAGAACACAAAGAAAGGCTAACATTTGTTAGCAGAAGTATTTTTTTGTTTTATTTTTTAAATTTTATTTTTTAAATTACACTCATGATATTCATTAATTATACTCATGATATTAATCACATTTGTGGTATTCATAGATTATATTCACAGTATTCATTCAATTAAATTATATATATATATTTAAATGCCGAATGTCATTTATTGAAGGAGGGAGGAGGTCTTAAATACAGGCTTACAGCACAATGGGAGAACCCCAGAGGGCAGAAGTTCGCTACTGATGTTTTACAATCTTGCATCTAAGCTATTAATACCCATTATTCAGGATACACAGACAAGGAACTTCCCTTAAGTATTCAGGAGGGTGGAACTTGGCAGGGAATTAGCATAAGAAGGATATCAAGGTCAAGGTCCACAAGCAAGGCAACAGTTACCCAAAATGGGGCCAGGGACCTACAGGTCCCCCTTTTATTAAAAAAATGAGCTTCTGACTTGGGTTGCGTGGGACATCAGCAGGTCACCTTACCTGTCATGGAGACGCCTGCCCAGGCCACACAGGTGCTCTGTCTTAGGTTGGTAAGTGCCCCCCAGGCATTACCCATCTCTGAATACTCATTATCATACAGGCTCAATCGTGTGTGAGCTGCAGAGTTAACTGCTGCCAAAGATCTCAAAGTGGCACTGGACTTGCAATCTGTGTGTTCGACACAGAAAAGATCAACAGAGGTCCTATCTCACCCATAGCCAGTAGGCTAAAGGCAACTGAGCCATTCCCTTCCTTAATGAGACATACTGTACATTGGAGTCCTTCTAAGATAGTATCCCAAAAGCAACTGGAACTTGAGTTTATAAATTTGTAATTTTCAAAGCCAATTGAGATGTATATAACTACTGAATTAAATTTATCATGCCCAATAGAATGGAAGATTAACTAACTGTGGTAGCTACTTTTGTTGCCAGGGTCTCCACTGTGCTAGCTGTAGTAAGCAATTATGAAATGGTAATCCCAGAAACAGTAGCAGCAGTGGCCGCCATTGCTATAACAGCAACAGTGGCAGCAGCAATGTCAAATTCTTTTCTGGAGTGTGTGGACATCCACTGGCATGGATACAACTCCAGTAACGTGAACCGCCAAGGCCCATTTTTCTTCATCCCAGCACAACTTTAGCTGGCAGCTCTAGCAGAAGTATTTTTGATATATGGATGTGGGTCTAGTCACTGAAACTTCTACCCAGATATCACTGTTCTGCTTTAGGAGAGACTTGGAGAGACAATCCCAGAAGCTCTACATCTCTGATCTCCTTTGGTCCATAGAAACTAGTAGCTTATACTTCAGGTTTTAAAAGTACATGTTGGATCCTGTAACAGCTTATTGTGAGGTTCTGTTCATGGTCTCAGGGAAGGAAAGTGTGCCTCAGGCATGAGCCATCCTCAATCTTTTAAGAATACTTAGATGATTGCATGATCCCTGGGCCATCTCCAAGTCCTTCCTAGAAATGTTTAGACAATGTGGAAACCACCAGAAGAGATGTCCCCCTCTACACACACCCCACCACTGAGAACAGACCTAGAAAAGACTTTGGCTTCCCAACCCAACACAGTGCTCATCTGGACTCTGGCCCATGTTTCTAGAGTCAACTGAAATGTAAGCACACTGATCCAGCAGGCCTCCTGCCTCATGAGAATAGCACCATCTATATAAGTTGGGACAAGGACTACTGAGGATGTGGCTAAGTGTTAGTTAGTGGATCCGAGGACTTGATGATATGCTGCTAGTGCGATGCTCTGCAAGGCATCTCTAGGGAAATTTTAGTGATTCCAGTAACAAAACTAAACAACACATTGCATTCCAAGTGCTACCATTATGCAGTCATTTTAATTTTTTACCTTATAATTTTAACCCTCTTATGAGATCAAGGAAAACAAAAGAGTTATTCAGAGGAACTAAATGATAGATGGGGACACCACAACTGGTGGCAGCTGATGCGTTGGGTCACCAGATGCTTTGTTTCTACTACGTTCACTGAACTCAGATACTAGTTGATTTTGTGGTTTTGTGTTTGATTGCTTGACCAGTATTTATTTTCAAATGAACAAATAAATGAGATTGAGACTCCTCTGATCTGCTGATTTCCATTATGCTCACCAGAAAAACAACAGGAAAAACAGCCTAAAGAGAGATGCTCAGCTCTGAGGTAGAATGTCCGAGAGGCACACTCTCTCTCCTCCCCCGGCCCCCGCCATTTCTGCATCCACTGCTGAGACATCAGTGTGCACATTGGCCAGGCACTTTCTCAATGAAACAGAAATCTATGCAAAACCAGTCTGGCAGTGAAGTGACGGTTGTGGCCAGTGGCCTAACCAGGCTTCATCCTCAGCTGGGGAAGAGCCCTGGAGTGGGAACAGAGAGTGATGCTGAGCACCCTGGCTGAGCACCTCTTTTGGGCCCCTGACAGACACAGGCTCCCGTAGGGACCATCCCATACCCTTGGTCTGATCCCCATTAGAAGTTAGATTCAGTGCCTCAGGAGTGTTCCTTATCACCTACCTCTAACTTCCCTGCTCCTTAGGATAGGGTGATATGCTAGATGTAATAGACATCATGTGAAATAAGCAAGGATCCTATAGACACCAATGAGACAAACTTTCACAGGCCTGGCCTTTTATGTTCCCTACCCTCCATATTCTGCCAGAGTAGGAGAATAACTGGGAAGGTCTCTCTCCTCCTTCTCCTCTCCCCTACTGCAATCCAGATTACAGTTTTATATACTACACAAAGAAGAGAACTCATGTATCCATTTCCTGAGAGAACTGAACACAAGACATGAGCAAAAGTTTATTGTAAAATGGGTTATTTGGTGAATAGTCCTAAAATTTAGGCAGAATGGACTAGCTTTCAATTCTCTATACTCTACCCAGACAAATAGAAATTACTTTTCATGGAATAGACAATGTCTGACATTTACATCTCGTAAATCTGTCACCAACATTACTACTGTCCATGTCTGCAGATGATACACGAAAGGATAAATAACATGTCCAAGGTTACATATCTAGGGAACGTGGACATGGAGTCACACCCAGACCTGATGAACTTCATTGTCCAGGCTTCTATAAGTTTACGCATTATACTGAACCCTTACACTGGACCTCAAACCCTAACCCTTAATTCAGTCCTATTGCCAATATCAATCAATTTGCATTCTGTCTAGGGGTCTGCATTGTGCAAACTTTACCCTGGCAGTGGTAAAAGAATCATGTCTTTATCTACCGCAGCTCTTTTGGGGAGGAACTTGCATATGAATAAAGAAATTTCAAAATAATGAGCCCTTATATTTTTGTTTTAGACCTTGCAAAGTGTTCTTAAATAACACTTTCTCATCTGATGGTTGTAAAATTTTTATGATGTCAGCATAATCATTCTCATTTTATTGATGAAGCAACTGAAATGGGGATTGATTTGAAGCTTGCCCAAAGTTCAGTGGAAAACAATGTCAGGCTAGACTAGAACCCAGGCCTCTCCCAACTTCTGGATCAGTATTTGCCTCTTAGCTACTTAGTTTTTCCAAAAGCCTTTGACAAGGCTCCACATGAAAAAGTATTTTAAAATAATGAGTCTCCATGGGATCTCAGGCAGTTTGACCAAAGAAATAGAACAGAATTAGAGACAGGAAAAGACATATTTCTGCATGGAGAAATAGAACCAAGAACTCCCTACACGCTAGTCCTGCCACTAGTCATATATATATATGGTCTGGAGAAGGGAGCTGGAAACTTCAAGGATGATTCGAAACTTTGGGGACTAACAGAAAATTCAACAATGGGGACAGAACTCTAGAAAGAGGCTGTTTTCTGTGGGCTGACAGTGAGGGAGGAGCTATTATGGGGGAGACAGCCCTGCAGGTGTGACACTCAAGGCAGAAGTCACCTCTGTTGCATTTCTCATAGACTGTAGGATGTGCTTGGTATTCTATAATTCATTATTGAGCAAATGAAAACCACACTCTACCAATTCAACAATAGACTCTAAGTTGCTAGACATGATCAAGGTAAGAGGCATCATAATCAAGAAAGGGGGGCCCAGTATGACATTTTCTACTTTCAGTACCCCAGGGCACTCAACAAAATGTTAGGCAGCATTTCACTGGGATATCACAGGGCCATCTTCCTGACCATGTCTACCTGAACACAAGCATGGGCTATCTCATTCAGTCCACTCTTTAGAAGGCAGAAACACATTTCAAATGTTTGGAGCTCATGAGCAGCTCAGGAACAACAGCTCAAACCATGACAAGGAAGTGAGTGGTGAGACAGGAGACTGTCGGCCAGTGGCTGTGCATCAGTACTAGTATAAAGGCCACCCAAAAACTTTTGAAGTACCAGCATAAACAAACAAGGTTTGTTACTTTATACAATACAGATGATGGAAAGGATCAACAAAGAAGTCTGTTGTGTTTAGAGGTATACCATGTAGGGAGACCAATTGTGTGAGGGTCATAAATGCAAAGTTGCATGTTGAAGGATGTTAATCTCTGAGGCAAACACCAAAGAGGAAATGATACCCCACTCTGTGAGTTCCCTCTTGTAGTGAGTGATGTGCTCATTCATTCTATGTCCTACATTTGCAGAATGACTTTCTAGACTGAGCTAGCATCTGCAGAGGAAAAGTGATCCCAACTTGACCTTCCAGGAGGCTGGCTCCTGAATGGTTCAGTTTTTATACCAATGAAGTTCGTGAGCACAGAGGTGTTCAAAAGCTGCTACTGGTTCTTTCTGGTGAGTCTGAACAGTTGTTGGGGGTATAACCAGGGAAGGGAAGCACAGCCCCAAGTAAGTAGTGGGTAGCTCACAGGTCACATGGCAAAGGGCTTTCAACACAGCACATCTGACTATGAGATTTTGGCTAAAATCACATAGCAGGTGGGTTACTAAATCTCTTAGGTCATTAAAAAGACTGAACCAAAGGAGCAAAATTGATAGTGGCTTCATAAAATTACAAGAGCCTGGCAGGAAGGTAAAACTAACTATCTGAAAAGGGTATCAGAGGGGGATCCATGTGGGCATTTTTCTTCAACATTGTCATGAGGATGGAATGAATGGGGCAGATCTAAATGTTTCCTGTGGCAGAGAAAGGTGCTCTTCCAGGACCCATCTGAGTCCTGGAATGTCCTGGACCAACATTAAATAATAGAAATATGTAAACTACTGATGTAGGCCATTTATGACAATAAAAATTTCTAGTAGTGGTCACATATTTTTAAAAAGTTAATAAACTTAATGATTATACTATTTTATCTAACTCAGTTTGTGCCAAATATGCTTACATTAACATATATTTAAGTGAAAAATTATCAATGAGATATTTTTCATACTTCTTC
Organism: Peromyscus leucopus; assembly: GCF_004664715.2. NCBI lineage: Eukaryota > Metazoa > Chordata > Mammalia > Rodentia > Cricetidae > Peromyscus > Peromyscus leucopus. Next base: position 55,783,210 of record NC_051065.1, on the reverse strand, counting down.
TGATCCTAAATCATTGAAATCTGATTGAAATTTTTCATATCTTATACATCTTATTTGGGACACTTACATTTTGGGTGCTCACTATGTGGGTAATGGCTACCATATTGGATGACGTCATTCTAGGCTATTCTCTTCTCTACTCTCTTATTCTATACTTACTAAGAATTCAGCTCGGTGACTATCCTCTTGGGGATCTTGCCCAACCACAATGTACTGGAATCTCCCAGGGAACTTCTATCTGTATCACATCACAGTGTGTTTCATAGTCCTCGTGTTTTTGATGCTCAGGGGCTGTAAGCATCAACCCTTGGTGTGGCCTCCTTCATGCAAGGAAGTCAAGATGCTCAGAAGCATGGCACTGGTTCTAATCCAGTCAGGCACTTGCTAGGCTCTATTGTACATATTCCTGCCTCTTCTCCCCACACACTGGGCATGCCTCCTGCACAGCAGGACTCCCAATACCCTGGATGATTGTCTAAATATATATAACATCTGCTTGTGGCATGGGACCAACCAGTCAAACAGTTGCTGTGGGAGCAGGTTTCTGGAGGCTTCCAGCTATATCAGCTACATCTGCTGGGGAGAAGGTGGCAGCCAGACAATTAGATGGTAATGGGCTAACGACCAAGTACACAGATGCACTTCAGTCCTGACAACTGGAGAGGCCACACTAGGACCTAATGACTGAATATCACCTTTTTGTGGCCCATGCTGGAGCCTCTGTTACAGCATGGAGCATGCACTGTACCACGCCCTCCATGGGGCTTAGCAGGGACTCACATACACATGCTACTCTGGGTACCCAGGCTACCCTAACCATCTTCTCCAGCCAGTCAGACTCCAGCCCTGGATCTTTCTAGGCAGCCAGCCTCCGTCCTTCCGCCTCTGGCCCCCTGCCTATCCACCAGTCGGCAAGGCACCTATCTCCATCCCTGGCACAGTGAGTCTCTGAGCTGCCAGGCAGACTGCTATTGAAACATCAGCAGGGTGGCCTCCACAAAGGTCAGCCATCCAGGGAGCTCCTGGCAGCTGCTTGTTTGTTTATTGGAACATTATCTGGGCCGGGCTGTTTATTTACATCCATTGAAGGATTGAACAATAAATATCGTCTCCCAGTAGCAGGCAGATGCTTGCACTAGAGCGTTCTGGCTGCCGTCTTGCTTGAAATAATCTCCCTAATGAGCAAACAGTGCCATTCATCTCTGAAGACTTGGGCCACCCCTGCATTCCCCCCACTTCCTCCCTCCCTACATAGTCTCTTCTAGCTTCCCCATGAACAGCTATACCTGCCAGGCTGCTAGGCTGTGTCCAAGTACAAAAAGGTAAGAATCAGGGTCATTTTTCTGGAAGGCGGGAAATGGAGGCAGAACTGGTGATGAAGGGGAGGGGCGCAGGCTGAAATTAGAGGTATGCCCCATCCCACTCGGCAGTCTCTATGTGGAGCCTCAGTCTCAAATACAGAGGCACAGAGCAAGCTAGCTGTGAGCACAGACTGGAGGTCTGGTCAGGCTATACTTCCCAGGATGCTGTAGCGAAAATGGCATACCCCATTTTCAAGTCAGGCTAGAGCTATGGTCTGGCCTCCCAAGTGCCCAGAATCTGAAGAAGGCTCTACACAGCAAAATGCACAGCAGTTAGTTTGTAAATTTGGCTTTGCTGGGGCAGGCAGGGATAGGCAAAGTACCTAAAGAGGAAGGGGAAGGACCTACGCTTTGGCTTTTCCTCTCAGAAGTCTGTGCATGATTTTGGTTGTCTTAGCTCCTTGGCCTTATCCTTGAGGCAATAGTGATGAGGGCCCTTGGTAAGGGATGAGTACTTGGGAGCACTACAGGACTCTGATTCTTTCAGAAAGACACACCAGGAGTGACATTGGAGCCTAGGTGAGTATTTTATTTGGTTGATCACCACTGGCTCTAGTTGATGTAGCCCTGGTCTCTGTCTCAGCATCCTGCCACACAGGCTACAGAAGCAGATGAAGGAAAAAAAAAAAAAAAAACTATGCTACAGAATGCCAGAGCCAGAAACATAATAGGTACTCATTCATTAAATGCATGCTTGAGATAAGCCAACTCTAGTCTGAGATGCTATAGTTAGAATCATCATCATCATCATCATCACACACACACACACACACACACACACACATATACCACACATACACACACACACCTCTACACTTCCATACGCACACATACATGAACACACCTACATATATACATAGACTTTGTCTCTGAAGAAGAAGCAAGTCTCAGCTCAAACACAGCCTTTGGAACTTCCCTGGTCTAACTCTATGGAAAGTGATGCAGGGCAGGGTTTTCAACTCTGGTAAGGAGCAGAAGGAATCAGGAAGGATGCAATACGTTAGCACAAAGACAGAGGCAGATCTGGGATGAGGCCTGAGTACTTTGGCTAGCTGTGGTGTTAGGCACTTTGGGAAGGCAATCCCCCCACTCCTTCTCTATCCCTGGGGAGGAGATGTCAACTTTGTATGGTGGTGGACTGAGGCCTCACGTTCTCATCCGATTCTGGGCATTTAGAAGTATACCTGTGGGGGCTGGAGAGATGGCTCTGTGGTTAAGAGCACCGGCTGCTCTTCCAGAGATCCAGAGTTCAATTCCCAGCACCCACATGGTGGCTCACAACCATCTGTAATGAGATCTGGCGCCCTCTCCTTTATACATAATAAATAAATAAATCTTTTTTTTTTTTTTAAAAAAAAAAAAAAGAAGTATACCTGCTTCCTAGCAGGCTTCCCTCATCCCTTGTGTATCCACTCCTGACAGTATGCATCAAACTACAAACCAAAACATCTGTTGAGAAACCCTCACTCAGTGGCACCTTGAATTCTCCAAGGCTTTTGCTTTTCAAACCACCCCTGGTGTCTTGCTGCCAGTCCCCATCTGCTTTCTCTGGCCCTCTTCTTTCTTCCCCCATAGCACCTGTTACCCTCCAACTTACTCTACAATGCACTCAGTATTATAGCTATTGTGTGCCCCTCGCTGGGATGCAGAAACCTGTCTCAAGGTATATCTCTCAAACCCTTGGACCACGCACAGAGTAGCTGCTCAGATGTTTGCTGAGTGAGTGAGTGAATGAATAAATGAATGGACAAAAATACCCGTCGCATCTCTATTCACCTCCATGCTGTAGGGCTTCTCTACTTTACAGTGATGAAAAAGGATGCTCTATCTGAAAGATCCAGGGGCAGGATGGTTCTGGAGCTGCCCTACACAGGCCCTGGTAGGCAACTGTGCCCTATTTCCCTATCTGAGTGAGCTCTATCTACTACTCTGGGGTGTGCCTCTCCGTTTTGAGACTTAGAAAGTGGGCCTGGACCCCGCATCCATGTTTAGCCTGTTTAAGTTGCTCCAGAATAGCACAATGAAGCCTCTTTGTTTTGATTTCTTGATTCCAGCCAGGAGGAAGAGAACGCAAAAGGAACAGCAAGACTGTAAACAGCAATTAATTAGACAGGCGCTGTGTGTGCATGAATCCCACACCACGACGGCGTTACTAAACACTGCCGGCAAATCCAGTCCCATTGGGTCCCCTATTATGCACATTCAAAGGGCTGAGCGATGACTTCTATACAGGTTTTAGACCTTCTTGTCCAAAGCAAATAAATAAATAAATAAATGAATAAAAATCAGGGACCTTGGCCTCTAAACTGCACAGGTACATGGGTGGTGATACAGGGAAAAATCTCTGAACTGTAGATGATATAGAATCTGAAGAAATGAAAAGCAAAGTTCACATGGTTGATTTAAAGCAAGGACCAGAAAAGGCTTGGATGGACAGGATATTTTAAAATTGTCTCCTTGGTTCCACCTGTCCCAGAGATACATTAGGAGCCTATATGATGGAGTTACAGGTTTGAAAGCTTGGTGTTGCTAGCCACCTTTTATCCTGAGTAGTCTTCCCTCACAAACTTCGGTTGGCCATTCCTCATGCTTGTCTGTTCAAGTGGGAGGCTGGACAGACTGCTCCTACTCCCAGAACATGAGCACAAATGGATAGATAGCTAATTTACCACCTGCCACGAGCCAGGTACCATGCCACGTGCTTTACATGCACCAGCTCCTTCTGGTGTCTGGCAGATGGACCATGCTCATCCATGCTATGAGAGATCAGAGTCCCGAGATGGGACACATCAGCAGACAGCAGCTAAGCACTGTGAATCCTGGCTCTGACACTTAGGGACTGTGTGGACAGAGGCACGCCACCAAACTTTCCCAAGCGTCACTTTGATTGTGTTAAAAGCAGAAATAATAACAGCTTCATCATTATTGATATTGTGTTGGAATGAAAATGCCCCAAGCATGTAAAATACTTAATAAAGGGGTAACTATCATATTTCAATAAAAACAGGAATCAGGACTGGGGAAATAGCTCAGTCAATAAAATGTTCACCTTGCAAACACTGAAACCTGAGTTTGATCCCTATAACCCACACAGAAAACTAGCTGGTTAGGGTGGTGCATGTTTCTGATCCAATGCTGATGAGGCGTGGCTGGTGGATCCAGCTTCCTTGGCCACTTCCAGATCAGTGAGATCCAATTTTAAAAATCAAGACTGGCAGCATCTGAGGACTGACACTCATGTCTGACCTCTGTCCACATGCCTGTTCCACACACAGGAACATGCACACCACCTGCACACACGAAACATGCCATGCGCAGAGTTACCCTAATGAGCAGGCTAATAGGGAAAGGCCACAGCAAGCTCACTGACTGTGTATCTGAGGGGCACTCAGCACTCTCTACGGGGATCCAGGGAAGTCCTCTCTAGCTGGAAGTTCAGGAAACAAGAAGGGACTTGGAAATGGTGGACTCCTGCCTGAGCGGGCGCAGCATTGTTTTTGGTGGCGTTTGATCTGAAAAGGTCAAGTTCTAGCTCAAGTTGGAAGGGGACAGCACACAGATGGGCACAGAGAAGATGTGACAAGTGTGAACTGGATGGGGAAAGAGGGCCTGTCTAGGTTTCATCCCGGCTTGACTCCTTTACATCTTCAGCTTTACCAGTCAGCACATACTTGGGCTCCTCCAATCTCTGGGCATAAACCCCATCTCATTGGTATCTTGACTGATGCCTCTGACTTGTGTCCTCATCCGCACCCCATCTTTTCCACCTTTGGTCCCTCTTTTACATATGGCCACCATCAACCTAGAACAGCATCCCACTGAAACTTAGAATCTTCCTGGCCCCTCCGTCTTTCCCAATAACAGTGGAATATTAGTTATCCAAAGTATTGCAGGTCCAGTCTCTCCAATACACAGTGGGCCTTTGCAAATAGGCCTTTCATCTGTGCCCCCTTCTCCTTCTGTCCTGGCCAGTTTTATGTCAGCTTGACACAAACTAGAGTTATCAGAGAGGAGGGAACCTCAACTGAGAAAATGCCTCCATAAGATCGGGCTGTAGGCAAGCCTGTAGGACATCCTCTTAATTAGTGATCATTGGAGGAGGGCCCAGTCCATTGTGGGTGGTGCCATCCCTGGGTTGGTGGTTCTGGGTTCTATAAGAAAGCAGGCTGAGCAAGCCAGTAATCAATACCCCTCCATGGCCTCTGCATCAGCTCCTGCCTCTGGGTTCCTGCCCTGTTTGAATTCCTGTCCTGACTTCCTTCAGCGGTGCACTACAATGAGAAAGTGTAAGCCAAATAAACTCTTTCATCCCCAAGTTGCTTTGGTCATGGTGTTTTGTCGCAGCAATAGTAATCCTAACTAAGACACATTTCTTCAATATCCTTTCTGTTTCCCTTCAACCTGTCTAGTTCACTAGTCCCTCTGAAACTGGCCCCAGGGCACTATTAGGGATTCTTTATCATGCTTGCCTATTCCCATCGCTTCCTGAATGGGGCATCTTTGCCATCAAGCAAAGCTATCATGTACTCTGGCTGACTCCAAAGCCTCTTCTGTCTTCCTCTTATGTTTCCTGCATGTTCTATTTCCATGCCAGAGGGTCAAAGTCCCAAGGGCAGATGTTTAGGGGTCAGGTTTAAGGGCAGGACATGGATCCAGCCATACTCCTACCATCTTGCCTCATATTAATATTTACTGCATGTATTTAGTTTGTTGAGTGGGTGGCCTCAGAGGAAATACGGGACTCAGAGTTTCCATCTTAGGACCACTGTGAGGATTTCACTGTGTAGATTGTGAACCACTCTTGGTCACTTGGAGTAAGAACACTTGCATGTGAGGTGAAGCTAATTGGTATGCAGTGTGCTTGGTTAGTTAGCATGGAGATGCAGATGAAATCAAGCGATGTGGATAGCTACGTAGCAGAACAGTGCTTCCCAGCCAAGTCCCCAACAGTCACCATACACCAGTTGTTTAATAGGTGTTTACTAAATTAGCTAATAAACATATGTACTCCATTCATAATGGGAAATACCCAAAATGGTCCCAGAGTTCTTAGACACCCTTGACTATTTCCTAAGCTTACCTCTCCTAATGTTGCCTCATCCTAAAGGATCACCAGGCCTCCTAACACCAAGAACCTCAGAAGCACAGCTCTACATGGTTCTGATCTTATAGTGCTCCCAGCTGTCTGTGGGAAACTTCCGGAGACCAACTGTTGCTCATCCCCTGGGCACTGATCTGCAATTTTCTTGAGAAATAAATAACCCAGGGAGCATCAGACAAGTGTGTATTAGCTCGACATCTGCTCTCGCTGATGAGCTCTGCTCTGGTCCTTTCCCCACAGCCTCATCAAGCTGCTGGGGTGCCGTCTTTCTGTGGAGCATGAAGGCTTCCTTTCAGGGACAGATGTGTGTGCTGTTGTGTAGAAAAAAAATAGTCTATGTTTACTTGGGACAAAGGAGTAAGGAATCAGCTAACCAGAAAAAGGAGAGACTGCAAATAAGGATTGGGAGTCTATGTTTTTCAACCTCTTGGCCTTACGACCACATGCTAGTGTCACATTGAGAGCCACTGGTCCAAAGTGGCGCCACCTGGCTGCTGGCTGAAAGACTGAGGGTTGCTTTGAGATATTTAGAGACTTGAAAAGCCCAGAACCAGATGGGATATAAATATAGATATGATAGATAGATGGTAGATAGATGGATGGATGGATGGATGATAGATAGATAGATAGATAGATAGATAGATAGATAGATAGATAGATAGATAGATAAAAGAAGCAAGGTGAGATGATAGCATCCATGCATGCCACATTACTGAAGCTCAGGTGTCACTGAGAATGGAAAGTTTCTCCACCATTCCACTGAACGTCAAGACAGATTCCATGCCTTCCATGTACTATAGCAACTGTCTATGCACATCTTGCTCATGAAGTTCCCACAGTGCATCATGGCAGGGTTCTTGATATGCTCTTTTAGCCTTCCTCCTGTCTGCGTGCTTCTTGACTACAGGGCTCCAGTACAAAAGACACCAGTGGAACTCCAGTCTGGAGGTGACATTTTTGGCTTCAAACCTACACTTGGCAATAATGTATCTAAAGGTAGATGCTGTCACATGCTCTACTGAGAATGTCTGTTACTGTTGAGTAACAAATTCCTGGAGCCTCTTGGAGCAGGCCTCACTCAGTGCCATCTCCCAGACCACCACATGTGATTTCATGTTTCCTCTTTACTGCTCCTGCAATGTTCCCAGGCACAGCCTCTGTCCCATTTTTTTTTTTTAATGGCAGCCACCCTGAAAAGCAAATGCTTGGAATTGTCACAAATGAGCTCCAAGGAATTCTTGATGCCTGGAGTGAGGCATGTGAATAGCTCACAGTGAGAAAAATCTGTCCCCAAGGACATTGTGGGGAAGGACCCTTCACTGACTTCAAGTCATGGATCTGAGAAGAACATCCCTGTGTCTAGATGACGTCATCAGATAGAGCTGGAATGCACAGATGTAGAAAGCTAGGGGCCTCGGGTCCAGGGGCAGGGTATGGCTGGGATACTACAAAGACTCTTTTGACCACCTCATACCCACCCCCGCCCTCAGCTGAGGGGCCTAAAGACACACTCAAGTCAGATGGTAATCTTTGACCTCAGTAGGGGAGTGCCTAGAAGAAAAGGAGGTGCCAGACTTGATGTGCTTCAGTGCCTAGCAAGGAAAAAAAATACTATGTGTCTATATGGTATGCTCATTCTGCCAAAAGCTTGTGGGTTTAATTGCAGAGAAATGCATTTTAGAATAAGATATTGGAAAACCATCCTACCTGTCACTGGCCACAGTGATTACAATTATTTATGCGGCGGCACCATGGCCTATGTGTTTCACAGCAATTACACTATTGATCTCAGGACTCAGAGGCACCGAGCAAAACCCATAGGCATTGTCCCTTTCCCCATGGGAATTGTTTCTCCCATGCTTCAGATGTGAAAACTGAGGCTACCGAAGTCACCAGAGTCACGGGAGTTCATGGCTGGAATAATCAGTCATCAATACACTCATATAATCTGCAAATGTTATATTAACGTACTAATAGCATCATACCCAGGTATCTATTTGGCTAGCACTTACTCTGCCTGGAGGTGTTAATTCCTACATGTATTAGTCAGGGTTCTCTAATGGAACAGAACCTATAGTGTGTGTGTGTGTGTGTGTGTGTGTGTGTGTGTGTGTGTGTGTGTGTGTGTGTGTATAGAAGGGCTTACAGGCTGAGGCCCACCTAGTCCAACAATGGCTGTCTACCAATGGAAGGTCCAAGAATCCCATAGCTGTTCAGTCCATGAGACTGGATGTCTCAGCTGGTCTTCAGTATACACCATAATCTGGAAGAAGTAGGCCCTAATGCCAGTGAAGAAACAGACTCACCAGTAAGAGAAAACAGGCAAGGACTCTCCTTCTTCCATGCCTTTTATATAGGCTGCCACCAGAAGGTGAGGCCCATATTAAAGGTAGATTTTCCTACCTCAAAAGATCCAGATTAACAGTGGGTCTTCCCTCTTCAAATGATTTAATTAAGAAAAACAAAACCTCATAGCTATACCCAGCCACTTGTGTTTTAGTAACTTCTAGATGCCGTCAAGTTGCCAACCAAGAATAGTGATCACACTAGGCTTCCCAAGATATTAAGTAATATAATGTCTTAAGTAAGCTCTACAGATTCCAATCATAGCTCTGCCTGGAACTGGCTATGTGGCTTTTGGGAAATGAGTCAACTTCTCTGACCTTTGTTTTCTTCACTCATAAAACACAGGCACCAAGAGAACCTGCCCCATTTGGCTGGTGTGAAGATGTAACAAGCAAACAGGAGTAAGCACACTATCAGAACTAGAAGTTGTTGTCACAGGCTATTTCTTGACTTGGACCACACAGCCATAAGCTCCCGTCCCCAGCTCCTGCACTGTGAGGGAGGGAGAGAAGCCATGCTGTACTGTATGTTACAACACAGAGGTGGGTGATAGAATCTGTGACACCTCATTCTTTCTTAATCTTAATGGTTTGCAGCAGGAGGTGGCATTGGACCCTGGATGAGGGGTGTTGTCTTGAGGAACATGGGAAAATATGACTTTGTTTCTTTTACTGTAGCCAAAACATTATCAGTCTGAATTCTGTAATTTGTAATCTATATCCACTGTGACCCCAAAGGAGAGGGTAAGAAGGTCATTGTGTTATGTATGCCCAAATTATAGCTGTGGGACATGTTTCTATGTCATGGTCATAGTTTACCTCTAGAATGACCAGTCTTGAACTTCTAAAGGAGCCCAGACCCTCAGTTGACCATGACACCAACACCTGATGGCCAACACACCTCAAACTTGCTCTTCCTCCCCCCACACTAGTTTTCTCTCCATGCTTGCTTCTTGCTCTAACCATTCCCTTAGCCATTCATGGTTGTCACTGATTATTAAACCCCTGTTCCTTCCATATCAGTTCTTCCTCTGTCTCCCCACTGCCACTGGGCTATACCAAGCTAAGTGTCTTTACTGCGCTTTACAGTTACCTTATGACTGGCATTTCCCTTATACATCATACAAAGAAAGTAACAGGTTATGTTTCAGAAACATGCAACTCTCCATAGCAAGAAGCTTTATGAAGGAGAGTTATCTCCATATAGTCTAAGGCTCCTACCAGGCAATGTAGTTCACCCCTTAACATGGTCTCCAAATACTTAAAATAAGTTTCATATGTGAGACTTTGTGTAACCACAATTAGCTTGGTACTGACTCTAGGTTAGAGTAGAGAAGGTGGAGAAAGTCTGAAGTAGCATGTAAGGAGGCAGAGCAGGAGCTCAGATGACAAGGACCATACTTATTCTCATGCAGGGTCCAAGGCCACCTCTTGTTGTAAACCATTTAAGATTAAGAAAGAATGAAGTGTCACGGATTCTGCCACCCACCTTTATGTCGCATCATAAAGTAAGTACAGCATGGCTTCCCTCTCTCCCTCACAGTGACAGAGCTGGGGACAGGAGTTTGTGGCTATATGGTCTGAGTCAAGGAATATCCCGTGACAGCAACTTTAGTTGCTCTGGTAGTGTGCTGGGTCCCGAGCTGAAGTCTGTTTCCTCTCTATATCTTTACATCAGCCAAATGGGGTAGGTACGCGTAGGGTTTGGGTTTCATAAGTGAGGAAAACAAAGGCAAGAGAGTTTGACTCATTTCCCAAAAGCCATGTAGCTTCAATGGGCTGTACATCTTATCCACATAAACTTACATAGGCACCCAGGAAGGCACACTTACGCAAAGACCTTCTCCCCATCATGACCTCCACCTCGGGATTCCAGGAAGTGAGGAGTTTGAGTTATGCATTTTGTAAGGTACAAATGCTATGCTGAAGGAATGCTGTCATCTGGGAGAGAGGGAGGGAGGTAAAGAGGGAGCCCTGGCCTGGAAACAGACCTAAGTGTGGCCTATTCCAGTTGTTGGCAGGCTCTGTGACCTTGCCTCACACTACTCTTCTCTCTAGGAATCATTGCAAAATGATGGGGTTAGATGCCCTCAGAGGTCCAAATTACAAAATTATACGGAATAAGTATCTATAATTATATATAGCTACATGTAATTATATTACTATATGCATAAATCTGTCTATCTTTATTATACATAACACACATATAAACTGTGTGTGTGTGTGTGTGTGTGTGTGTGTGTGTGTGTGTGTGTGTGTAGAAAGGTTAACGAATGGACAAAAGAAGCCATGAGAGATCAGGATGAGGGAGTAGGAAGCACTTTTGAGAAATTAAAGAAATGTATCTCTTTGTACAAGTTTTACAGTTTTACTTAAAACTGTTTCAGGGACTTCCCCATGCCCCCAAAGCAATGTAAGTTTCAAATTTCAAAAACTATTCAATACACACACACACACACAGAGAGAGAGAGAGAGAGAGAGAGAGAGAGAGAGAGAGAGAGAGAGAGAGAGAGAGAGAGAGAGCGCTCAGGGTTCGTTTCCCGCAGTGGCCCAGACTTCAAACAGACTGGTTTATACTCTGAGGTCGGTCGGTCCCTTTCCTCCCCTGTAGACCTTAGGTCACTGCATCTGGTCAGGCTCAAGCCAGTGTCCACCACCAGAGGCAGTCTGTTCCTTTCTGCTTCTTTGGAGTCTCCAAAGTTGACCCTAATCAGCAAGGAGGTAGAGGGGGGGGGTGATGAGCAGAGTGATAGAAGAGAAGAGGGTGAGAGTGGGGGAGTTGAGATTTTACATGTTTCCATGTTCTCCAACTGCAAAACTGGTCTCTCTCAAGCCTTCAAAATACAAGCCCTGTGATGAAACCCCTCCTCTTGGTCCACAGACTCTGGTCTTTTAAACTGGCCTGCTAACTACTTGATTTTCCATCCCACAAAATGAACCCAAGAAAGGTATGATGGGATATGGGATAACTTCAGTGTTCCTCCCCAGCCCAACACAATCCTGATGGTACCAGCCTGTTATGCTGCACAGAGAGAGGGAGGGCGGGGAAATCCAGCCACAAAGTCGCCTCCTATCACATAGCCCTTCCTGGATTTCTAAGCAGTGATTATTTCCCCAGTCTCCAATGGGCTATGAGCACTTTAAAACAGATACTATAGAAATACAAGTGCCAGAGACTCCAGGGTTATCTTATCCTCCACTCTCCTAAGCATGCAGCTGGGTTCTGTGTTCTTCCTCCATGGCTATGCCTTCCCTGACTTTCCCACTGGCACCTAGGATGGGCGCTGGGAAGAGCTGGAAATGCAGTGACTAGAAAGACTCATACTGGTCCACTGAGAGTTTTCCTTTGTCTGGTTCACCCCACAGTGAGTACCTACTATATAAAATCCTGCTCAGAAACAGGGAAGATTCAAAGGGCATTTGGCTGCTTCCTGCCTTCACGGTCTCCTTGTCTAAAGTAGTTAACTTCCACAGGGCGATTTAGAAAGCCGTTTCTAGTACGTGAACAATAAGCATTTGTACATTAAAATGAGCTACAACCTCATGAAGGTAAGGAGGACAGCTATTTTGATTCATGTTCCATATATAAATAAATGAATAGTCACCCAGGCCCAATGACACACCCAAATGCCAGATAGAGCTAGCAAGTGGTGGGCTCAGGATTCTCGAACAGGTCTTCTGCCAATATGCCCTGCCAATCATACCACCTCCTCCAAAGTAATGTATATTCAGATTCCAGGTTGTGTGGGCCCCAAAGGGAGGGCTGAGAGGGGAGCTTCATAGCATGGTGGCAACTTGAACTCATTTTAAAGGAAGAAGAACACAGGTCTTGGGCCAGGGGTCAGGGCAGGGATGTAAGAAAGTACTGTGTGTTGGATGTGGTCAAGGCATGTGATGAGAGAAACATGGTGAGAGGGAGCTCTGGGCTGGTAGCTTAGACAGAGGTATAAGAGACTTTCGAACGTTCTTCAAAGCACTGGGTTCAGTCGGGAGGCAAAGAGGAGAATGCTGCACATTTCTGAGATGGGAATAAGTCTGGTCTGCTCTTCATAAAACGGAGATAACATGTAATTTTGTCCCACATTCCCAACTTGGAGAATGTGCTATATATAAGGCCATTGAAGAAGCACAAAGTCATTCCTTCCACAGAGGTAAACATTTACTTATTGTCTGAAATAGTAAAAGTACAAAATTCTATGTCACCACCCTAAACCTACCCACTTTGTCTTGGAAGGTAGATTACAAAGCTTGAAATAAGGCTACATCCCAGTAACCCCTTAGGATGCTAAGGATAAAATATCCGACGCTGCAGATTCTTCTGATACACCTGACCAGCCTATGATGGCTAATCTTCGTTGTCAGCTTGACTGGACTTGGAACCACCCGAGAGATACACCTCTGCTGTTTCCAGAAAGGCAAGACCCACCCTGAATGTGAATAGGACTCGAGTCTCAGAATGAATAAAAAGAAGCAGCCAGCTGAGTGTTAGCGTTCATCTCACTCTGCTTCCTGGCTGTAGATGGATTCAGTGTGATCTCATGCCCTACTGCCAGATCTTCCTTGCTATGACAGATTTCCTCAGACCCTGAGTCTAAATAAACCCTTCCTTCCTTAAGATGCTTTGGTCAGGCCTTTTGTTACAGCAGCAAAAGTAGCTAATACACAACCCAACACCCTGCTTTAGTAACAGAATACACTGGAGTCATGCTTTGTTCCTCTTGTGATCATGTGACTAAGGGAAGACTGTGGTTGATCCAGCATCACAGGAGAGAATCAGACTATGGAGCTCTGGCCCAGGAAATGCCACAATTCAAAGTCTGAAGTCTGACTTCTAAGGAACACTGACCATGTTCATTCCATTGTCAAGTTGAAGTTCTCTAAGTGAGATGATCACTGTAGCATCAACTACATTCCCTGGGTTCTCCCAGAGTTCCATTTCTATGTTTACACTGGGGGCAATGGCACATTTCTTTGCAGAAGGGTTCTAACTGAAGCTTTGAAAACCTTCACATTCTCAACAGAACCTGAATTAATCAATTTAGACCTCTGGAAAATGGTAGGTTTAGTATTTTAATTTCACTCTCTCCTGATGGACTTGTTATGGGGAATAGAAATGCTCAACCCTCACATGCCTGTAAGATTTTAAAGTACAGATTTAAAACTTCCCCATAAAGCATTTACTCAACATGCCTTGAACTTTGAAAAGGGTTTTCATGTAGATCACATCAGTGGGCCCTCATAGCCTTGGGGTGAGCCAGCTTTATAGAGTCCTTAGGTACCAGCCCTCTAGCAGGTAGGGGACCAAAAGCTGGATGTGAAACGACTATACAAATTCCTGTTCCCACTGCAGTTCCGTCATCTCCTGTGCTCTAAACCCACTGCCATTACCATGTAGCCTTGACATTCATTTTTCTTCCAACAATTTTGCAAATAAAGCATCAGAGACTTATCTCAGAAAACCCACTGTTTAGTCCCCCACTTCCCCCTATAGATCAATACATCAATTAGCATGAAGAAATACGGTGCTATAAATCTTGCCATTGCTTGGACCTAGGTATATACTATTGTGTTGTGTGATGTTTAATTAGGCTGTGTCAGGCTAAATGGAAGAGTTCCTGCAATAGATTGGAGTAAACTGAGTTGGGTTGGGTTAGATTGGGTTGACTTAAATTGGGTTGAATGGGATTGAATTGGGTTGGCTTTACTGGTCTGTGTGTGATCAAGCAAAACTGAATCCCAAGTCTCTCCTGATTGCTTACAGTCTGTAGCATCCAATGCCTACTTACACACACTTGCTGAGCCACAGTGGCCAAGCTGTGTGTGTCAAGAGCAAAGTGGGGCCCCACAAGCAAAGGATGGTACCACACTGGCCTGAATATCAGGGTCAGGGACCCTCCTAGATGGTCCCTTTCTTCAACTGGCTCAGGTTACAACCATCCAGGCTGCTTGAGAAAGCAAGCGGTGGGGAAGAAAGCCAAAGGCAGGGAGGGAGGGAGGGCGGGAGGAACAAGGAAGAGGCAGGCACGCCAGTGGGGAGGGGTGGGGGCCAGGCAGCAGAGTTCGCATGCCAGCAAGCAATCTCTCAGAATGCAAGAATCAGACCCCTGGGAAAGGCTGTGATCTGTTTTCCCTCCAGACCCAAGGTAACTCGGTCAATGAAACTCAATCCTAAGTGCTTGTGACATAAGGCCATAGACAGAGGCAAGGCAATGTCAGAAGTTCATCTGCATACAACAAGTGGACTTACAGGTGGGGGGAGGGAGGGCAGGTAGGTAGAAGGGCAATACTTCTCAGAGTAGCCCTGGGGGGACTGGCACCCTTCCCAATCAAACAGGTGAATACTCACTCCCACCCTCCTGAGCACCAGAGGAGCCCACAGTGAGCTTAACCCTTTGGTAACCCCATCTGCTCACTAAAAAGGAATTGAGGGCGGGGTGGGGGTGGGGGAGAAAAGAGCAATATTACCCAGAATTCAGAGCTTCAAGGGAAAGGCATCTTATCACTCTGTGCTCAGTTGCTTTGGATATTGGGGAGTGAGGTGGAAGGCAGGTCAGCTGCTCCCCTCCTTCTCAGCCCCCTCCCCAGGGCCAGGAGCCAAGGTTCTATCTCCTATCTCCCCCACAGGGAGGAGCTCCACCGCTCTCACCAAGACTTTTTGCCTTCTGTGCTCTTTCCCAGGAAATAGAAAGGGGAAAGGAATCTTTTAAAGCTTCTAGTTATCATCCTGCGCTTGGCTTTCCTTCTCCCTTCCCCAATCTCATCTGTCTCTTAAGACAGAAATCTAATACATCTGTGCTCACGACAACAGGGAACTCCAGCTGCTGCTGCAGGCTGCACAAGGCTGGAGGGGGCCTGCTCAGTGAGGTGTGCAGACATTCATGTGGTGTGTATAAGTGGCTATGAATATACCTATGTGTGCACCCACGTGCCTGTTCATTTGTGTTTTCCGAAGCTGCTCTTTAAACCAGTGTGGAATCCACACTCAATCTTGCATCTCCCCCTGCAGCCAGTAGGTGGCAGAGCTGCGACAGGCCGCTGATTGCAGTCCTGTGGTACTAGGGTCAGGACTTTGGGAGGATATGTCCACATGTACCCCGAGGGGGCCTGTGCAGAGGTACTGTACAAGATGGTTTGGAGAAGAGCTAGTCAAAACTCTTTTGAAATTTCCGTCTGCCTCTCCTGCTCTCTTCTACTTCTCTCTGTCCTCCCTAGTTTTATCTATTTTTCATGTTTGCTAAGCGTCTGCGGTACTGTTTTCAGACTGAATGGACATTAACCCTGCCTGTGGAGTTTGAGAAAAATGCAGCTTCCCAGGTCCCATCCATTTGAATTGTCACTCATCAGAGCTGCAGGGACCTGGGAACTTTAATTTCAAATAAACCCTTCTGGTGGTTGGCAGGCTGAGTTCACGATGAGAAAGAAAACTAGAGTATACAGGACCACCTAGACCTGTCTTCGGGCCTTGTGACATCTGTGATCCGGTTAGCTTCTGCCCGCCTCAGCCACCGAAAAAGTTACATCATCACCTGTCGCCAAGTGCCTTTCCACCGTCAGCTATGAGACATGTGCACCCCTTAAAAGTGCCTGCCAGGGTACAGCTCGCTCTCTCACCTCTTCTTTCCTCTCTTGCCTGTCTGTGTCTGCCTCTCTCATGTCCCCACTCAGACATGGTCTTTCACCCCCACCCCCCAATAAACCTCCTGCACTAACTCTGTTGTGCATGGTGTCTTTGCTTAGGGGTGTACCTTGGCAGGGTCCAACGAAAGGTATCCACTTCGCCTTTCATTTTATTTATCATTACAATCCCTTCTATCTGCTTCCTGCCCTTCAGCTGCTCAGAGGCCACACTACTACACCCCAGGGCTTCTGTTCCCATTCTTAGTTCCTTTGTTCTTCCCTCCTGCTCATTCCCTGCTGTCATGGGACTACTGGGCTTCCTATCCCTTAAGACGAGTTTCTCACACTGCAGAGGGGAGTCCTGTCACCCCAACCTTGCTCCTTTGCCCTCCCCCTACTCCTGCATCCCTGTCTCCAACTACCGGAGTTAACTGCCCCCATAAAAGGTTCCACAGATGAGCGACCGGAAGCCGCACCCACAGATAACAGTTGAGAACCAGGGCATAGATGACAGAAATGCTTCTCTCCAAGCACTGAAGTTCCAACATCTGTAATCATGGCGATCCCTTGGTCACATCTCTCGGAAGGCCACAAGAGCCCTCCTCTTCCTGCTTCTCATGGCTGCTCCTAACCCCTGGTGTTCCTTGGCTTGAGGCAACATCCCTTCTTCCTCAGTAACACAAGTCCTTAGACTCAGTCAGAAGCTCAGGGGATCTGTACTAGTCGCCTGTGTTAAACAACCCTTGATGCTTTCTTATGCCTGAAGGGATGGTTCCAGCAGCAGAGGACATGAGGGCCCCCAGCACCTGCCAGCAGTCCAACATATCACTTATTGCCAAAGGTCTCCCAGTTCTTCTGTGTTCTGTTGGCAGGCATGCTCCTCCCTGAGGCCCCTTCTCACAGCCTCCTGCGAGCAGCTGGAGAATGTCAGCTGCCCACTCCTCCCATGATCATAGCCTGCCTCGTCTCTCCTTACCTGGCTGCCCCTCAGACATACTTGCATGTCCTCAGCTCCCTGCAGCTCTTTGTCTTGACAGAGGTTGGTTAAGTTAACTCTGCTTACACACAAAGCAAACTATTTTTTTCTTTTGCTATCTGCCAAGCTGCTGAAGGCAAGGATGTCAAGCCCGGGGTATGTATGAACGGAAGATCTACAGTTATCCTAGCGTGTCTGAGTTCTAAGCAAGCTTTTGTTGTTGCTGGGTTTTGTTTTGTTTTCAAAACCGTGGTCTAATTCCCAGGGAGCTGCCAGTGGAAACCTCTTGGATGTGCTTTATGCCAGAAGTGGCAGTCTCTGTACACATTGCCTGATCCAGGGGATGAACAACTACCATGAATAAGAGATGATGGGTCACTCCTGGGCATCTGTTCGTATTTCTGATCCCCTGGAATGGCTATTTGCCAGCCACCTTAGATGCTGGTATGTGCCTGTTTGCACATGGACCAGCAGGTAGGCAGAGAGATAGACAGGAAGGGTGTCTGAGGGACAGGTGTTAGAGCCTGGTAAATATTCAAGAAATGAAAGCTTTTTCAGTGAAGTGAGGAGGGTCACAAAAGTCTTCTTCAGAGAGATAAGATACATGTACTAAAAGCGTGCATGTGCATGTGTGTACACAATGGGGTGAAACCTCCTAGGACAGTCCCAAGTCCCTGGGAACTCTGCCCAGACTCAACATGGACAAGAAAGGAAGCTGTGGAAGGGGAAAGGGAAGGAATGTTAGAAACACGGGAGCCCCGAGAATTCCACCTCCCAGAAGAAGGTAGCAGCAAATAGAGGGTCTCGGCAAATTTGTATACAGTCTTTCCATCTTCTATCTCTCAGTCACAAGCCAGGAATCATCATAGTAGAATCATTGTTCAATCAAAACGAATACAGAGAGGGAAAGGGGCTTGCAAAGAGACTGTGCGAGGAATCCAAACATCTTCACAGGCAGGCACTTTGGTCCGAGACCCAATTTGCATAGAATCTATAAGCCAGACAGACAAGGGCTCACTTGAGTTTAGCTTCCCTAAAAGGGCTGCCCGCATTATTTCCATTCCATCCACATCAGGATGCAAGAGATGTGTGTGCCACACAGCAAGAAGGCAGCAGGGGGCTTGAGAGACAGCCCAGTGGCTAAGGACGGTACTGCTCTTACAGAGACCCAAACCCTGGTTCCTAGCACCAGTAGGTGCTACAACTGTCTGTAACTCCAGCTCCAGAGAGATCTGGTGCCTCTGGCCTCAGAAGGCACCTGTACTCACATATACATACCCACACAGACACACAGACACACACACACACACACACACACACACACACACACACACACACACCACTCTTAAAAATAATTTTCAAAAACCAAAGGAGAGCAGTTGAGTACCCTGACCACAGCTCCCTCTTAGTCAGTGACTCTGATGCCATTTCAACCCCCAGGACTCCAGCCCCAAAGCACACCTAGTCCCAGAAAGGTAGAGTCTCTCCCTACTACTGCTGCTTCAGGAGCTGAAAACACACATCTCCTCATCTCCGTTTCTTAAATGCCTCACATGACGTGTAAATTTTTAAACTGTTGTGACTTGTTTTGTACTGTGGGCTTAAGAAGTCACTGGGTCACTCTTTGAAGAGATGCTCAGGATGAAAGAGATATCACAAATTCCCGAGAGTCCATTTTCTGTGAGTCACAGAATCGTTCAGACTGGGTGGGACACTCAGTTCCCCCATTGCTCTGAAGTGTGTTCTGAAAATGCAAGCAGAAAGACCTCAGGATGAGAAATACAAGGTTGGAGGAGCAGGGTCTGTTTATATCAGTGTATTCACCTCTGGTTGCGATGAGACACTATGGTGATGTAATGGAAATTCATGGAAGGAAGAGATGTATGGAAGGAGAGACTCATAACTCAGGGGGCCATTGAGCTGTGACTCCCATGACTTCACCTGGTCTAGCTCTTCTTCCTCCCATACCCCCCAACATGGCTGTAAATCACCTGTGCCTGCATACTGCTTTAGCCTGACACTTGATACATGCAACCAATGGCCAGACACTTGGTAGGAATGCAAAGCCATGGAAAAGGGATCCTGGGTTGGCACTGTAGCTGTTACAACGTTCTTTAGCCAACTTCCTCAGGCCCGGTTTGTTCTCGGGACCCTGAGGGATGGTCAAGTCAGTCGAGCACATGGACTCACGCCACAGAAAAACAGCATCAACAGGCTTTTCTTCCCCTCTCTACCGCCCACCATCCCCATGCCCCTTTTTCTCTTGTCCAAGTTTGTCAGTGTTGGAGGGGAAAGAGGAGCTGATGGTGGACAAAATGAGCATTTGCTTAGCTCTTCACACAGTGTAAAGCTGTGGGTGTGTTGATGAGTAGAATATCCATAGCACCGTTTGGTCCATCTGGTCTTCACATGACAAGTTACACCGTGCTTGCATCTGCTCCTCCAATCCTGGCAGTGACCTGAGGACATGGCCATTATCACCTCCAGGGCCTCCAAGGGAACAGGAAGAGCCTTCAGCACCAACTCTCAACCCCACAACTGACCTAGCTCCTCCTCATATCCAAAATACAATTCATATACTAATTTCCAATATCATTTGCTATGCAAAATTATTTTGAACTCATCTGGAGTGGACTTTTGGATTCATGTCATGTTTTCGTTCATAGCCAAATCTCATTCCCTTCTTGTCTTAGTTAGGGCTTCTATTGCTGAGATGAAACACCACAACCAAAAGCAACTTGGGGAGGAAAGGGTTTATTTGGCTTACACTTCCACATCATAGTGCATCACTGAAAGAAGTCAGGACAGAAACTCAAGCAGGGCAGGAACCTGGAGGCAGGAGCTGATGCAGAGACCATGGAGGGGTACTGCTTACTAGCTTGCTCATTAAGGCATGCTCAGCCTCCTTTATTACAGAATGCAGGACCACCAGCCCTGGGATGGCACCACCCACAATGGGCTGAGCCCTCCTCCATCAATCACTAATTAAGAAAATGTCCTACAGGTTTGCCTACAGTCCAATCTTATGGAGGTATTGTTTTTAATTGAGGCTCCTTCCTCTCAGATGACTTTAACTTGTGTCAAGTGAGCATAAAACTATCCAGCGCACTTCTCCAGGGAACGAAGAGGGGGAGATTTATTCTAGCCATTGAGGCAGATACTCTCCTCTAGTGCAGGTCTATGGTGTTCCTGTCCCCCATGGGCTCCACTGTGCAGGGTGTTATTATTCTAGGCACTCCTCTGAGAGGATCTCATGGGTCATGATTGAACAAGATTCTGCTAGAGCCTAGAGTGGTGACCATGATTAGGTTAAGAACATTATTGCAGCTTCTGAAAAAACATTCAACCCCAGATTGGAAACCCCATGATGTAATTTACAAGGCTGTCATGGCAGGAAAGCTTCATCACCACCACCATTATTGTTATCATTATTTTGTCTCTTCAGCGTCTTGGAAGCTACAGGAAAAAAAAATGCACTGCTATCATCTATGGAAATATGAGCCCCCTTTCACTGTGGCTCCTCCAAGCATGTAGTGTGTGATTCTACACAAAATGCAAATTAATTCAGGTGCAAATAATCACAACACCCACCAGAGGACTGATGAGGACCTGGACCACACTGAGCAACTATAAGATAACTAGAGACAGAAAGACAATAGGTAACGAGGAGCCGGGAGACATTTGTACCTTCTGCAAAGCTACTGGAGAATCTTAGACAAGGACTTTCACCACCGAGTCCTCAGCTGGGATGCTAAGATCCAAGGAGAGAGGGAGGATAATGGATGGGAAGGGATGAGAAGAAAGGGGAGCAGAGGAGAAAGGGAAAGGAAGTGAAGGAAGGGATGGAGAGAGATAGAAACACACAGAAATGAACTGCTTGGTCTGAGTCCTGAATGAAAATGCCCTAGCAGATTTGCATTCCCTGCTAACAGCCATTTTTATTTTTATTTATTTTAGCAGGGCGTGCATGTCATGTAATCACTGTTTTAGTTCCTTTTCCCCCATCACGATAGATGGTGATAAGTCACGTTGGTTGTTAATAATCTACAATTACCTAACAAATTTTGAGCTTGTACTACAGCATCATTAATATGTTTAATTTATCGTTACAATTCCTTCAGGTTAATGGTTTGAAAGTATGTTGGAGTTTAATCTGGGCCGTTATTATGAAGTGCTTGTTTCTCGTTAAAATGTAAAACCGAGATAGTCAAGATTTACTTGGGATGAAATGGCTGGGGTAAATCTCCCCTCATCTCCCCATGGAGAAGGGAATGAGATTTGGCTATTGAAAACACGATATGAATCCGAGAGCCCCCTTCAGAGAAGTTCAAAGTAATTTTGCAGATTAAATGGTTTTCCCCCTGGGGCTAATGGGAGTCCTGCCAGAAGCCAAAGTTTGTTCTAGAAGGATTATATGGGTGCTACAGGGAGAGGGGGACAACAGAAAATGGATGAGAACTGTATTTTGCCAAAAATAGATGCACCAAAGATTCCTGGGAAGGTATTTGGATGGCAGGCAGTGAGTGAGAGGAAACAATATACTTCATGGCCTTCCTTATGTCCTCAGGGAAAAATTATAATCAAGATTTCCAACCCTAACAGAGCCCAGAGCAGAGGTACCAGCCTGCTTCTCTGCCCAGGATTTTTCTGGGACCTCTGACCAGCAGACTGCCACAGGAACACTGGTGGCCAGGTAAACACCTGCCCCAACTCGCCTTTGCTTCCAAGGCTGCCCTACCTGGCTTTTCATCTGGTGACTTCCGGCTGTACCATGGGGAAGAAAGCAAACCTCACTCAGTGGCTCTAGTTCAACCATACAGATATTCACAGTGGCTTCTAGAGAGCAAGGTGGCTCAGTGGTTAAGAGCACTGGCTAACCAAGCTTGATGACTTGGGTTCAGTCCCTGAAACCCATATAAAAAGGAGAGAATAGAATCCAATAAAGTGTTCTCTGATCTCCCACAAATGTGTGTGGAGATCTAAACAAATAACTAACTAACTAACTAACTAACTAACTAACTAACTAAATAAATAAATAAATAAATAAATGTAAAAAAATTTAAGAGAAAAAACCTTTTCTTGAATTTGAGGTGTGAGCAAGGATGCTTCCAGACTTCCAAGAAGTTTCCAGATGCCTGATCACTTGCAGTTTGTTGATAATTGAAAGAGCAACGCAATTCTTGCCATTTTAATAATCAGGACCCCTGTTGTCTATCTCTGGCTACTGAAAATGTTACCCAAGTACATATGGAATTCTACCCAATACCGGAGACTATGACTTTATTTGTGTATAATGTCTTTGCAGATGTAATCAAGATGAGATAACTAAGTAGAACTTAATTCAACATTCCTGGCATCATTATAAGAAGAAGAAAGCACCATGTGGAGATGAAGACAGAATCAAGTAACACAGTACAAGCCAAGGAATATCCAAGACAGACAGTCAATGTTGCAATCAGGGGGAACAAGGCAGGCTTCCATCCTGAATCTTGGGGAAGGGTATACATCCCTGTCAACACCTTACTTCAAATTTCTGTCCTCCAGAAGCTTAGGAGAAAGAATAAATTTCCCATGTCTCAAGCCACCCAGTTTATGATCCTCCATAACTGCAGCCATATGAAAAGCATACAACTAGACTCTGCAGGTTATTCTGGAAGGTAGAGATGGCCATGTGAACTGGCAGGCAATGGGTGCCCAGGAGCTAACATCCAGGATGCGGCGACCTTCTAACCTCCTTCTTTGCATTCTCCATTATTCTCAAAAAGAAAAAAAAATTTTTTTTTTTGATTTTTCAAGACAGAGTTTCTCTGTGTTACCCTGGCCGTCCTGGAACTCACTCTGTAGACCAGGCTAGCCTCAAACTTGGAGATCTGCCTGCTTCTGCCTCCCAAGTGCTGGGATTAAAGGCATGTGCCACCACCACCCAGCCTTTTTTCAAAAAACTTCTAATTGAGTCATTGTGTGTGATAGTTTAGGTTCAGCTTGATGGAGCCCCTACGTAGCCAGATGTTTGGTGAAACATTATTTTGGGTTCATCTGTGAAGATGTTTCTAGATGAGATTAAATTTTGAGTCAAGAACAGAGTACAGCAGCTGGCCCTGCCTTTTATAGGTGGGTGCCATCCATTCACTGCGGGCCTGAATAGAGCTAAAGGTGCATGCTGGGAGAGAATGTGTCCTGTCGACCTATTTTCAAGCAGAGACATTGGTCTCCTACTTTCAGACTCAAACTCAAACTGAGAGTATAACATCAACATCCTGATTCCTCAGCTGGCCAAGTGCAGGCTCCAGGACTCTGAGTCTCCATTGACAGGTCAGTTTTTATAAGCAAAAAAGAATATATGAGCATATATGGGTAAGTATATACACAGAGAACGAATTGTAAATATACATATACAGTATTATACATCTTCATTTCAACCTGATATTTTATATCAGACTATAACCCATCCCACTTTAATGACATCTACAATTAACCTATTCAAATAAGGTCCCACTATGAGGTGCCAGGAGTTAAGAGTTCATTACATGATCTTGGGGTGGCAAGAGTCACAATTTAATCAACAGTGTGTAGTAAATACACTTTATGTGCATTGTCTTACTCCAGTGGTTTTTTTTTTTTTTGTGTGTGTGTGTGTGTGTGTGTGTGTGTGCGTGTGTATGTGTATGTGTTTTATGGTTGAAGAGAAGGCTTTTGTTGTAGACATGAGGGAGAGAACAGTCAGAGGCATCTGGAAGAGTCAGACTGAACATGGCCAGCAGACTGAACTGGGCCATGAGAGGAGAGAGGGGGAAAGTGAGAAAAGATGAGAAGAGATAGGGACAAGAGATGAGTGCCAGGAACAGAAAGCAGAGGACCAAGAGAGCAGAAGAGAACCAGGAGCTCCAGCTTACATTTCTAAGCCAACGCTTTACTGCAGTCATGTGTATAACTTTATACACAGATACAGCAACCACATAAACAGCTTCAGCTTCTCTGGAGGATGAGGCCAAACACACCTCGGGCTTGTCGACCTTGTTGACTAGGAATGGCTCCAGGGCTTCCCTTCTGTATGTCACTCCCACCTCTCTTCAACTTGCTCACTTTACTCCGATCTCCCTAAACTCCCCGCCGCCCCTGCAATACCAGTTTCTTTCTCAGAGTGATTCTGACACTGGGTCCCTTTCCCAGAGTCTCCCACAGCTGTCTCCTCTCCTAACCTGGTCTCCCAATCACCGCCTGAGCTGGTTTGAATGAAAATGGCCCCATAGGCCCACAGGGAGTGGCACTAATAGGAGGTGTGGCCTTGTTGGGGTAGGCGTGGTCTTGTTGGAGGAAGTGTGTCACTGGGGATAGGCTTTGAGGTTTCAAAGGCTCAAGCCCAGCCCAGTGTGGTGGCATTTTCTTCCTGCTGCCTGCTGATCCAGATGTGGAACTCTTGGCTCCCTTTTCAGCACCATGTCTGCCTGCATGCTGCCATGCCTCCTGTCATGATGATAAGGGACAATACTTCTGAACTGTAATCCAGCCCCAATTAAATGTTTTCCTTTATAAGAGTTGCCATGTTCATGGTGACTCTTCAGAGCAGTAGAAACCCTAACTAAGACACTGCCCCTCTCTGAGATGCCTTTCCTGACTCTCCCAGCTCTGATATCTCTCATTCCTCTCACACATCTCTCTTGGCTTTTTTATTATTATTATATTTTTATTGTTTTATTTTTTATTATAGTGACACTTGAAACTACAGCTAGTTTTGCATTGTCTCTTTGCTTGTAGAATATAAACTCCCCAGAGGCAGGCACCATGCCTGCCTCTTTCTTCCTGATATCCAGGGAGGGTTGTGGGAGGAAAGAAGGAGAGAATCAGAAAAGGAAGGAAGGAGAAAAGAGAGGAAAGAAGAAAGGAAGCTCTCACCCCTATTCTAAAATCTTCTGAAGAGGCAAATTATTTTCCAGAATAAGACCCATCCACATCATGCTTGCCTCGAAAGTTGAGCCTGCTTTGATGCATTGCATCGGCCACCCTTACACAGCATGCTCACCATGTGATGGGACACATTCAAGTCACGCTATTACTCTGGGTCCTTAGAAACATAAGCGAATACTCTGTGACAAAAGCAAGATGTAAGTTTGCATGAGTTATTTATCAAATTAGACAAAATTCTAAATCCATTTTAAATCCTTGTATAGAAGTTTTCATGTATGAGTTCATAAAAAAAAATAATAAATCAGAGCACAGGGTCAGTTTGATTCTGCATATGAAGAAGGGGCATATAGCCAGTCTTTCATAGTGGAGTAATTTCCAGTAAATTCTCCACCTACCAGCTGGGTCACCTCAGTATGAGAGAAGGAGGTCCCAACCCTGGCTATTACACTCTGAGAACATGGGCACCCTTGCTCCCACTGAGGGACCCAGGTGAGCTCTGGGTGGTGGGGGACGGACAGAGAGAACTTGGAGTGCTGATGGAAGTGGTGGATTGCCAGATGTCGCAGAAGGAGCCTTTGAATTCTCCTCCCAGTTCTGGCCCTGGCGGCCCATTTTCCTCTAGGCGCCTGACCCTGCTAATGGGGACTCTGCTTTACTTCCCTATTTCCACGTTAAGTGAGGGGTCACAGGGGTCAGGCAGGCACTGGCTTCTCTTCCTCCTGACAGATCCATAATTAGAAGGAGACAGAGCATTCAAAGAGGAGCGTTTGGCTCCAGGCACATCCTTGTCAGCCTGTCAAGCAAAAGCCTGTTCTCCATGAGCTATTTTGAGCCACCTTCTCAGCTGCATTTCTGATCCTCTAGGCCTGTGTCACCCTCCCCCACACGCATGGTGGCCCTCCTCCTCCAAACTGCATCATGACATCACTGAAGAGCCTTAGTTTGGGGGAGGGCTACACAAAGGAGCATTTTGTTCAAGATGCTGGAAGGGCCGAATGGGGAAGTCATCTCACCCTGTCCAAACCTCCTACCTCTTGGTCCAGTGTCTTGGATACAAGGACTGGTGGGTACCGCCATTTGTTGTAGTAGACATTTTCTACTGTGGGCATTTTCAGCAGATGCCATGAAGCTCAGCATATCCCTGCCTAGATGCAGGGCGAAACTTCTTTAGAGGGATTTATAGGACAACAGCTAGAATTCAGAACATGAGAAGTATATTCTCTACCCAGGAGCTATCCAGAAAAATCTCTACAACTGGGTAATGCCGGGCAATGTCCAGAAAGATCAGTGCACCATCTAGAAAAGTCCCTTTGTTGTGCCAGCTGGGAAAACACCCCAGAAAAACACAATTGCTTTCCCAAAGCTCTGGGGAAGGTTTAGAAGATAGCACTTTTATCCCTGGGCAGCTGGCATGCCCCAAAGTGCCACCATGTCCTATCACCACAGCCCCAAATGGTACAGCTCACCTAGCAATCAATCCTACAAAGAACCATCCCTAGAGGACACTCCTCACATTCTGCTGCTGGTATAATGGGCCAGAGCAGGGGTAGTGAGCGAGCTGGCTCATGGGGCTGACCGCTACCGCAGAACATGTGCTGATAAAAATGGATGCTGTTTTGTGTGCTGCTAGGTGTGGGAGATATCAATTCCAGTGGTACTTCCCCAGCTCCAAACATGGAGTTGTGCCCCTGAAGCCTCCCCATCCTGAGCAGACAGCGGGTTCCTGCTGCCTGGGGTCTGCCACTGCATCTGGTGGGAAGGGACTCTCTGTGGAGAGGGTTCTATTCCTACCAGCTTGGTTCTCTCTCCATCCTGGGGATAAGCTGCATAGACTCACTCTCAGTCTCATTAGGGTCACCGACTGTCCAGTCTTACAAGACGATTGTCTCGAGGAGGAACCGGGAGCGTGGATTCTGAACTATGCAGACACCTGGAGAGCGTCTCAAACTGGCAGATCAAGCTGACAAAAGTGGTAATAATGAAAACTTGTCAAATCCATCGCCTTCAATGGAGTACTACGTGCCGGGCGCTGCTGGGGACGTCAAAAGCGCCATGCCCTGTCCTGCTCATGGTAACTCTGGGAGGGAGAGGCCACTGCAGACAAATAAAAGTGATCTTTTCTCAAGGCCCAAGCCCTGAGCATGCCTCAGACAGTGCAGACTGTCTCGTTCCCTCAGGAAGCTTGCTTTTATTTCTTCAGGATAGTGGTTCTCCAAGCACAACCCTGGGGTGGCCATCAGCAGCAGTCTTTAATGTATTCAAAATGCTCTCCTCTGAACCTCTTGGATCAAAACCTCAGGATAGAGCCTAGTGGTCTCTGCCCTGCCAAGAACCTGACACCAACTCGAGCTTAGGACTTCTGCTCAAAGGGTTCCCTTGTCAATCCACAAAGGAAACACCTACCAGGAATGTCTGACCTTTAGCCCATAGGCTACACGTGTCCCTAGAAGGTTACGGATGAGGCATGCCACTTTTATCAGTAACAATAGCACATCACAACATCAAAAGGTTGGACATCCCTGGGCCCCAGGCCAGATGTAAATGCTTAGTGCCTGACTGTAGGCGAATCTGTCTTTTGAGTCCAACTCCAACCTTACTCTTCCAAGGCCCACTCCAGACCTCTCTGGGATCCCCAGAGTCCTCAGGAACACCACCCTTTCATCCCCTCACCCTGGCCTGCCTCTCACACTTGCTGAGAGCTTTTGTATCTGCCCATGCACATGAATTCCTATGTGTGCCCCTAGGGGTTCCACCTTAGGGTGCTCAGTCCCATGCCTGCTTATATCCCTGCTGCTGGCCCTATACCCCAGGGATGCAGTGACTGTCACTCACTGCCTTTCCAGACACCAGAGAGAATCGATTAAGCACAAGCTTTAATTGTGGCGGCACTGCCCAGGGCTGGGAGCCAACCCCAGCTGATTTACCCTGCTTGTACAACAGGCTTCCTGCTCTACCCGTTGTTTTTTATTTCCCAAATAGTAAGAAACCAACAGCTCTTGACACCAACCACTCTCAAGAGGGACCAAAGGCCACTAAGACAAAAGTAGGTGACTCCTGGCCTCTGTGATCTCTGGAAATTCAGCCATTCTGATGGACAAATGGGGCCAAACCCCAGGAATGGATGAATTCCCAAGTTCTTGTTCTGTTGCCTGAGTCAAACTCTCTCTCTGTCTGTCTGTCTCTGTCTCTCTCTCTGTCTTTCTCTCTCTCTCTCTCTCTGTCTTTCTCTCTCTCTCTCTCTCTCTCTCTCTCTCTCTCTGTGTGTGTGTGTGTGCCTGTGTTTGTGTGTACACGTGTGCGTGCGTGCGTGTGTGCATGTGTGTATGTAGAGGTCAAAGAGCAACCTCCTGCCTTGTTTGAGATAGGGTCTCTTGTTCTGTACCCAAGGCCAGATGCCCTGTGAACTTACAGAGATTCTCCTGCCTCTGCCTCCCACCTTGGCAAAGAAGTATTAGGATTATGGACACACTCCACCACACTTTGGTTTATATCGGTTCCAAGAATTTTGAATTCAAGTCCTCATGTTGGTACAGCAAATACTTTTACCCAGGGAGCCATTTCCTTAACCTGTCCCTGAAATTTTATATGATGACTTTGACCCGGTCACTCTGAGCCCCATGGTGAAGGTCTTCTCTTTAGAAGCTGTAGGAGGCTTTACCACCCTGGTAGTCGGCGTCTGCCGGCTCACAGAAGCCAGGCTCTGTGCTAGGCATCAGGACCACACATTACTTAACATACCTTTGAGGTACCCTGCCTTGTGTGCTGAAAGCTGTTGCTATGTTGTTGCTGTGAGCCTGCAGGAGTGTGGAGCACATTTCCCTGAGCTGGTTCTTAAGGAACATGTGGGCATTCTTCCAGTGGAAAGAGAGGAGAGGTCCAGTTAAAGGAACATCACGTGCAAAGACAAGGAGATAGGAAAGATGGGAGTGATGGATGGTTAGAAGGCATCCAGCTTGGCTGGAGCTGAGGTCCCAGAGAGGCACAGAGTGTGATGACCTTGAGGAGTACTAGTCACCCAACACAGGGGGACTCTGGGACACCAGCCATGGCTTAATTCATTGGCTCACAGTGGCCGAGTGGGCATGAGAATAACACTCCTATCTAACTTTTCAAGCAATCACACTCCAAGTGAACTAGAACCTGCTCACCAGCAAACAAGTTAGGGGGGACATGTACAGAGGAAGGGCAGAGGCAGTCCCCAACCTATCAAAGTTTAAGTGGTTCTTCTGCCCCAGAGGAGTCCCAGGGGTTTAAGACACACTTGAAAATACACAAACATGAGAACTAAGCTTCTACTATGATCCTTCCCAGCTCCAGCTGTGCTGGGCTTAGTCCAGAGAGATGAACTCAGGCATATGACATGGCGTGATTGATGGAAGAACTGGCTGGCTTGAGTTGAGCTGTGGGCTTGATCTAGGCCATGAGTCAATGGGCTCATAAGGAAGGAGATGTCTGAGATCAAGACCGCAGGCAGTCCCACCATGCCCAGAAGATACCATGTGAATGTGACCTGCTATACCCTGGTCACTGTTCACCCTCACAACAGCCTGGGGCATCTGGCATAAGGAGTAGCAGGCAGTGTTTAAGAGCATAATAAAAAAAAATGCTTTTAGATTGAAAAAGGAAGGGCAGCCAAGGACAGTCACAGAGCAAAACAATCCCCTTTACTGTATCCTGCCAGACACCTGTGACTCCAAATAGCTACCTGGGTCTGCAGACCTGTCAGTCATTTTCCAAGGCTCAAGATTCCACTCAAGCCAGGACAGAGTGAGTGGAGATAGAAGAGGGTCCTGACGGCAGGGAGGGACAAGTCAGCCCAAGCAATGGAGCAGCTCCTAGGCCACATTAATGAGCTTTGTTCTGCGTCACCTAGCTGTATAATAACAGCGGGAATTAATACAGCTACAAACTAATAGCACAGAAGAGCAGTCAGGAGGCAGAGATACATTTCTAATGGGCTTAGCTGAGAGCCAAAAGCAGATGGATACAGGGGCTTCTCCCAGTTCCAGCCCCTCAACCATGTCAACAGGAGCTGGCCAAGAGGCCATCACACCCTTGCACATGGCCTCCTCTTTGCCAATGTCAGAGCTCTGGTCTCTGCCAAGGGCAATCATTTGGACCCTGCGGGCTGGCATCTCTCTGATCCATCCTTGTTCAGAGTTGCAGACCCTGTAAGGAGCCACCCGTGCTGCGGGCTGCCGGGGAAGAGACATCCCAACCTGAGTCCAGCATATGCCACTCCCCACCAGAGATGAGAGCATTTCTCTCAGCTGCCTCCCCTGAGGTCCTGTGACCGTGTGACCGTGGGGAGTTGTCAGGAGCAATTTTCTGTTAGGGCCAAGTGAATTGCTTACTCAGCCATTAAATCTAATAATAACCCCAAGAGTACAGTATTTCTCTCATAATCGTCACGTGTGGCTACTGCTCTCAGCTTTCCTTCCATTTGGGAAATTTTCCTTTCCTCTCCTTTAGGGGGCCCAAAGCACCAGCACTCGGGTCTTACTTCCTCTAGGCCCCTCCATAGAAAGAAGGATGGGCAGAAGTAAGGGTGCTCTGTAGACTGCGGGGAGACAGCCAACCTTGTCCTTGCCAACCCACAGGAGCAGTAGAGATACCAGAGTCACGTGAGAGACTTGAGGTCCTGGGAGAAAGAGGAAGAGAAATGTAGGGGTTGAAGTCTGATTGTAGACCCTGCTCAGCCACATGATTCTCCGTGACCCTAGGCAAGGCACTGGACTTTCACATTCACGGACGGTGTATCATCTATGCAAAATAAAGGCGTGGGGGGAATTTCTGAATTCCCTTCAAGTCCTGATGCTATTAAGAGTAAGTCATTGTGAATTAAAGGGGACATTCCAGAGCTCTCGGGTATCCCCAGTTCTTCCCTGTGCCTCCACGCACACTTGAAAGGAGAGGCAAGAACTCATTTGGTCCACTTGTAAGTTCTAAGAGAATGGGCTCTTTGCATGGACTGAAGATTTTCAGGCCCCAGGAAGAATGATCTTATCATTCTATTTCCATCTTAGAAGGAGGCATTGCAGTGGGCCAGGCCTCCTCTTGTTGCCTCTGGGGACCTGGTCTGCCCTGGAGTCAGGAGGCTCCCCATTCCTGTCACCCTCTTGTGACTGTTTATCTCCACAGCACGCAGGAGCAGGGCAGACAAGTCTCCATCTTGTCCTGTTTGGAGTAAGCCAGGCTTATCCAAGAGTTGTTGATACGGTGCATCCAAGGAACAGTTGATGCTGCAGAGCTGAATCTTTTCAAATTTGAGAAGAGGAGCCATCATCTACGGAAAGTGTGGCAACCTCCTACCCGAGGACTTGGGATTCCTAAATTTCTCATGGAAAAATTTAAACCAAGACAATTCTTACAAAGTGTGGGAGGAGGAGGGGAAGGATCCTAGAATCCAATAAGAAAAAGAAATAGATTTGTCTTCAGCTTGGAATAGCATGGGAGAACTTCTGGCAGGAAGGGATGATGGATGGGCATTCCACACTCTTCCTGTTGGTTCTCGTTGGTGTGGAGAGCTATCCGGGTAATCAGAGCTGATAGAGCAGGGTAGACCAATAGAGTATCTCTCCAGCTTTCTGTCTGAGACTTACAGTCAGACTCCATTACCTGCCCAGGACATGCTTGCTTATAGCCAACTGAAGCAAATGTTCCTCTTATGTTCCTTTTTCTCACTCTCTCCTAAAGAAAAATTCTGCTTATGACCCATTAAACTGTTTTCATGACACATTAATGAGTTTCTCACCACAGAAATCATTGGGTTAGGTGATTGCAAAAGAGAGGCGCCAGTTTCTAACGGTGGAGATCAGGAAGGACAGTTCCTTAGCTCTTCCCTGTCCAACCTGTGGATCCATGACAAGCCTTCCCTGGCATGAGGTACTGCTGCTGGGGGTTCGTGGGAAGAAGTTTCCAGAAGGAAGTCTTGTTATGGGGAATCCAGCCTAATGTCAATTTGACCAAGGAGTTGTAGAAGGCAGCTCTGCTATCCCTGCCATCTGCTCCTAGCCCTGAACTCTAGTCCCCTGGGAGGAAACAGGGAAGCAGGGGGGAGGGGGAGGGAGAAGTTGGCCATGAGTACCAAGCAACACAAGAAACCTAGGCAAGGGCAGGTAGCAAGGGGCGGGGGGGGGGAATGAGGGGGGACACAGGGAGGCTCTTTGGCTCCCCTCCCCCACTCCTCCTTGGCTTCTACTGCTAATGGGCTAACAGGGAGAGCATGTGCCTAGCTATAGCTGGTCCTCCGCAGCTAACACTGACGGCACCTTTAAGGAATTGTCTATATTTGTAGGGGTGCTGCTCCATAAGGATTTGTCTTCCCCCAAAGTGAGAGCTGAGATGGGGCTTCACGATGGTCTTTGCCTTATAAACCACACCAGGCACATCTCAAGGGAGGCCTCCCGTTGACATAGGCACAGCTCTGAGATCCTTTGGGCCCTCCCACTTTTCCTCCAAGAAGAGAACTCACCTACTTCTCTTTAGAAAGCCCTTCAAGCCAAACAGGGCTTTGCTCACATATTTAGTTACTATTTGCGTGCTCATTAGAAGCATTTAATAATTGGGATGATTGTACAGCATCTCTGACTTTTTCTTTCTGCACTATGAATCATCTCTCTAATGGAATTCTTGTGGCCTGGTGTAAGATACAGAAGCAGCAGGGGGTGGATCGGAGTAGACATATTTTTTGCACAGAGAGTGGTCTCATGTTTATATTCACAAAGAACTAGACCCTCTGCTAAGGATTACCCCCTGGTGCTTTGTGAGCTGTTTTGCTCACTGTAGCAAGAGACACTCTGGATCCTGTGGCCTGATAGTAACCAGTGGGAAGTCCAAGTTCAGGTTCAAATAGGACATTAGGCCAGAAAAAGGGCTGGACCACATGGGTAAAACAGCAGAGGGTAAGGATTCCACAGCCTTCCTATAAGACGAACTGCTAAACAATCTTATTAATAAAAAACCCAAGCCAGATATTGGGGTGAAAGCTGAAAGGTCAGCCCCAGAAAAACCATCTGGCTACACCTTCCTTTCTTCACTAGAGGAAAAACGGTCTCCCTGATATTCCTTCAAGCCTACCCTTAGACAGCCCACTGAGCAGTCGCTGGGATGCCAGTATTGGCTATAACAAGGTGGACGTCCACAGAGGCTAATTTATTTTAGATGTCACTTCAAACTCTTTAATAAAAAATGCAAGCTTTGTGGTTCTTTTTACTGGGTCTTTCTGTTAACCAGAATGTCGGCACTCTACACTGACAGATCAGCATTAGAGATAAGTGCTCTTAGTCCTGTGAAAATCTTCACTACTTCCGTTAATTAAAAAAAATTAGTCAGCATAGTTGTATTTTGAAATACAACTTACTGTCTTTAAATCTCTTAACAGTTCTTCCTCCTGGGCTACATGTGCTGCAAATCAATGGTTCTAAGCATAGCCTTTGTGGCGGGCTAGTTAGACACTGACCTCCATGAAGGTTAGAGCTTTGAGACTGGGAGGTGGAGGTGGCTAAGTTGGTAAGTGTGTGTCTTCCAAGTGCTGCTAGCACCTGAGTTTGTCTGCTGGAGCCCACATAAAAATATTGTGCATGATCGTACGTGTTTGTAATCCCAGTGCTATGGAGACAGGGTGATCTCTTAGTCTTCTGGGTAGGCAGTCCAGTCCAACTGATGCTCTTCAGGCCGATGAGAGACCCTGTCTCAAAGGTTATGGATAGCCTTCTGGAATAATGACATTTCAGGTTGTTCTCTGCCCTCCCCCCAACATCCACCCATGTTCACCATATGTGTGTGCACGCACACATACACACATACATGGCTTTTGTCAACAAAAAAAAATTGAAAAGAAACTAAGAGTTTGGGGATAATGAGCAATATGAACCTTTCAGCCTAGAAGGAAGACACTAAATAAAGTGTTCCTTTTTCTATAATAAGGGGGTGGCTCAGAAATTGCTAAGATCTAATTATTCTATGATGTGCTGACTCAGAAGCCTGTGTTCTCTGTCAGAGGTTGCTCATTTCCAATGCCACCTTCTTCTCTCTACTGCCCCCAACACTGGAGTTAATTTTCCTTAAATGACTCAGCCTTGTTTGCAGGTTTTCAAGCACTTTCATTCTGGGGCTCCCTGAACTGAAATAGAAGCTTCCTCAACCCCGATTTTAGCTTTAAAGTTCAAGGCCACCGAACATTAAATTGGTGAGTTCTGACATTATCCATGAAATGATGAATATCACTCATGGGACAAAGACAACATTGTTTTTCTCTCATTCAAACCATCAGCAAACATGGATTTGTAGCATCTCCACACTATGGACCTGCACCCAAAGGCCCATATTATATCTGGTGTGTTGCTTTTTGTGAAGACCGTCTCCCCATTCTAGGAGGGGATGGAGGCCTGCTGATACCTTTGGCAAGACCAGCAGAGCCACTAGGCTACTGTCTGCTGAAAAGGAAGACAACCATGGGCACAGACATAAACAGCCTCCCAGACTGAGAGAGAAGTTGCCAGCCCTTGGAGGAAGGAAAGTGGGGATGACATATTCTTCATCATCTGCTTGCCTACCATTCGTGGCAGCAACCGAGGAAGGACCCAGCTGAGAACAAGAGGGAAAACCATGTTCTCATGGAAATAGCTTCTGCTCTCTAAGTAATCTAGTCCATGCTAACTGTTTCTGGATTTAAGGTTTAATTAGCTCCATTAGTGATATAAATAAGTATGTCAATAGTTTTGCTTCATTCAGAGCAACCAATGGTTTATTCCCAGCCAGATTCAACATGCTGAGCATAAGATCCAAGCAGCAGACATTTTGTGCATTCTACAGTTTCCAGAATAATCCTACTCAAATTCTTGATTGTATATCCTGATTAGAGGTTTGCAGTAGGGAGGTTCAGAAATGATGGCCATTGTGATCTGTGCATTCACTTGGAATCTGTTATAACTTGGGCCTGAAATACGCCCCTCAAAAGCTCCTGTGCTGAAGACTTGATCTCCAGTGCATCAGTATTAAGAAAGGGCCCTGTGCAAAGATCATGAGGAGTCTGACTTCATGAATGGATCCGCCCATTGATGAATTTGTAACTAAAGGGGGTATGGTGAGTCTCTTTCTTCTCACACTCTCTTTGCTTCCTGTTCAACAGAAGAGGAATAGAATTTGTCTGTCACAAGATCCTGGTGCCATGATGTACTGCTTTCTAACTGATCAACCATGATCAACCTGAGCCCTTGAAGCCAAGAACCACAACCAAGTCATCTTCCTCTCATTCTCCCCTCAAGTGGTTTTCCTGGGGGATTTATTAGGCAAAAAAGTGCCTAATTTCATAACCTGACTGCTCTGGTGTTCTCTTTTCTAGAATACAGATAAGATGACATACTTCCCGAACATTTACCATGTATCAGGTGTTGGCCTCCCCAGGTACTTTAGTACCTGTTAGCCAGCCTCTCTTTCTTTTCTTTTCTTTTCTTTTTTCTTTCTTTTCTTTCTTCCTCCCTCCCTCCCTCTCTCTCTTTCTTTCTTTCGTTCTTTTTCTGAGACAGCGTTTGTTTCTCTGTGTAGTTCTAGCTATCCTGGAACTTGTTCTATAGACCAGGCTAACCTCAAACTCCCAGAGATCTGCCTACCTCTGCCTCCCATGTGCTGGAATTAAAGGTGTGCGCCCAAGTCAGTTTCTTATTAGTGTAATATCTAAGGCAATCTACTTAGAAAGGGAAAATGATTGTTTTGGCTCACAGGTTGGGTATCTTGAGTCCCTGGTCAGCTGGTCCTGATACCTTGGGCTATAATAAGACTGTATGCTACAGCTAGAATAATGGGCTTAATTTGTCTCATGACCAGGAATGAAAGAGAGAGGGAGAGGAAGAGACTGAGGTTCCTACATTGCATTTAAGGGCACAATGACCTAACTTCCTTCCATTAGACTCCACCTTTTAAAGCCCCAACTACCTCCTCTGCAAGCTAGAGACCACACTGTAATGCACGAATCTTTGGAGGATATTCAGATTCAAATTGCAGCGGTGGCCATGCCAGCCCCCTACCTGCAAATAAAGCAAATGAGTAGGTTGAGGTCAGAGACAAGGGAGCACATAGCTGGTAACGGTGGGATTTGAACATGGAGTAGGACTGCAGAGCTCCCTACACCAAATGCTTCCCAGTAAAACTGACTGTACCTGTTTTCCTTTCCATTGTTCTGCTTGTTCCTCCCATTTCCCTGACCGAAATCTATGTTCCATGGGGGTAGGCAGCCAAGTCTCGGTTGACTAAGGAAATAACACCTGTAGGTCTAAAAATTAATAACCAATCAGAGCAGCCGCTTTGCTTCTCTATGGACTTTGTCTCCTACCACAGCCAGCTTCCTGCCTCTACTCACTCCCTTCACACCCAGGAAACGTGGGACTTGGAGCCAACAAAAGCTGCTTCTCTCAATCCGCTCTGCTGCTGTAATAACAAACCATAAAATTAACTAAATTTCACCACAGTGTAATGTGTTGCATAAAAGCTGTGGCAATGTGTCTGCAGGGCAAAGGAGGGCTCTATAGAAATCTGGTTCTCTTTATCATATGGCCAACATTGCACAATTTCTCCCCTAGAAAGATGGGTGGGGGGAGGTCACATGAGCAAAATCAGAATAGACATACTTTAGATACCTGTTATAAACACATGTGTTGTGGATTAATGGGCAAATAAAATCTCACAGGAGTCTCATACACATACATGTTCAGATGCACATCCCTTTGCTGTGGAAACACATACAACTGTACTTGTGAATACTTGCACATATGTGCAGAAACATATAACAGTGAGGCTATACCTGTGTTGGACACATTTATCCTTGCTCAACAATGGTGCTCAAATGACCAGTAGCCAGACAGGGACTTATACTCCTCTCTTTGCATGCATATGCCACCAGTAACTGCTGCATGGAACTCGGCCATCAACTAATATACTGCAGTTACAGCAAGCTTAAACTATATCTTAAAGGCAATGTTTAAAATCTGGAACATTCTCTCCCTGACCTGTCTCTAAGAAAGAAGCCATCCAAAATGACATAACCAGCTGCCGTGCCCAGGTGAGCAGGAAATAATCAGCTTGAGGGGATATGAGGCTGTGCCTGTGATGGTGTTTTTAGATGGACAAAAATGTGCCTTGCTCACTAGCTGGAGAGAATGGTTGTGTGAGGTAGTGGCAGGGTAAAAGGTCATTTCTGGCTGTTGCGTGCATCTGGCCCATTGCACCGACCCTTCCAGATCCTATACCTGCCCAGCCCATGCAGCAAAGCAAGCACGTTCTCCCGATTGTCTGTTCTATGTCCTTCCCGGAGGAGCAATTTAAGCCTGGTAATTCTTGTGCTGAGGGGAAACAGTTGCTCATCAGGTATACACTATAGAAACCTGTGATTCACCTCTAACACTGGATGTCTCTCAAATTCACCACCACTTTCACACTCACAAAATCCATGTTCCCAGCTGCATACTACAGTGAGGGCATGGTCTTCTAACGTCCAGTTTCAGAAAGGAATGTAGGGTGGAAGGCTATATGTGTGTTGGAGAGAATATTGGATTAAGAGTCCAGAAACCTAGGTCTATGCTGCCTCTGCCACCAACACAGAAATCAGAATGGCAAATATACACAAATTCCTCTCGGCCTCTGCAGGAGACAGTGGCACTTTATTGGGTCATTGAGGCCCTCGATGAAACTCTTATCATTCCAAGATGTTTTCAAATATCCTTCTTGGGTCAAATATGAATGCTAATTTTTTTCTTTTCTTTCCTTCCTTTCTTTCTTTTTAAATGTTATACATAAACAGAAGACATTGGATTGTTACCAGAGCCAGCCAGCTACTAAGGCTGGCTGAGATGTGGTGTCAGTAAGAATGAGTTGTTTCATGCTTTCAAGACAAATTGTCTTTCAAATGCTGCCAGCCGAGTGATTACGCAGATATTTATACAGTGATTATTGACATCCTGACCCTGACTATAGGAAGATATTCTATAGATAGACACGCAGCCTCCTAGTCTAGCCTGGAATGTCTCTTAAGAGTAACAATGCTCAGCATTCAGTCAATAATTACTTAGTGACCACATTGAAAATATCAGAGAGCAGCAAAGGCCTGGCTCTAGAGACAT
Organism: Peromyscus leucopus; assembly: GCF_004664715.2. NCBI lineage: Eukaryota > Metazoa > Chordata > Mammalia > Rodentia > Cricetidae > Peromyscus > Peromyscus leucopus. The sequence goes on along the minus strand of NC_051065.1, from coordinate 55,744,790 downwards.
ACCACTGAATAAGACACAGGGTCTGTGCTCAAGTAATAATAACGAAATAAATAATAATGGAAAGTGGTGCTCTAGCTGCCCACTTTGCTCATCAAGACAAGGAGATAGCCCTTTCCTCCCTGAGAAGACACATCATAAAGTCACATTCAGATGTGGGGTTCTCTACATGGCCAATAACCAGGGTAGGATGGCTAATATAACTGCTAGTGAGATGGCATCAGTTACCTGTCACTGTTCTCTGGGACAGCTCCTTTTAGGAATCTGGAAGGGCTACAGAAGATAAACAGAAACCTGCACATCCTCTGCATTGGCTCAAATGATCACTCTGTAAGGGAATATAGAGTGCAGGCCATCCTTGTCATTTTAAAGACCGGGTAAAATGAGACCAGTGAAGAAAGAGTAACACTTGGAACACAGGATGCCAGGCTTGACACTCTGTCCATCCTTGTTAGGTAAGAGAAAAATGATGAAGATAGAGATAGAACATGGTTTTCTAAACAAAACTAGTCCTGGTGAGTTTTATGTCAACTTGAAATAAGCTAGAGTCACCAGAAAGGAATGAACCTCAATTGAGAAAATGCCTCTATAATGGAGGAGGAGTGGATCTGGGGTAGAGGGGAGGGAAGCACTGGGGGTAGTGGAGAGGGAGGAAACTGCAGTTGGGGTGTAATGTATGAAAGAAGAATAAAATGAATAAATAAATAAAAATGTTAAGTATTACATAAAAATAAAAGGTCCATCTGTAGGGAATTTTCTTAGTGATCAATGGGGGAGGGCCCAGTCCATTGTGGGTGGTACCATCCCTGAGCTGATGGTCCTGGGTTCTATGAAAAAGCAGGCTGAGCAAGCCATGAAGAGCAAGCCAGTAAGCAGCACCCCTCCATGGCCTCTGCATCAGCTCCTGCCTCCAGGTTCCTGCCCTATTTGAGTTCTGGTCCTGGCTTCATTTGATTATGGAATATTACCTGGAAGTTTAAGCCAAAATAAACTCTCTCGTTCCCAAGTTCCCTTGGTCATGGTGTTTCATCATAGCAATAGCAACTCTAACTAGGAAGGACAGTTGCAGTGCCCAATCCCCAATCAAGTGTTCCCTACCCATCACAGCAGTAAAGATCATGGGGAAGTTTATCTCAAGTGGAATTTTATGGCAGGTCTCAGCCATATTCTTAAAATCAATTTTATATATTTTAATCACTTTTATGTCTTAATCATTGTATATATTTTATGCATAAAAGTGATTATACATTTTATATATAAAAGTGATTACTTTATATGTAAAAGTGATATATTGTAATCACGTTTATGTAAAAAGGTTTATTTTAATAAAACCATCGAACTGGAGATGCCTTCCGTTCCATCATGCCTTTTTTTCAAATGTTTTGTAGTGTGCATACCACAGGCAAAGCATCAAGAAAAAAAATGGAAAAAAGAATGCTCTATTTGTGAAAAGTATGTATTTTCTCACATCTAAGTAAATGAGCATTGATGAAACTGCTCACCTCTCTGCTCCTCAGATGTAGTGGTCTTAAAGGTTGAGACATGAGTTGTCTATCTCTTTAGGTTTAGATGAAAACTTACTGAACGTGGTTTAGGTGCCAAAGTCCCTGAAAAACCTGTGTGGAGGACACACGGAGATGAGACTATCAAGTCTGGGCTCCCATGGGAAATTTCCTGGCAGGCTCTGAACAATGTTTCCAAGAGAACCTGGCACTGATGCTGACCCTGATGATAACAGGGAGGGTTAATTTTTCCAAAGATACTATAATATACAACCACCCACCACCACTACCACCATCGAAGACAAGCAATCAGGATACAGATTGTAAATATCCACTCAGTTTTCCTGACTTTTCCTTGTAGGGGGAACTGGCTTGCTAGTAGCCTCAGGGGTCCTATAGATCTCAGTGATTTGGTTTGGTTTTCTTTTCTTTTTTTTTTTTTTTTTTTTTTTTTTTTTTTGGTTTTTCGAGACAGGGTTTCTCTGTGTAGCTTTGCGCCTTTCCTGGAACTCACTTGGTAGCCCAGGCTGGCCTTGAACTCACAGAGATCTGCCTGGCTCTACCTCCTGAGTGCTGGAATTAAAGGCGTGCGCCACCACCGCCCGGCCTTGTTTTTCTTTTTTGTATAACTCTCTGGGTCTCATTCAGAATCTTTGTTTTAGATCCATCGAACAAGAAGCCATGGCTAGCCAAATCTGAGACATCCAAGGATTCCACTCAGTTTTAGTGGCCTGGTTGAATTTAAAAGTTTGAATGTCCAAGGAAAATCCCACCAAACATTCCTCCCACCCCTGTTCATTGAGTTAGCCACTCGTGTTTAAAACAGAGTAAAAAGTAAATTGAATGGGATGGCCAAAGAGAGATGAGAAAAATGAATCCCCTGAAGAGAACGTGTGGGAAGAGCAGAGGGCACTGTTGCTTGGCAACCAGCCATGGTGCACCACAAAAGTGGGTGGTGCTTCTTTGTGGCTTGAAGGTCCATGACTTCATGTTTCTGGGTACCAGCTACTAGAATTTCTTTTTTAATACATCCTTACCTTGCTCTCCTTCCCCCTGTCTCTACAGCAGGTGGAACCATAGATTTAGTGTTCCTTAGAGACACTCAAATCTATTGAGATTTGCTCAAAAGAGAAAAGCAGACAAAAGGCACAGAGGCAAACCCGGGAGCAATAAAAGGCATGAGGAAGAGAGCATCATCCCTCAAGTCCAGTTTTCTGCCTCCTCCAAGCCCACGCTGTAGAGTCCCCAGAGCTGTGTGGACAGGAGAAGCAGCCTGGAAGAAGTAATAGAATACGTCAAGGGTCTCAACCCTATCCTGGGCCACAACCCTGAGGAGTTAGGAAGACTGAGATTGCTCATCAGAACTGAGCTATACCTGATGACAATAGAGCACATGTTGTAAGCATCGGACAAGTCCCTGGAATATCCAGGGGAGAAATAGTAGCAGGAAGCTTTCTCCAATCCTTGGGTCTTGCAGCCTTTAACACACCACATTTCATCTAAGCTAAAGCACCAATTGTACAGCACACTGTAATTTTATGTACTACTAAGAAAGGAGAAAAAAAAAGGCTGCAATTAAGTATGACAATGCATTGATTGTAAGATGCATTCAGTTTCAGAGATGTTGAAAATGAGAGGAAAAAATGTGTATTTTAGAATTGCTAAAATATAGTCAGATCTAAATCTTTTACAACAGTATTCAAGCCCTTCACAAAACGGGCCTGATGAGTGTCTTGCTTTTCTACCTGCTCATGAAGCAGGACTTCAGCCAGCCCTGTTTCTCCTTCACCAGCTCGCTCACACCTCTATCTAGACCTGGACCGAGGCTCTCTTTCACCCAGAAGGTAGATAGACACCTCTCTCTACCTGGGACATTTTCTTCCGTCTTCAGCATGGCCCTTACCCTGTTCCTTTAGAGCATAATCTGAGTGTTTGGGGTTTTTTTTTCCTTTTGATATATTGTAAGTTCCTTAAGGAAGATGAAACAACAATTTAATATTTAATGAGCATCTATTGGGTGTCAGGTAGTAGAAGTATATGCAGACACACACATATGCATATATGACCAGGTTAGATAGCCATAGTCAATTGAAAATGTCATATGCAAATAAAAATGCACTTAACATATCTAACCTACTGATCACCTTAGATTAGCCTAGCCTAATGATAGTTACTGTTGTCATTAGTGTGACCAAACACTTGGCAAAGCAACTGAAAGGAGGAGGGCTTTATTGGGCCTCACAGTTAAAAGGCTCCTACCCATCATGGGGACAGCATAGTATCTGGGAATGGCCTCTGTGGCAGCGGGAGTGAGGCACCTGGTTCACATCGTAGTAGATCAGGAAACAGAAAGACTCAGGCTCAACAGAGCCAGGCCACAACCCTAAACTTTGCTCTATAGGCCAACTAGTCCCCATGTCAAAAGGTTCCCCAAGCTCTCAAAACTATTTTTTTCATAAGGGAGTAAGTATTCAAGTACAGGAGCCTACATTGCACATAGAAACCATTAACACCTACTTAAACACGCTTAGAATTGCCTGAAGTTGGGAACTAACGTGGAGCCTATGGCATAATTAACTAGTTAACGGCCGGCCATCTCACGTCTTTTAGTGAAAAGAGCAAGAATTACAATTTGAAATGACTTATCTACTGAACTAATCTTAAGTATTGCCTTCACATCAGTGGGGAGTTCAGAACCATCTATACCACACAGAGAAGTAGGTAGGAATGTGAGCTAAGGGTAGTCACTTTGCTGAATTCATTCAAGCTACCGACTGTAGTACTTAGTCAAAATAGTATTCAGACACATTCTGGGAAACACCATTGTCCATTTTTAGTCACTTTGGATCTGAGTGGCTTTAAGCACGGGCACCATGCCAGGCATGAAGTGGCATGAACAAATCCATCCTCATGGTTTTCCTTTGGTGTGGGAACGGCTTTGCAGGGACCATCCCGTCTGACTCTGTTTCTTATTCTTCCTCCTCCCAACAACATCAACAAAATTGCCTCAGCCCTGAGGAAATGTATGATTATAAATAAAACAAAAGCTTTGAGGCATTATGGAAAACTAAAGAAAAAGGAAACTAGATAAAAATAATAACATTGGATAGAAGTATGAATAACAATGCTGATAATAATGAGAGAATTCATGAGCCATAGTAATACACTTAGTCAAATAAAGGATCTAGGAATATAATGAGCTGCAAGCAGATTCATCTTGGCTGTAAAATAAGAAGCGTCTGTGATTGTTGTTGTTCTTATAAATTAAGCTGGGCTTAAAAACATGATGTAGACAAGTGTGTCTTTTAATACACTTGAAAACATAACCCCAAAGCAGAGTCCTGTGTTTTGTTTCTCTAGCTCTGGAATGACCAGAGATACCAGTGAGCTGTGCAGGTGGCTTCTGACTCAAGTCACTTAAGGAGAGATAGCCAAGCCTGACTGAACAGGCAAATACTTCCCTTGGGTGTTTCTGGGGGGACACAGGCATCTGACAGAAGTCCCTTCAAGGACCAAGCTCTTGGAAAAGAAGAAGAGTTTTCAAAGGTGGCATATAGAAGATCAACCCAAAAAGACTGTGTAAGGTAGCTGCACCGCTCCTGGGAATTTACCTGAATGACTGCAGGCCAGTTTAGGGCATAGGTACCTGGACATCACTGTTTCCTGGGGCACTGTTCACATGGGCTAAGTTACAGAACCAATCAAGGTGTCTATCACCGAGGAACAGTAGAGAGAGCACAGTGGAATTTTCTCAGCCATAAAGAAGGATAAAGCTATGTTGCTTGAAGGAGAATGGATATAACTGGACATAATCATAACTAATGAATTAAGTCAGTCTTGGAAAGAAGATGAATATTACACGTTTTCTGTACCCGTGGTTCACAGATGTTTATAGGTACATAAGATCACATCTATACACGTGGTGTGAAAGTAGGATCAAGACTGTCTAGGGGACAAAGGGAGAAAAAAGGGGAGACAGTGGAGTAAGCAGGGGATCCGTTCAAACTGCATCATGTACTTGTATGCAAATGTCCTTATGTAACCCAGCAGCATTTCAATGTAAAAAAAAAAAATACTATGATGATACATGCTTAACCCTAGTACCCGAGATGTGGAGTTAGGAAGAGAAGTTCAAGGTCATCTTCAGCTACGTGATGAATTTGAGCCAGCCTGGACTACATGAGACCCTGTCTCAGGGGGAAAAAAAGTCAAAATTCATATTAGAAAATAATACTAGTTGGGCTCTTGCAATGGCTCAGTGGGTAGGAGTGCTTGCCAGAAACACACACACACACACACACACACACATACACACTACACACACACATACACACTACACACACATACACACTACACACACACATACACACTACACACACATACACACACATACACACACACATACACACCACACACACACATACACACACACATACACACCACACACACACATACACACACACATACACACACTACACACACACATACACACACACATACACACTACACATACACATACACACTACACACACATACACACATACACTACACACACATATGCACATACACATACACACACATACACACCACACACACACCACACACACACATCACACACATACACACACACATACATACACATACACACACATACACACACATACACACATACACTACACACACATATGCACATACACATACACACACATACACACCACACACACACCACACACACATCACACACATACACACACACATACATACACATACACACACATACACATACATACACACACACACCACACACACACACACATACACACACACACACACGTAATATAAAAAATTAATTAAATTAAAAAATAGTACTGGGGTTAAACACAGGGGTCTTGTTTACACAAGCACTCTACCAAAGGGTTGCATCTCTAGCCCCTTCTAATTTTTTAAAAACAGAACACATTTCATTTTATTATATTTTTGACTTTTTGTATCAAGCCATGGAATTATTAAATATTTTTCTCTTATTTTCTTTAATTAAAAATTGAGATTATAATATCATTTCTCTCTTCTTTTTTGCCTCCTCCTTTCAAGCCTTCCTCCTCACTCTCTTTCAAACTCATGGCCCCTTTTTTCATTAATTGTTGTTAAACACATGCATCTATATACATACATGTTCCTCATATATAAATACAACCTATTCATTCTGTATAATGCTACTTATATGCATGTTTTCGAGACACAATGTCAAGACCTATGTTGCCCAGGCTGGACTTGAGTTTGTGATCCTCTTGCTCTACTCCCTTGAATATCTGGATTTACAAGCCTACGCCAGCAGGTCATCTGGAAAGGTCTTTTGATGTGGACTAGTCCACAATAAGTATGGGCATTCTCTCAGTGAGCTTTCTGAAATTATTGTCACTTGGAAATGGAAGAGGCTTCTCACGTCCTTAGAGAGCCACTTGTAATGGGGAAAGTGAGGTTCAGAAGGAAGTAAACCAGTGAAGTGACGTGTGCAAGCGACGAACACTTGTTTAGATTCACAGATGCCACCCCTCACTCGTCACTGTCACACCCACTGCCATTTGGATGGCCGTGTCTTCTCAAAGGACAGTATGGCTCTTGTCTCAGGCAGGAGAGCAGGTAAGATGCTGTCTCAGAAGCCATGTTCTTGCCATGGGAGACAGGTTTTCCTCTGTGAGCTCAGCCTAACAGTGTGATAGGCACAGAAGACAGGCTATGAATGGGCTATAGGACTATCACGTCAGGAGCTTCCCCCACCTTGACTGTCAGGGAGGAAGCTGCTGTGTGCCCCAGAGATATCACTTTCTATGTGTGCCGCAATGTAATAAAGGTCCCTCACTTTTCCCAGAACAAAGACTTCAGAAAAACTCACTTCCCTGCAGAAGAGAGACCAGAATAGTGAAGGGCTACCTTAGCATCTCGCCCACCATGGAGAATGCCCCATCCCATAGAGCAGTGGTTCTCAACCCTCTAAACACTGTGACCCTTCAATACAGTTCCTCATGTTGTGGTGACCCCCCACAATTATAAAATTATTTTCATTGTTACTTCATAACTGTAAGTTTGCTACTGTTATGAATTGTAATGTAAATATTTTTGGACATAGACGTTTGCCAAGGGGGTCATGACCCACAGGTTGAGAGACACTGCCATAGCATGATGTGCCTACCTACTCCCTCCACCTGAAGTAGTCAACACCAGCCTCTGTTGAGTGAGAGCCTGATCTGGACCCTCTCCCTTCCTTTGGCTTTGGCTTGTCCCCTTTCTTTTCTCTCCCTCAGCTGCCCTATTAACTACATGGTGGGTTTCATGTGGATCCCTAGCAGCCGCCCACCAAAACACTGTCTAGTTTCACTTCTGTCCTCAAAGTGTGCTCATCTCATTGCTCAGTGCCAGAATTTAATCATGAGACAAGGAAGAGATGAGTTGAGCTGTTGCTTGTCAGTGAGATGAGGAACAGTGTTGTCTCCAAAGCATGCAGGTATCCTGGGTTGAAAGCCACATCACAATGAGCAGACCTCCTATCCTAAAGGGAGAAATGATGTCTGCCATAAACTAGCTAGATTGGATGTGCAGACTGGAGTATTCTACCTGGGTGTTCTCATTGCAAATGCGTAGATGATAAATATTCCCCCAACAGAATAAGCACTAGCAGCTGATGGTAAAATGCATGCCTGTATATGTACATTTGGGGGTAGGTCTTTAAAAACCACTCTTTTGGGGGATAGGTATAAAAGCAGAAAGTCACATGAGCAGAATATTTAATAACTAACAAAATACGAACACTAAGTCCTGACTATTGACACATTAAGGGTAGCTATTTGGTAAATACCAATACTCCAAAGTCGTCAGTACTATGTAGCATTGGTTAAATGATTCTTGCACTGCACCAGCACTCCTAAGATCATCATTAATCCCAGTACATGAACAATTACAAAAAACAAAAATCCATCTGAGAAACAAAGAACTACAACAATTTATACATCCACAGTGCTTGCTATACATGCATTAAACATTAACGTTTTGCTCCTGTTTATTTCTTAAGGGCACAAAATCTCAAGTATACTCAGTGCATCAAACCCTCCCACAGAATGACATGTACTATCTCCCCTATGGTAGTTACAACCACAAGCCTGCTGTATTGAATTGAATGAACAGAATGAATGAATGAGTCCAGGAAAGTATCTGTAGGATCAGTGGGAAAGGAAATGACGCAACCCATAGATCTACCTCCCATGAGTTCAGGTGAGCTGGATGCTCTGGGAACCCCATAGATCTGTCCCCTAAATCTTCTGGCTGAACCAGCCAAACCCCAATGGGAACATTCTCCAATAACCATGGCTACAGGAAGCTGCTGGCAGGGTCCCAGAGGCTCCAAGTGTCTTACCCCAAGAGGAACTCTTCAGGCAGCGCCAGAATAGCCCCAACCTCACAGGAGAGCCCAGCTGGACCATAAATTGTACTGACAAAGATAAAGACGCACATTTTCTCTTGGCTCAAAGGACTTTAGCATGGCACATTTACCCTCTGCTCTGCCAGGCTAGTGGACTGTGCTCATGGCTTCCTTTCCCCTGTAATTTTTCTCATCTCCACTCAGCCCCTTTCCCATCTGCTGTGGGAGCTGTAAGGCCTCTATCACTCCTGGTCAGCAGGGCTGCATATCATCCCAAAGCTGGGACAGCGGGTTGTTTGTTGGGGTGACCTTGAAATGACCCTCCATCTGAATCTTGCCTCAGTGCTGAGTAAACCTTGTTCCCATGGAAAACTGTGGGCTCATGAGAAGCACTCAAGTTTAAGTTAGCACAGTCTGGTTCAGATATGGCTACTTGCTCCTGTGTGACTTTGGACAAGTTGTTTGACATCTCTGAGCCTCACACAATAGTGCTGACCTCGTATGAGGTGTAAAAGGCGAAATGAGGTATCTCGATAATTTCATTAAATTCAGATTTTCTAATATGTTCTGAATGTTTCACAAGATCTTCACAACTTCTGTTCACCTTGAGAGAGGTAGGTAGGTGTTTCAACTCAATGGGTTTCTTCTTTTGAATCAGGCTGCCTTTTCTACCCATATTATAGAAGACACTGTCCAAAGTATTTTGAGATGCTTGGAGATCTTTTCTGAGTAAATCACACACACACACACACACACACACACACACACACACACACACACACCACACAGTTTCCTAGAAATTTGGATGAGTGCAGACTCCTAGAGGAAGTGGTTCAGCTGAGGCTTTGGCAGACATTATTTATGTGATGTGTATCCAGAGTGTTGAATGAAAAGGTGAGGCAGTCTTGACAGTCTTATCACTAGGCAGAAAGATTTGATCAGCAGTAAGGAGATAACATTAAAGGAGAGGGCAGGGAAAGGAAACTGCCTTCCTTTGTGAGCTTGGAAAACATGATAAAATATAAATAATATAGATGCTACCCTGGTTCCAGTTTTTTTTTTATTCTGATTACCACTTGAGATAATTAGCAAGTATAACAAGCCAAATAGAAAACCACCTGGATTTTTTGTTAGATCACTCCCCTCCCTGCCAAACAACCTGGATTAAATGACATTAAGGCACTCTCTGCTAAAACCCCCATCCCCCATAACAAAGGAAACACAGAACTCAAAGGCAGACTTCTCTTCCTTGCCTAGCCCAGAAAGGTTGCTGGGAAGAGCTTAAAGGCCCGTGTGAGGAGGGAAACTGGGATGCATCTCCATGACAACCACCCAGGCCAAGGCCAGTTTCATCACCTGGAAACTCTAAACAAAATACAGGAGGAGGGGGTGGGGCATATGTTGGGAAGTTTGGAGTCTCATAAGCATGGGCCTGCTTGAATTCAGGTGGAGGTTGTACCTACTGTGGAACTGGCAGAGAGGAAACAAAAGACCCATAACAGGCTCTAAGAAATTGTTCAAATCAAGGAGGGACTTGCAGAGATGAGCTTTTGCTACCCAGACAGCCATCCACAATAGCCAGGTAGAACATGTCAAACAAACTTTAGTGCTGAGCCTATTACCCATGAGACAGGGACAGTGTGCCTCCAGATGATACTGGAGGACTAGGTAGGGAGAGGGGACAGTTGCCCAGAATCACAGTGACAGTGTCAGAGCCCAGACTCCATCCTACACTTTCTTATCCAACCTGGGGCCATATTATCTGGCTTTATCTCCTTCCCCAGGAAGCGTCTACCTTGTGAGACACACAACCATACACAGTGTTTCCCACATGTTCATCTTAACTCAGTTTCCCCTGTAGAGAGCCAAGAACACAAGGCAATTGACACTAGAATGTGAGTGTCGTCCTTGGGATGGCTCTCTTAGGACAGCTGTAGAATAAAAAGATGAACGGGAAGGAGGAACGAATCTCACTTGCTCGCTGCTCTTCCCCAGGTTGGTGCTGGAGGGGCCCGCATGCACTGGGTGTTATGCGTAAGGCTGCCCTTCTCCCTCACCTTACCCATTGCCCCAGGGCATAGGTGAGCAGGAAGGAGCCAGTCCACCACCCGCTAACTAGACGCTTGTTCTAGTCCACCACCTTCTCGGCCTTAGTTTCCTAGGCTTCTGTATAAGAACCATGGCAACTGACTGCTATTATTTGAATACAAAACATCTCTCATAGGCTTTTTTGTCAAATACTTGGTCCCTAGCTAGCTGATGATGTGCTACTGTGAGGGTGTAGCACCTCGAGCAGGTGGGAAAACTGGGGGAAGTAGGTTACTGGGGAGTGTCTTCAAAGGTGATCCACAGTCCTTATTCCTTCTTCACTCTTCTTCCTGCCCTGCATGAAGTAAATAATATCTTTCACCTTGACAGTCTGCCAAAGTGCATGGGGCCAAGCAACCAGAGCAACCCTCTGACTGCATGAGCAAAAGCGAGTCCTTTTCCTACTCATTTGTCTCTTTAGGGATGTGGGCCACTGCTCTGCACAAGTAATGGAGACCCCAGTCTCCTACTATGGAGCGCAGAGGCGTCACTAGCATTTCTGCTGCTCTGGTCTAAGAACATGGCTCAAAGATCCAACTGTACTAGTGAATGAAGGCAAGCAGATGCATTCTTTTCATTCCAAACCTGGTTTCTTCTGGCTCAGTGCTGCCCAACCCCTTTCCTATCATAACATACTAGAAAAATCCTAATGTTTGTACAATGCCGATGTAAGCTGAAGAGGTGGTTTACTGTTGCAGGTGAGTGGCTCTAGGGATCTGGCTGCCCCTAGACCCTCCTGGAGGCTCTCAGGGCTGTGGGGATTAATAGCCTTGTGCTGTAGTCAAAAGAGAGAAAAGAAAGCACAGCCCCAACCTATGGAGGACATGACTACAATCTCTAGAGCCAGGGAAACTCAGGGCACTAATGAGTTTAAAGACTATGATTCTAATGAACCCCGAAGACAAGATGGATAAAGTACCCTGATTATATTGAGCCAATAGAAGCCTTCCTCTGGCCCTGGGGGTGGAGCTACCCTCTTAAATCTAATTACTATAGGAGAAAAGCAGAATGCTGGTTGATTACATTGAGCCAATAGAAGCCTTCCTCTGGCCCTGGGGGTGGAGCTACCCTCTTAAATTACTGTAGGAGAAAGGTAGTATGCTGGTTAGAGAGTTATCACCATTCCCACCAAAAGCACGATTCCTAATGTAAAGACTGTCATAAATGTGAGGCTTTTCCCTGGTGACCCTCATCCCAGGACTTCCCTAGTGTGTCCTTGGGTTTACTCATCTTGAACACAGCAGTCTTTCAGCTTCCAAGCCTGAATGATCTGCTGAGAGAGCTAAAGAGCTACCTCATGCTGTCACACTGAAGGACCAAACATTTGAGCTTTTTCTTGAGAGGTTTTTGAAAATAAATAAATAAAGGTGTTATTTAGCTCTTCCCCTCCCTCTCTCTTAACAGCGTCTTTCAAGCCAGGAGCTGCCAGAGAAATTAGAAGCCGCGGCTATGTATAGAAACCCCATCACTCTCTACTGAAATAGAGAAGAGTGGTAACGCCCCCACAGCACTTAGGGAGAGAGGGGAAAGCAACCCAATCCAGCCAAAACATGGGATCAGGAGGATGCTGCCCTGTGCTGTCTGGCATGTGCAGGACTGCACAGGGAAGGTGACGGGGTGTGTGTGTGTGTGTGTGTGTGTGTGTGTGTGTGTGTGTGTACGTAGTGTAAGGTCCTGCCTCTGGGCATCTTATTCACACTCCTGGGTGTACTTTATCACATTTGGAAAGGACTTTGGGGACAGGAAATTTGATGAATTCCCATCACAATGTTTCATAACCCTGACAGCAAAGGAGCTGTCCCTAATAACCAAGCTCCAGGAGGCTTCCCACTGTTTCAGGGCCCTTTCCTTGTGAAGTCCTTTGGAGAGCTGGGAACAGCTGGTCACCATCCTCCTCATAATAACCCCTTTACACTGAAGATAGTTATTATATCACTCCTCACCCTCTGCTTCTCCTTGTGAGGGGGAAAAAAAAAAGCTGAACTCTGATTTCTTTATCTTGGCATGAAAAGCTCTTTTCTTTGTCCTGGGGCAATCCATCATCACCCTTCTTTCTTTTTAAAATTATGACCTTTCTTCTGACCTTGTGGCAAAATTAGCAGAGTGCATATCCACAGTACTCTTGCCTACCATACCATTATGATGGAGGCATACTAATCCGAGCAGGGTGAGACAGGAGCAGAGAACACATGCCGGCTGCTTGTCCCGAGTTTTCTCAGTGAATCTTCTCAATCTGAGAATGTAGCTCAAGCTCACCTTCCCAAATCAGGAAATGAAGATTCAGAGAAATCAAATATGTCCCCCTAAATCAGGGTAGGCCGAGGTTTGAATTCACATCTAGTTCTTTATATACTCACACACCAGTTTCTATCAACAGGCTATCAGCTCCATTCAGGAAATGCATATCAAAGCTACAGTGAGATTCCATTTCACACCTGCTGGGATGGTCCCACTAAAAGTTGGGCTGTAACAGGTGTTAGTGAAGAAGTGGCAAAACCAGGACCTTTCATACCCCGCTGGTGTGCATATCAATGAAGCAACTGCTTTGCCAACAGCCAAGGTCTTCCTCAAATGTCTCCATAGAGATTTGCTACACGACCCCACAATTCTACTCTTGGGTTTGCTGCTAAGAGGCATGAAGACACAGTTCACAGACATAGCTGTTCATGGTAGCATCATTCATCACAGCCTTGGAGTAGAAGTGACCCGACATTCAAGTCAGGTGTGGCGGTATATGCCTGTAATCCAAACACTTGCAAGGTAGAGCCAAGAGGATCATTCAAGGCTAGCTTGGGCTACATAAATGAGTTGGAGGCCAACCTGGCCTATGTGAGACACTGCCACTTTTTTTTTAAAGGTCCAAACTACCCAAAAGTCCATCAAATGAGGCATGGATACATAAAATGTAGTTTAGGCATATAATAGAATATTGCTGGGCAGTAAAAAGGAATGAATTGCTGGCACATGCTATGTAGACAGGCCTCATTAACATTATGTGGAATGAAAGAAGGCAGACATGAAAGGCACATATTATATAATTCCATTGGTATGCGGTGTCCAGATCGACAAGTCTATAGCCATAGCAGATAAGTGGTTGTTTAGGGCTGGGAAGCATGGTAAATGGGAGAGTGGTGGCTAAAGGGTATGGAGTTCGCTTTTAGATTAATAAAAATGTTCTAAAATTGATTGTGGTGATGATTACACAACTCTGTAAATGTAGTAAAAGCTATTAAATTATAAAAGCCATTGAATACTCTCTTCAAATGGATGAATTATATGGAATGTGAATTATACTTCATTAAAGCTTTAGAAAAATACACCAAGTAACTAAACTCTGCTTTTGAATGGTTTAAGAATCCTTGGGTCAAGGCAGTGCCACCAGTCAAATCCCAGGATCAATCTCTACAATGTTCTTAAAGTTCATCCTGTGGTGGGCCACTGAGAATGTGAATGGCCCCTGTGCCCTCTAGTCAGGAAAGTAAGACCTGTGGCCTATGAAGAAGGGAGTGGGGAGACCCCTCATCCAGAGAGTGTACCCAAAAAATATGCCCTCTACCCACTATCCTATTTCCAACCAGAGGCAGGAAGCACAGAGGAGACATCTTGCCTGGGCATGGCATAAGGCAAATGTCGGACCAAAGGACCTGGAGGACCTGCCTTATGTCAGGACCACATTCCCCCAGGTAGCAGGCGCTTGAGGCTGTCTGCTAGAAGGCTGGCAGGGAAAGGAGTATTCATCTTTCACTCACTCCTCCCTTGCTCTGTCATTCCATAAAGCTCCAGAGAAAGAGAAAAGGAAGCAAAGAAAGAAAAGAAGAAAAGAGCATCAGAAAATAAAAGGGGGCCAATTCCCTCTTAGTAAGCCTGCTATTGGGCTGCGAATCAAATTAAACCACAGGGCTTTCCACTCGCCGAGTGCTATTTTAAGCCTTATTAGACTATATTAGGATTGGCATACATTTCCACTGACATAATATCGGCCTTTAATTGGATTTAAGGGCAAGGAGGCTGCATTTAGCTGGAGTAGGCACCATGCAAGGAGAAACTTGGTATTCTTCTCACAGCATCCGTACTTTCCCAGCTAGCCACCAACTGAGGGTCCCAGTGGGCCAAGTAACCCATTCTGACTCCAAATAGCAGTTTCTCTCTTTCTCCTCCTCTAATAGGCTGGTCTAGAGCAGGCCCTTCTAATCCATATATGTGCCCATTGATGCCTGGCAGACATCTCACTCTGTAGATGTGGAAGCTGCTGACCTCTGGGTACTAACGAGAGTGGGTAATGGGCTTCAGACTATGAGTAAAGCTCTTGAGAGAGAGGCTAACCTCACCTCTCTGGATTCTAGGCAACTGGACGGAGCCACTGACTGGCAACAAAAGCTTTCTTATGGGGCCATGATGAAGAGGAGGATTTGAAGCTAGAAACACAGACCTTGATTTTTGAACCCCAAATGACCCCTAGGGCAGGTGGAATCTGAATAGAGAAGGAACACAGGAAAGAGTTCTCTCATCCCAGGAAGCTGTGAGTTCATCAGGCAGGCAAGCAGATCTTGTCTGAAGACACAGCTTTTCCTGGCTCATCAATAGAGCCAAGGGTAACCTTGAACCCTGGTCCTCCTGCCTTTACCTCCTGAGTTCTGGGATTACAGGTGAACCCATGCCTAGCTTTATGCAGTGGTGGAGAGCAAACGCAGGGCTTCTCACAGCTGAGCTGCATGCCCAACTATGGTTCAACTTAGTCTATCCTCATCTCTGTCAAAAGACAGAGGTTCCAGACAGGAGTATAATGGTCTAGCCTAGGGTCCTGCAGGATCCCTGTTGACATCACACTCACAAAAGCTGCACTTTCCTCCTCTATAAAGTGAGGTCACATTGCCCTCTCCTCCTCCAGAATGTTCTGGAAACTAACTGGGATAACACAGGTAAAATGATGCTTATGAGGCTTTACAGCCTTGAATCCTTCTCTTTCCTTTGTTTCCCAGGCTTCAAGTAGTTCTACTAAAAGGCACCATCATGGCAACAGACGTCACCAACCAAGCGTGTTACAAAATAATGTTAGGATGAGAAAAATCTTGGTACAGAGACAAGGATGTATGAAATATCATTTCCCAAAATATTGCTCAAACATGAAAAAAACACACAAAATTCCTCAAGAATTTTCACTAATACATGTGAATATCGCCCATTCCCACTTGCCAAGACTCTTCTTGGCTAGACTTTGATGTCTTCAATCTCCACACTTGTTTTCAACTCTTCTGCCAGAGCCATGTGCTTGTTTATTTTTACTACATTTTATGACGTTTCTGCTCTAGCAATAAGTTTTGCATTATTAGTTTTATCAAATAACAGAATGTCTGGTAGGCTGGCGGAGGTTTACTGGCCCGATTTTTATGGCTTCAGCCCAGAACACTTTCTGCGATCGCTTTCTGAGTAGTTCTTAGATCCGTTCTTAAGTATGTGCTTCTGCCTGTATTAAATCACATCTGAGGGCTAATTGTTATGGTATAAACTTAGCATCAGTGTGGTGCCAATTGCTGTAATCTTATCATTATTACTTAATCACAGGCTTGCTTGCTCCGTTCTATGCAGCGCAGCATACACATGTTGGGAAAAGTTGCTTGTAAATCTGATATTTATAAACAATGTCTTTTTATATTCACTGGGACCTCTGTGTTCCCCACACATATTATCACACCTTAAAATGCCTATGTGGCAAGTTTAGTTTAGGAGATATACTGAGTTTTCCTGGCACTGGAGAGAAACTAAAACCTAAGAAAATCAGACCCGCTTGATTCCAGATTGAAAGCTGCAGCTTTTCCTGCCCTATTTGATCAGTTTCTGGGAACCATTTGCTTCTATATTTGTGAGTAAGCATGCACTCTCCCATGCACAAAGTGGGGAAACTAAGGCAGAGGGCCAGGAAGTACCTTGTCATGAGAGGGGTACCAGTTGTCCTGTCTCTTCTGGGGAAGACCCTCTTAGCCTGGCATTCACCAAGTCTGTTGAGCTTCTGGAGAGTTTGCTACCCCTCCAAGTCTCTGCTCTTTTCAAGTCAGATCTGGTTCCCTCATGGAGCCTGAGCCCAGGGGATGGTTTTTTCCCCTCCCTTTCCCCCACCCCAAACACATGTCCTCAATGCACACTGACCCCCAGAGAGTTCCACATCAGTAAGAATGGGACCTCCTGGAATGTTCCCCCAAGGGGACATCAAAGGAGCAACTGTCCTGGTGGGTTTGGATTAATGACATCTGAATCATTACAGATAGAGTTGAGTTGCGCTTGCCTGGGAGCAGGGAGTAGGGGAAGAGCCGAGCCAGCATATTAAGGAGTGGGCTGAAATCCACAAACACGGATCACACCACTGTGAAGTCAGGCACTCACTATCTACCCAGGATAGATAATGATCTGAAACCCACTGGGGTAAAACCATCCTTCTAGGGCTCAGTTACATGGAGTCATCGTGTTCTCTGTTCTCATAGCCACAACTTTGCCACTACAACTCTTCTTTTTCCCACCAGGGACAACAATATTCCCGTGGCAGAGGGTGTCAGGCTGGAGCCTTTCTTTGATAAAAATAACTTTTCGTCATAAAGTATTAGCGTCATACTAGTGCTGTTTAGTACTCACGCACGTAAGTTACCGAAATAGGGGGCAGTTTCATGGTGAATGATCCCTGGATGCCTGAACACATGTGTGTGTCCTAGTGTGCCCCTGCTCTGCAGATGTTGTCATTAATCTGGGCAAGGAAAGCTCTAGGAGAGGAATGGTTGTCTTCAAAAAGGAAGATGTCCTAGCTCCTCCCTCTGCTTAGCAACCGGCATGTACAGATGTGGCAAAGGCAGATAATCAGACAAGGGGTCATGAGTTACACAAAGGTGCCCTCGGAAGCAGCTCACTGACAGCACCAGGAAAGTGAGAGGAAGGTGTCTGGGGCCCTTTGTAGCATCTTTTTTTTTTTTTTTTTGGTTTTTTTGAGACAGGGTTTCTCTGTGTAGCTTTGCGCCTTTCCTGGAACTCACTTGGTAGCCCAGGCTGGCCTCGAACTCACAGAGATCTGCCTGGCTTTGCCTCCCAAGTGCTGGGATTAAAGGCGTGCGCCACCACTGCCTGGTTCCTTTGTAGCATCTTTATGCTTGCAGGATACAGGAGTCTCAGAGCAGCTTTGAAATTTGATTGACACCAAGTCCAGGAAGTGTGGGTATCCCTTTTGCAGCACTCTGTTTCAGGGGAATCCAGCATGCAAACAACCCCTCCTTTGGAGGAACCTTTTGTTATAAGAAGGTATGGTGGCCAGTAGGATCAAGCACCCCTGCTGCTGTGGAAAAGAACTGCATTCCTCTTCCTTTTGGCCATGACGCTCAGGGCTCTTTGCTGTGCTACAGGCTTTACTCCTCAGTCTTCATATCTCCAGAGGGTAAAGCCATGGAGAGATGAGAAGAAACCACGTAGGATGGCACAACACAGACGGGGCTTGCAAGCTGACTGAGTGACCTACATCCTGTGCTTGGTCCCAGTCTGCACCCCAGCTATCCATCTGCTCTCAGAGCCCTGGTGTCCTTCCCTATAGATTCCCTTTGTGATTATGATGTCCTGATCAGCCACTGTCCTTTGCAATAGAAGCTCTAACTGGCAAATTCCAAAGACAACTACTGTCAGGTTTCATTAGCCAGAAGGGAGAGGCCATTGACTGGGAGGTAGAGACACACTCATCACAGCCCCTACTTTCCATCAAATGCCCAATCAAGTGAGACCATCCCTGCCTAACCGTCTCCTGCTGAGTCAGTCAGCAGTTACCCAGCACTGACTCGAACCTGCCTCTATCTGGATCCAGGAGCTCCAGCCACATGTGAGAAAACAAGCAAATCCCACAGACATGGAAACATCTCTGATCTCAGAACAAAGGAAAGACAAGGAGGAGAGAGAAATAGAGAGCCCCGGAGGCAGGAGTGAGAAGTCTTCTGAGAGAGGGGTAGCTTAGTGGAGTCCGTACTATAATAGCAGAAGACCACACAGGCTGGCTAAGTGATAACAGGAGTTTCAGCTCTCACACTCTGGGGCTGAGAAGTTCGAGGTGGACAGAGTACATCTTGTGTAGGTTGTCTGACTGAGAAACACGGGGAGAGACAGATAGAAAAAAGATCTCACTTTCGTAGCAAAGCACTCCTATGATGATTAACAATAAGTAGCCCTATAACATGAATACATTGTTAACCTCAACATGAAGGTAGAGTCACCTCCCTAAGGTGTCTATCTTCTTAATATTGTTCTGATAGCATTTGAGTCACAGTATGAGTTTTTTTTGGGGACAGTCCATCCACAGCAGAGAAGCCGTTGTTTGTTGAGTGGAGACAATAGGAAGATGACATTACGGGAAACAGTGAAGTAGGCTGTGACCAAGGGACACAAGCAGCGGGCCCTGGGTGCTCATTTTGATTAGCAGGAGGGGCTCTGAGACAGGGGTACAAAGAGAGGGATGCCTGGTGCTGGTAGAACTGGGATGTCACTTTAGAAAGGAAAATGGCATCACTAATAACAAGAGAAAGTATCCCAAGGCTCCAACGCTCCAACAGATAGGTAAGAAATTCAGAGGTCCAGAATCCTCCCAGACTGTTGCCTCCCATGGCCTGTTCTCCCACCCTGGTGCCCAAATATGTATGCCAGGAGCTCTGGTACGGCTGTTTGTGTAAATGGCAGAGTTGGGTTTATAGCAATTTAATCAGCAGCATTAATAATGTCACCTAAGCTTAATGATACCAATTATAACCATGGTAAACATCGCCAAGCAGCTTATAAACAGTGATATTAAAGATGAACTTCCTGCATTCGGTCAATGCTGTTGTTAAGAAACAAATGTGTAGGGTTCGTTCTTTAAATAGTCCCATATTCTCACTCCCATTCAAAAATGAAGAGCCCCAGGAGCTTCCCTGCAGGAAGAGACGCTGTCTCCAGTGATGGGTGCCTGCTTTGGTGGTTTCCTAGAACAGATCTGAGTCCACAGCTGTTGGCTACCAAACAGAAGTCTTGGGTACAAGTATTACAGAACAAGGGTACAATTAGACAATCATTCTGAGTCGGGCAGTATTGCTTCCATAGCCCAAGCAAGTTTTGAGGATTCCAGGTGAAAGCAGGTTAGAGTGGTCAAAACAACAGAGAGAGAAAACTTAGAAAAACTTATTATACATTATATATTCCAATGGAGTTGGAATTTAATAAGGATTTTTCTCTCTCTGTGGGAGCTCCCATAAAATGGATAGGAAGCAACCTTCCTGAAAGAGGAAATATGCTATAGAACCAAAGATGCCCCACAAGGGAGTCACATGACAGAGTGAAGACCACAGGAACACCAGGAGCTCTCGAGAAAGTCGTTGTGACATCACCCGCCTTTAAAAGGACTTCCACATTAGAGATGACATCTCTGCTTAGAAGCAATGTGGTGTCCAGATGGACCGAGGAGGCTATTGGCTACAGAATGTCGGTCAGCATGAAGTCCCTTCCAGGAACAAGAGCCTATCAGAAACACCTTCAGTTTAATCCACAGGACTTCCTGGCCTCATCCGCAGCAGCCACAGGAAAAGCCCATCTCTCTGGGGCAGGTGAGATAAAAGGAGGAGGCTGCTGTTCGGGTTGACCTTTCATCGGAGAACACTATCTAATGCCCAGGTGATTTCCTGAATGCCAAGCTCTGCCCTATGTCTCCCTCAGCTTCCCTCTTTCCCTTATACCCCTTCACCTCCATCAGGAGCCTTATGGAGGCCTTTCTGCTTCCTTCTGGTGCTCACAAGGGTCTAACTCATGGAAGATGCTCTTGTCCTGGATCCCAGCCCCACAGGAAGATTAATTTTCACATTGTTAGTACACAGTGTCCTCTGAGCTCACACAAGAGCTTGGCCCTGAGTCCAGGTCCTCTTTGGAATCTTATAAGAACCATCTAGCAAAATTCCTGCCTTTCAGTGTAGTGTCTGCCCACCAGGCTGTCATAAAGACAGGATCAGGTTGAGCCTCCCTCATTTCATATGAGCCCGTGTGGGGGCTCAGATGTTTCCCCAAGAAGAATGAAGGGCTTTACCTCTCCCTCCTCATTCAATTTACAGAAAGCCAGCCAACCTCCTCTCCCTTCATCACAGGTCTCTTCAATGTAACATCCCCAATGACAGGGCACTCTTCAGGGGGAGTTTACTGCAGTGTTTGGAAATTGCATTGTGTGTTTTTATGGATTTGTGTGTACACCCGGTGGTCTTAGAACTCTGCAGGCAACTCTAATAAATAAATAACAGTGCCTGGCTGAGCCCAAGTTAAAGTGAAGGATTTTGTTAAGCCCAAGTCTGAGAAAGGAATTACAGGGAAACGTGTACCAGGAGGCAGAAGGCAATGGGACACACAGCCTTCCACTCGGAGAAGGACCTCAGCACATTCTCCTCCCCGCCAGTGTGCCTCAACAGAGATGGGGATTTGTGAACAAGACTCAAGTTCCACTGCCACCATTAAATTGGTTTTAAAGTTTAAAACAGAGTCTTTCTGTGGCTGCGTCTATGTGCCACCAACCATCTGGTAGGGTACTGTGAAGTTATTTAATTATCCAGATATTTCGAAACCCACGAATCCTTTTTTCCTACACTTTCAATTCAACCCAGATGTGTGTCCTTGGTAGAAAGTGTGTGTGACTTCATCTGAAAACGAGAAGAGGTTGTCGAAGGGATGTCCTTCCTATGAGAAAGTGATCCTGGAGCAATGGCCTGTGTTCTTTGGGAAGAAGAGCCTGGGGTGTGAGTGTGTGTGTGTGTGCTCACTTGCACACCAGCAGAAATACTTGTAAGTGTACACAGTGTCGCACATGAGTGTGGCCGTGAGAGGACAGCTCAGCTGTTGTTCCCCAGGTGCCATCCACCTGGACTTTTTAAAGGCAAGGGGTCTGAGTGGCCTTAAGCTCTCCAAAGTAGGCCAGTGGTTCTCAACCTTCCTGATGCTGTGATCCTTTAATAGAGTTCCTCATGTTGTGGTGACCCCCAACCATAAATCATTTTCTGTGTGTGACTCCCATACGGGGTTGAGAACTACTGAAATAGGCTGTGCTGGGTAACCAGCAAACCCCAGCGATGTGCTCGTCCCTTCCTCTTCAACTCGGGGATTAAAGGCATGCACCACTCCAACAGGCTTTTCTCAGCGGGTTCTGGACATCAATCTCAAGTCTTATGCTCACAAGCCAAGCACTTTACCAACTGAGCTCTCTTCCCAGGTCCAAAATTCATCTTAAGAACTATATTACTGATGTACCAAGTAACAGCGGCATCTCTAAATAGAGTAGCAATTGGCAAAATAATTTGGAAGAGTGTGTTGGTGGAAAGAAAGCTGGGCAAGAAGAAGACTGTTTTTTTTTATTTATTTATTTATTTTTTTTTTATTAAATTCTCTGGAAATAATGAGCTGTGTAGGATCTTCAGATATGGTGATTTCTAGGTTCCAGGCCATTATTTACTCATAGTTAATTCCGTGGTGCGTGTGTTCATTCACTGAATATTAATCTGGTGCCTGCTGTACGATGGGAAACCTGATAGGTGATAGGAATAAAGGCATAAAAAAACCAAGACTTTTGAAAACTTTGGTAAATGATTTATTACAACAGAAGAAACTCTAAAGAGAAGGTGAAGGAACTACATGGCCATTGGTGACATTGGGAGAGGCACATTCTAAGTGTTAGCAGGTGGGCTTTCTCTAGGTAGGAAGAGGGCAGTGTGTCTGAACGAGTGAGAAGGGGAAATTCCAGCCAGTCAGAGCCTGAATCAATCAGGCTTGCAGGGCACACAGAGAGTGTCTGCTGTTGACATAAATGCAATAAACAGTCGCTGACAGGTTTAGACACCAGGAGCAGAAGATTTGGACTCTGGGTCCTGGCTTAAGCAGCCAGCTTTCCCAAGAAAGCACAGTGCTGCTTGGAACTCAGTTTCTTATCTGTGAAATGGTGAAGCAAACAGGTTTGTGTTTAAACAGGCAAGGCACCTTGGGGTATTTTGAAGAACATCTCCCTCCTATTTTAGTAGGAAAAAAAAAAAACCAAGAAAAAAAAAAAAAGGCCTTCAATAGTCATCTGATTGTCTCTTTTTGATTGTAGTAGTCATTAAAAGAAATAATGCTCGTAAATTTGGCAAAATAAAGGAAAACACATGCCTAAGGGTTTATCGTCACTATTATTATCCCTGACATCTGCCATGGTGATGCAGATATATCACACTGACCCTAGGAGTTGAGAAGATGGACAGAAATGTCTGTGGTGCACACACCCCTGTGATTTTTACCCTTATCCCACTATCTGGGTCTAGAAAGGGAGAGAGGTGGGGAAAGATATATGGAACATGGGCTACAGTTCTGTGGCATTATTTACAAGGAGGAGACAATTCTGAAAACTACCTATCCCCTTGGGGGCAGTGGTCTAATCAAGATGTATAATTGCCTGCCTTATCTAAATGAATACATCATTTGAGAAACAGTAATGTGTGGCTTCAACTGCTCCACAGTTCTCAATTGTTATTGAGTTCTCATTTGCCATGGAGTTCATCTGTGGAAGGGTAATTACAACATTTAACAAATGTATTCCCTTCAGGGACTGTGACAGACACAGCAGCATCCCCTTTCTCTTCCGACCACAGTCCACAGCTCTAAGGACCACTGCCACATACCTGGAAGTGTGGGTACCTCCCTTACCCAAACCTGCCTTTCTCCAGTCCGATCTCAGAGACCGGGGGAGACCATAACGTCAGGACTTCCAGGGAGGGATCCAGCTACCATCCTCACACAACTGTGAGAGTTCTCATGGTCTTCCAGGTTTCCTGATGAACTTCAAGAAAGACGGCAGGAATAGTCCCCTATAGTCTGCCAATTTACACATCTCTCCTAGGCCCTGGATGTCCCTCTGTTCCCACAACTCCAACACAAAGGACTGTTAGGATCAGGGCAAAGATAATGTCTGCAATACAAAGACAATCAGCTCTTCTTCAGGAGTGGAGGGATGAACTGACTTTTCTGTGGCAGGCATTGGAAGGGACAGGACTAGCAATGGCCCCAGAGCCCAGTGGTTACCTCCTCTCAACCCAAACAATACAAAATCAAACAAAGCTAGGACAAAAATTGACAGACATGGAGAAAAGCATCCCAAACCTTCCTCAAGTTGTTGCATCGTGGCCAGACTCTTCACCTATCCAGGAGTTTGGAAAACAGCAGAGAGGCCTGTGTGGGCTGGCAGCAGCAGGCACAGGCGTGAAGCTGGCAGGCCCACCTCTACCTGTCCCTACTCCATTCTCAACCCATTGTGTTGCTCTCTCAAGATGTAGCTTGAGCACGGGTCATGTCTGCCACGTGTCATTTCATTACTAGTAGCTAGGCTTTTCATAACCCCGTGTAGTATCTCATTAAACACTCACAGAATGAATGTTAGATACAACAAAGGGATGAGTACCACCCACCAGCTCACCACCAGCTGTGAGACCAGCTGTTTCAAGATGGTGACCTCAATCTGGGGCGGTCTTCCATGCCATCCCATCCCCACAAGGTCTCAGTCATCCTGAGGCCACAGAGGTAGTGGCTGCTATTGACCTTGGGGTCCAATGAATTCCTTTCAGAGAAAATCAAAAGGAACTTGGAGAGAAAGACATCTCAGATGTGCCTAAGACAGTGGTGGCCGCCATGGGGCCACTCGCGGTGCCAGCCCAGTGACAGGCTAGTGTCTCCACAGGCTGCCGCAGACTCACGATGCCCGGGATGAGCATTCGCTGACCAGGAGCCCACCTGTGTTCCCACTGCAGGCATCAAGTGAGCTCACAGAAAGTGATGGATTGATTGTTTTATCGGGCCTTTTATTCATTGCGCTCAGAGTGACGGATGAATTCAGTGAAGGGGGAAGGAGGCAGGGACAATGGAGTTTGGAGAGGGGTCTGTCAGCTGCAGAGTGGCTGTGCCAGCATCCAGTTATTAGTTCAGAAGAAAAAATTCCTCTCTTGTCCTCACTTTCTCCTTTGTTGGAAGAATATTTTCTCCTACCCACATTAATGAAGAAAATAAAAATAATAATAAAAATGTGGTGTGCGAAGAGGAAAGAGGAAGCATTTGAAAAGGAAGTGCGTGAGGCCAGGGGTTAGTTTAACTGAATCATTTCTGGGCCTCCCTGATTATTTTGATTAAAGCCATAGGACCTCAATCAAAGCCACTGAAAAGAAATAAAAAGATGTCTGAGAACAATTTTGTTTGCTGGAATTTTCCCTCCTGTATTCTATTATGATGGGGGGGGGGGAGTGGAGAACAAAAAGAGAGTTCTATGTGGTCCCCCTTTGATCTTTCAAAGGAAGAAGGGTACTACAAAAGAAGATGAGAAATCGACACCTATTTTGTTCCTATTCTTTCCTTCACTGGTATCAGTAGCACAACTGGATCTGAAGGGGTAGTCAGCAGCTCCCAGTCTAGGCTGACCAGAAATAAAAGGCAGCAGCGTTTAGCAAGCGGGATTTGTGAGTCCACGAGACCCCTGCAGAGTCCGCTTAAGGCATGAGACCACTGAGAGGTACTGGTACTTGGTCAACTCAGATCAAGGTTGGAAAGGGAGGACAGCAAGGTCTGAGATGCACATGTCCATTGAAAGGGCCATGGAGGAATGCCATCCATGGAGTGAGGGTGCTGGTCCAAACCCAAAGCAGTGGAGCATTCAAGGGAGACAGAGCCACAAGCACTCATTTCAGGAATGGTTGTAACTGACTCCAGTACTCCTCAGGGAATGGGGCACCCTATCTACACCAATGTCACATATCTCCAAGACTCTCCAAGGCCACAGTGACAGAGCAGGCATACCTAGACTGAGAAACTGATGCAAACATCAAAGTGCAGGGATGGAGGCTAGAGATGTGTCTCCATTGATAAAGGATGTGTCTCCATTGAT
This sequence comes from Peromyscus leucopus, assembly GCF_004664715.2. Classification (NCBI taxonomy): domain Eukaryota; kingdom Metazoa; phylum Chordata; class Mammalia; order Rodentia; family Cricetidae; genus Peromyscus; species Peromyscus leucopus. The sequence continues at coordinate 55,718,875 of NC_051065.1, read as the reverse complement.
AAAGGATGTGTCTCCATTGATAAAGGATTTGCCAAGCACACAGAAAGCTCTGGGTTCAATCCCCAGCACTACATAAAACTGGGCATGGTGACATATGCTGTAATCTATGCACTCAGAAGATGAAGGCAGGGAGATCAGAAGTTCAAGGTCATCCTTAGTTACAAAATGAATTTGAGGCCTGCCTGGGTCACATGAGATCCTGTCTCAAACAAAACAAAACAAAAATTCGGAAATGAGAAGTGAGTTGTAATATGTGTACAAACTCTGACTGATTAATAGTGACTGCCTGAAGTAAAGAATTATTCAGAGGTTCCAATTTATATTGGCTCAGAGAAATAATGTCTACAGATAGACTTAAACATGAATCTTGTATATGGCCATGTCATGTATATGGCTTATCTTTGGGAAAGATAAGATTTTGAAATTTGTGAAATAGGTTCAGATGTGCTATGCCTTTATTTCTTTAATAAAATAAATAACATTAGATTTTTTATTTTCAATGCAAATTCATTGTAACCTCTTTCTTTACCCTCTTATTTTGTCTCTATAAAATTTGACTAGTCTCAGTATCATAATAGCAGACTAGTTGTCTTATTGTGACTGAATTATTTCATTTAGCATACTATCTTTCAGATCCATTCATGCTGTTAAAATGTTTCAACATTTCTTTCATTTTTAAAGACAGAATAATATTCCACTATGTGGATATATCACATTTTGCTTGTCTATCCATCCATCAGTGGGAATGGGTTGTATCTACCTTTTGGCTACTATGAACAGTTCTCTCGTGAACACGAATGTATAAATATCTGTTTGAGATCCTGCTTTCAGTACTTTTTAGTAATTACTCAGAAATAAATTAATAGATCATACAGTAACCCTATACTTTGCTTTTTAAGGAACCCCCACACTGCTCCCATCTTAAATTTAGATTAGCAATGCCTCTTTGACATAGTGGGTGGAGATGGTAAAAAGATCCTAAGGTAAAGGCTGAAGAAATTCAAATTGACCTTAGCTCGGTCTGATGCGTGCCTGGCCAAGAGTACCTAGAAAATCCCCTTCCCCGATGCAGCCTGACTGCAGCTTACTGGCCACCTTGCTCTGTCAGAGGTCCAGGATAGAGGAGCAACAGCTTGAGCCTGTCCACTTTATCACGCCTGGTGTGTGAAGAGCAGGTGGTCCCTGGGCCTGTAGGGAAGAGCATTCTCGCTCTTGAATGCAGTGTTTTCCTTGGCAGGGGTACCACTCAGATGTCACCCCTGAAAAGCAGCTCCATCTGTGACAAGGGTGGGTGGGTGGGGGAGGGTACAGGAGGGAAGGGTGGGCAGCCATGGTGGGAGGAGACCATTAGCATTTCGGTTGTGACATATTTATGTTCAGACCTCGTCATGTGGAGCTAATGATAGGATGTTCTGATAGACATTGCTTCCAAATAATGGGCTACAAAGAAAGAAACACACTGCCTTTCTTTGTTCCACAAAGGCCTGGCAGCTGGCGCGAGCGGGGCAAGTCTGCGAGAGTGCGGAGCCTGTGATCTCCATCTCTGTGATGGAGCAGTGGTGGAATGCCAACATGGAGCCATTAGGAGGCAGAGCTGCTTGGGTGCCTCCCAGCTGAGGGTGTCATTGGCAGCTGAGGGAGCCAATCCTCTTGACAGCATATGAAGCTTATTTAAAAAGACAAGGACCCCTGGCATTCATTTCTGGGTTGGAAATCGCGGAACACTGTTAAACCTGTCTCGAAGACAAGGGATTTCAAAGGGCCCACTGACGGTCAGCCTTCTGCCCGCCTTCTTGCTGAGAGCAGACGCGGATGGTAGGGAGCTCATCCCATCCCAATAGCGGAGAATTTTTTTTTCCTGACTACTAAGAAATCCCATGGAATCAGGCAAACTTAGTTGGACTACCAGAGGAGACACTGAACAGTTTGCGAATTGAAGGAAGTTACTAATCCTCACACATTTTCCTCTGCGTCTGGAAATCAGCAGGATGTCTGCCTCACTCATGCAATGCTATAAGAGCCTGGCATGTATGAGCACAGTGAAAGACTGTAGGGCTGCTATCCATTTCAGCGAAGGTGTCCTTCTGGAGAAAGATACAGCCAAACGCCCCTTGATGGACACTCTTTCTGACTAATGCCTTTCCTACTGAGGCTCCCCAAAGCTGTAGTTGGGCATTTATTAATGGCCGTGTCTTCTCACCAAATTAAAAGGGTTAGAAAACAAACTAAAAGCTATTTCTGATGCTGGGCAGTTGGCTGAGTGAGGTCAATAGTGAGTCATACTCAGGGTATGCTGGTCACTTGAGTGTTTGGGGGAAGGTGTCCCTCTTGGTGTTTCTATGACCCCAGTTCCTGGATTTCCCAGTGGGTGCTTGGGTAGGGGTGGAGAGATGGCCAGTGGGGTTGGGATAGATTAAATAACTAAACATTAGGCTCACTTCTGTCTTGAGAAAACCATTTCCCTTCTGAGGATTCAGTTTCTTCAGTTCTGAAACAAAGGATGATAGGAATACATTGCTAAAATGTTTGGCTTAGTAGAACCATGGTCAGGAACTCCAGCTAATGAGTAGGGAAACCAGGAAAGAGGTGCTTTGTAGAACAGGTAAATGGATAAATCTGGGCTTCCAGACATCCAGGCCACAGAGGACAAGGAGATGCAGAGAGATGGAGGAAAGGAAGGCACACGTCAGCAATGAAATGTGTCTTCTGTTAAGTCCTCTTGGCGAAGGGCCACATCCTTAAGGAAACATCCAAACTCAATTCCTTTGAGAACCTTGAGGGGAGGGGAACAAAGGAAGGGAAGCACAATGCAGAGAGAGAAAGTTGGGTGCCCCATGACCTACCACTTCATACCCCTGATCACGGCGGGAAGGGCTCTTTCCCCTCACAGTCTGCTGGTGACCCATTATCCTTCAGAAAGTTCATGGATTCCTTCAGAGAAGGCTTAAGATGCGTTAGTAGGAGGGAAGCTGTCTCAGAATCAGTGTCTTGTCATGGGAGTGGTAGTGATACTTGTGAGTCATCCCTGGGCTGCTCACAGCACTCACGGCTGTGGAAGACCCTGCAAGCAGTGGTTCTCAACCTGTGGGTTGCGATCCCACATGGCTCCCATATCAGATATTGATTTTATAATTCACAACTAGCAAAATTACAGTTATGAATTAGCAATGAAATAATATTATGGCTGGGGGTCACCATAACGTGAGAGATGGTGTTAAAGGGTCACAGCGTTAGGAAGGTTGAGACTGCTACTCTACAGTGTCTGGTAAGAACTCTAAGATCTGTGTCCCACATCCCAGGCCAAGAGGTCCTGTCTAGCAAGGTTCTTTGCTTCACTATCTCCTAAGATACATAAAAAGAGAAAACAAAAACAAACAAACAAACAAACAAAATAAAAACAAAAAACCAAGCAACAGTTCTGCCTCTGGCCCACCTCCTGGATAGGAAAACCAAGAGTAGCTATCCAAGAAAACAAATGACTGCGGCTCCAGCAAGGGGCCAGTTGTAATCCACCTCAAAAAAAGTAACTGGCCGGGCGGCGGTGGCGCACGCCTTTAATCCCAGCACTCGGGAGGCAAAGCCAGGTGGATCTCTGTGAGTTCAAGGCCAGCCTGGTCTACAGAGTGAGGTCCAAGACAGGCACCAAAACTACACAGAGAAGCCCTGTTTCGAAAAAAAACAAAAGAAAAAAGAAAAGTAACTAGAATATTATTTAATTCTCCAAATGTGGTACAATGGGAGGAATTTTAAAGATGCGGGGAAAGGCAGCTCTGACCTCCCCTAGAAATGGATCCCTGGGTAAATGTGAGCATCGGCGGCAGTGACTTGGTATGTCTGTTATTAGCTGCTTTTTTTTTTTTTTTTTTTTTTTTTTTTTTTTTTTTTTTTTGGTCAATTTGACACAAGTGTCTGAGAAGAAGGAATCTCAGCTGATGAAGTGCTCCCATCAGACTGGCCTGTATCCAAGCTGCCGGGGCATTTTCTTGGCTGATGACTGATGTGCAAGAGCCCAGCCCACTGTGGGCAGCGCCATCCCTTGGCAGCTGGGCCTGAGTATGTAAGAGAGCAAACTGAGCAAGCCAGAGCAAGCAAGCTAATAAGCAGAGTTCCTCTACAGCCCGATTCAGTCCGTACCTCCAGGTTCCTATCTTGGGTTCCTGCCCTTCATGATAAACTACAACTGCAAGCTGAAATACCTCCCCGCCCCAGTTACTTTTGGTTATGCTGTTTAGTACAGTGATAGAAAACAAAGATAGGCAAATGATGGGCATGTCTAGCTGAGACAGATGACCATACAGAGGAGGTGTGTTCAAGGGGACACGCATCCGGGTCCTGCTGAGAACTCAGGAAGGAACGAGCCAACGAGGGCAGGATGACCGGGAGCCAGTCTTTGTCCCTGGCGGACCTGAGTCCTATCACAGTTATTAGGTAGAGGGCAAGTGGCTGGCCCCGTTCTCCCGCTGGGCACAGCAGAACTGCCACTCTTCGCCAGGCTTGCTCTCCTATGCCTTCTTCTTCCTGCTCAGACTGCAGGCTTGAGGGACAGCAGAGGTCATCAAGGCACGGACAAGGAGTTTTCTGTGACAACGTCAGGAATACCCAGGTACAATCAGTGTAGAAAGAGAGGAAATGGGCTTCCCAGCAGGGTGCTGACCTGAACCACAATAAATACCCACAACATGATCCATGGGCAGGGGCAGTGTGGCCTCCGTGGGGAGAATGATTGGAGGGGCCCTATGTGGCAGTACAATGGAGCATGTTTGTGTATTTTGTTCTGGTTAGTTTTTTCCCTTTTTAAGTTAGCATGCAAAAAGGATTTGATCAAGTCTTAAGATCTCTTGGAAAAGAGAAGCAGCGATGTCTCAGGGAAAGGGAGAGGGAAGGAGAGCAGTCTCTGCACACACACAGGCCCTCCTCCTGCCCTGCTCCTCCCTGTCACAGCCTGTCAGGCCTATGTCCAAGCGCCAGCCCAGATGCTGGGGTCCCCCAGGGGTCTGAGGAGCAGAGTCAGAGCCAGGGTCCTGTCTTCTTCTGTCACTACTGCCCCCCGTTCTGACATGTGGGACAGTGCACGGGACTGAGCTCAGACAACCTGACATACAAGTGCATAGGTGAGGCTCATCCTGCCCAGCTCAAGGACATCCGACTCTGCCCTGGGCACTGTGCCATCTCAGTCATCAGCTGCCCACAAGGCCATGGCTGAGGAGAACTGACAAGCGCTTGTCTGCAGAGCCCCGAAGAAAAGCCCTCCACACGGTATGGCTGCCAGGATGAAATTGGCTGGTGTCAGCCACAAGGCATGTGGGGACATTGGATTTCCAGCTATAACCTTGGGAATCAAATTCAGATCTGTACCTGGCCTTGCATTCACCTCACACACAGTCTGAAGTGTTAGCTGTTCAGGATCCTGTGAGGGACTTCCTTCCCCTGCTGCCCTGCTTCCCACACTCCGGCGCTAATCCCCGGCCTCGCAATTCCTCGCCATTCTTCATGCTATTGCATTCAGCTCCTTGCCTGGGTCTGTCCTACCTGCTCCGATTTGCCTGGTCTGTCTGCATAGAACCCCGAGTCTCTCCCACCCATTAGTCTGAGAAGAGAGGATCCACAGTGTCTCTTCCAGTCAGCCAAGACAGAGCCTTTCAACTCCTGTCTTCCCCTCGGGCAAAATCAGCAGCAAAGACAACACTGAGCCCAGTGGCCTAAGCCCCTGCTTTGATTCTCAGGCCCCAAGAGCCACCCAGGCGCCAGCAACCTGCTAAGACGCATCAGCAGACCCCTTGCTGATATCATAAGCATATTTTCCCTTCTCAGCAAATTGACAGGACACGGCTTCCTGGAGACAAAGATGAAGTGAGCAGAGCTCCCCAGGCCTGGGGAGAACAGAGAGAGAGAGAGCAGGGTCGATGACTCCTGTTAGCTGGTCACAAACCTGAGGAGCCTTCCAAGGGGGCAGGGTAATGATTGTACTGGCTCTGTTAATAGAAGAAGCCAGGGGGCTGTGTGGAAGGCAAGGAGAGTTCCCATGGGTATAATATACACCCCAAAGAGAGGCACCTATGGTCAGTGTTGACAGGCACATATCCTGCGGAAGCCTCATTTGACAGGCAGGCATTCTGTGACTGCTTGGACGCTTGTTATTGGACGCCATCACTGCCAATAACAAGCTCATCAAACAAGGTGTGTTCTTATAGGTGTTCTAGAAAGAAATGATATTGATGCTTAATATGTCCAATACAGCCCCCTGAGCAGTAGGTGCTGTTTAAACAGGTGCCATGCCTTGTGGCTCCAGACAGCAAGTTGGATGGAGGCTTGGCCACTTTATAGAGAACTCAAGTATCTAAGGCTGGAGAGGTGGGGTAAGGCTGGTTGTTTTTCTCCTAAGCCTATCCCTGATTGGGAAGTGGAATGTAGGAGACTCAGCACATTCTTCCCAAGCCCAGCTCTGCTGCGTGGGTTCCCTGGCATGAGAGACCCTGACCTGAGAATATAGGGTAGAAGACAGCAGTCTGCTGGGGTGACAAGAGGGCCACTGGCCTCCAGAGCCAGAGACATGTGATTTCTTAGCCAGGATATGGCTTTCCGAAAACTTTGGTGACACTTTATGGCCTTGTGTAGGAATTAAAAAGAAAAAACTGATTGATTTTTTTAGTTTTAGTTTTTCATTTTTAATTGTGTGTGTGTGTGTGTGTGTCTGTCTGTCTGTCTGTTTGTCTGTCCACAAAGGACAGAAGAAGGTATGGGATCCCCTTGGAGCTGAGTTACAGGCAGTTGTAATCCTCTGAACATTGGTGCTTGGAACTGAGCTGGAGTCTTCTTCATGAGGAAGAATGTTTTTTAACCACAGAGCCATGTTCTCAACATGTGTGGTTTTTCTGACCATTTCCCCCAAAGCAATAGTGTGACAGCTGTTTATATATGGCATTCATTTTGTATCAGGAGTACACATGATGTAGACGTGCAGCAGGGTGTGCACAGGGCTGGTACAAACACTGTGCTGTCTTATGTAAAGGACCTGAGCATCTGTGGGGACTTGGTATCATCTCAGGGGATCCTGGAACCAATCTGCAGACACTAGGCATACTCATCCTTAGGAGTGTCAGCTCTCTTGGATTCAGTCAGCTCTCTTGGATTCAGGAGGTATGGTTTGCTTATTTCCCTTCATTTTATACTATTAACGTAAATGAACACAAATAAATGCCCATGTGTAGCAAATTTGAAGGAGCTGTTTTCTAAGTTTTGTTGACTCTTCCTTTTCCCTCCTCCCCACCCTGTCCTACATTAGGTATTCATGGGTATGACTGTGCTGGACATTTCTTCCTTTAGGTGGGACAATGTTTCTTGAAAGGGTACAATACACCCCAAATGTTGAGAACCTACTTTTGTCTCTGAGGCTCCCCAGTGAAGGTTTATGAAGACCATGACATGCGTGAGAGCTGGTAACTATGTGAGTACTTGCCACAAATCATGGCCCCACAGGTGGGCTGAAGCAGGGAGGGATGAGAAGAGTGAAAAGGAGACCCCAGAATAGGAAAATGTGGAGGATGGGCACCCGTCTGGGGTCAGCAGTAGAAGGAAGGTGCATGTGTTACTGGAGTGAGAGTAGAGAGATGGGTGGGAGATCCTAGGAGTGAACCCCTGGGTATGCAAAGAAGAATTTGCCAAGAAGCTTTCCCAGAGCATACCAGGTATTTCCTACATGCCCTCCAAGTAAGTAGCCTCAACATCTCCATTTCTCTGTCACTTAGGGTCTTTCTGCTCTCCCTTCATCTCCGTGAGACTAAATGGATTCAGGAGAGTTTCTCACCAAGACCTCAGAACATCTCTAATGTGACAGCACATGGTTGGATAGAGCTCACAAAGGATGCTCTAAGAGGCTTAAGGTAGGGGGCCTCTCAGGAGAGAGAGAGAGAGAGTATAGAGAAGGTACCAGAGCAAGAGATTGTCACACCAATACTTAGCAGGAAGGAACTAAAGCATTGGTCCCAGGGACAGAAAGATCCTCAGCATGGCCTACAGCAATATTTTTGACCTCTTCCCATGTCTCTCACACAGAGAGTTTGGGCCATCCCCTGCCCCTAAAGAGGGCCTGGGTCCATGTAAACAGACTGAGATATATAACCCCAGGAAAACCTGGGTGGGAAGGGAAATTTAGATAGATATGAAAACTGTCACTGGGCCTTTCAATACCAAAGTCATGAACTTCTGATGAGCTTTGGTTATTGATCATTGACCATCATCTCTAGATAGACACTTGCTTGATTCTTGTCCCACCCTGGATTTTATCATTCAGTTCATTCTCCACGAGCCCCACTACCATGCTTATGTTGTTTTTAGAAAAACATAGCATGTTAAGGTATACATACTTTCTGCCAGAAGAGAGCTTAAATTTCCCAACCCTATAGAAGTAGAAAGATTGGCTGAATCCAAGTTAGAGATGGTAACATTGAGTAGTCTAGTGCTTGGATTTTTTTTTTAAGATTCCCTGGAACAAAATGTACCACACCTCATCATCCAGGGACATGATGGAGTTAGTGTCCTGTTCAACCAACTGTGGTGGTTTGAATGAGAATGGCCCCCATAAACTCATATATTTAGATGCTTGGTCCCCAGTTGGAATTGTTTGAGAAGAATCAGAAGGTATTGTGTTGTTAGAAGAGGTGTGTCACTGGGAATGGGTTTTGAGGTTTCAAAAGCCCATGATATTCCCAGTCTCTTTCTGTCTCTATCTCTCCCTCCCCCTCTCTGCCTTTTACCATTGGATGAGCGTGTAAAGCTCTCGTCTACTGTTCCAGCACTATGCCCGCCTACCCATTGCCATGCTTCCCACTCCAATAATCATGAGCTCACCCTTCAAAACTGTAAGTAAATCCCCAATTAAATGCTTTCTTTTGTAAGTTGCCTTGGTCATGGTGTCTCTTCACCACAACAGAAGAGTAACTAAGACACAAACCATCCTTTTCTCCCTGCAAATACTTCCTTTTCGCTACAGACTGGTGGACTTTGGTCCTCTGGTGTGGTAGGATGGGTGCTGGGAAGATCTCTCCTCTTTGTGGCATGAGCTGAGCAATTGCAGCCAAGCCCCAGGCTAGAAGTCACTAAGCTAACCGTGTGCCTGCTCCCTAATTTGATGCTTCCTAGGACAGGACATCTGCTCTCATCCTCAACCCTGGAAGCCCTAAGGATGAATTAGAAACATGGCTTTTAGAATAACCCCACTAAGGTTCAATTCAGCACTAGAAGAGTCCGGCCCACAGGAGTCGCTGGATAAATACCTGGTGAATGGAATTCAGGCTCTGTATACACTGTGATGTTGCATAGTTTCTAAATGCCTCAACTTTCTCACCTATAAGTGGATAAAGCTGGGAGGTTTGAAGAAGATAAGTTTTATCTATGGGCTCAGCAGAGGGTCTGGCACAGAGACCCAGAAGTGCTACAGAAAGTGGTGTTTCTGAAGCACTGACTAGCAAAATAATGAAATGCTTTTGTGCGATGCCAATGATGCAATACTGAGCACTTTCTAAGGGTCAAGTACCCCTTATCCCTATTAATCTTCAAAACATGGTGTGGTTGGTAAATGCTATCAGCACACTCTCCCACTTGACACAGGCAAGAGTACTGAGGTTTGCAAGTGGTCAGAGCATGGTGTGGCCCGGCAACAGAAGGAAAGGCGAATCTGCAAAGCAGGCAAGCTAGCCCAATTCTCCATGAGTATCTGCCATAGTACAGAGATTCTAGGAACACTTTGCTGCTGATGCCCAGTGATGGGCCTAGCAAAGTCTTGCAAGGCTCAAAGCCAGAAGGAAGCAAGAGAAGGTAGAGTGCCTACCCCTACAAGGTGCTATGATCAGGTTGGCTGGGCCTCTCTAGTTCTAGATATGCTTAAAGTGTTTTGCGACAACCAGGCAGCCACCGTGACAGGCTAGATTGGGCATGTCTGGTCACAGGTTTCTAAGAGACACAGATGGATGGACCCATTTGTCTGGCCTGCCTTTTTCCCCCCCTCTTGGAAATCCAGATCATATAACTGTTGGGAAGCTCACACACCTTTTGAAGTCACTGTGTTCAGAGATTAAAACACATGTACTCTAAGCCATTGGGCCTTCATTATGGGGGAAAAGCAGTTGGATAGTTTGGCTACTAACCGTTTTTTGGCATTTTCTTAGCCAAATAATGAGGCACCCGTGGAAATGCAGCAGCAACGAAAGGGAGGATTCTGGGAAAACGGAAAGTTTCATCCAAGATAAGAAAGCCATACAGCTCTTATTAGAACAGACGTTCTGTTCTGTCAAGGAGGCCCCCTGGCTTTAATAAAACCTCATTTTCCCTGTAAATTCTCCCATGTGGTAGGGGGCCAGGGTTTAATGGGGATATAAGAGATGATTCCAACCTGAGGCTCAGGTGGTGGGGGCCCATCCCACAGCTCAGCAGCTGGGATTGATTGTGGAGTCGCCTGCCCAGCAGCAGGCAGTCATTGCCCATCAGAGAACAATCATGAGACAGTCCAGGCTGACCTGGGCCCAGTGAAGATGGCAGCTTGGCTCCCGTTATTCATTCCCGAGCTGAGAAGCAAGCTCACCATGGTCTTCATTAAAAGTGGACCCAAGGAGTAAGGGATGAGTTCCAACATGTGATTTATTAGGGGACATCTGCATTTGAAAGCTGCAGAGCCTTTAATCCATGCCTAACTCCTTAAGGCTCCCATTAGCACCCGGCCATTGTCTCCATTAGAAGCTGTTGATTTTGATGAATTCATCTCTCCTGTCACAAGCAATTCTATCTGGGGGGTCTCACTCTCAGTTCTGAGGGGGTGATCCACTGAGCCTTAATATTCCATGACAGGCACCTTCTCAAAACAAGGGGGGATGTCACAAGGAGCTGCTGATAGATGCCAAGTCTGAGCCAGCGAGAGCTGGAGGGAAGTTGAGGGTTAGCAGCTGATAATTAGAAGTCACTGGTGGGTATCAGAATGCATCCATCAGAAATCCGTAGAGATAAACACACCCATAGCCATCGTGAGTTGTGGGAACGATATTGGTTCTGGGCTCTTCCTCCATTATTATTAAAGGATCATCGCTTGCTAAGCCCTTGCATTCTAAGCATAGCTTCTAGGTGTTCTACACTCCACACATACTTGCTGTGCTCCCAAGACAGAAAGAATACTATGACTGTTGTATTGAATCTGTGTGAGGTCCCTGCAATAACATGGAGCACATAGTTTTTAATCTAGCAATTCTATATCAATGCAAAGAGACATACTTACTCCTAAATTCACCAAAGAAGATCTGCAGAGAAAAACTATAATGTAGGGGGTAGGTAGTCACCATGGCCATCTTTTCAGTCCTGAAACAAGTTCTCTGTTCATTTGGGGCAGGGGGAAGGGGCAGGGAGAGTGGGAGTTAGGAAGAAATTTTGACAGCAAGTTTAAGTATGTGGGAGAAAAGCCCAGCAAAGAAAAGTTTGTCTCCCTGTCCATCCCAGATTGTCACAAGTCCTCTGATATAGGACAGCTCTGTTGCCCATTCCACGTCAGTGTTTCCCAGTAGAGGCCTGGGTGTGAGAGCACCTGCTCAGAGAGGGACTCGGGGGGGGGGGGGGGGCTTCCCGGGACCCATGTGATAGGTGTGTTATCTTTGGTGGCATCTCCTTACCTTTCAATGTTCTCCAAGGTCCTTAGGAGCAGCCAAGCAGCTCACCCTCCATTCTTTCCTGACCAAACTCTTAGAAGGATTTCATACAGCATGGTTAAACTCAGTGACACTCTCTTTGGGGTCAAGATATCTGGTATCCCCCCTGAAGTAGAAAAGACCCTGGACACTGAAGGACAATGCCACACAGACCCAGGCTTTTTGGCACCTCACTGCATTAATAAAAAACAAATTACCCGCAGTTCCTTTAACTTAGGATTTCTGGACTTTAAGAGGGTGTCAAAGCTCACCCACACAAGTAACAGAAGCATTTCATTCATCATTTTCATCAGGGCAGCCAATAAGCCACACTAGGTATGCAACATATTATCAAATGGGCTGTGTGTTAAGTGACTTTGTTCTACTGCAGGCTATAAGGCAAGTGTTCTGAGTAGGTTTAAGTGGCGAGGCTAAGCCAGGGGAGTTGACAGGTTAGTTAAAATGAATGCATTTTGAGACTCATGATCTGTTGAGCTTACAACAGAACATGACTCCTCTAGAAGTTGAGGAGTGTCTGTACCATATGCACATTCAGTACATGGCACCACTCCAGGGCAAACATGGCTGCCCAACACAGAATCCAGTAAGAACGGTAGACAGTGGATTAAATAAATGCAGCACTGTCCAGTGTTGGCATGTTGGAAGGCCCAGCAGGACAGAAAGGATTTGGTCTGCTCAGGGCTGGGAAGAAAGGATCAAATAGACAGCTTCTTGTGGGAGGTGATGTCTGAATCAAGAAGGAATTGCTAGGATGGGTAAGAGGATGGCGAAAGATGCTGTGGACAGGATATGCTATGTTTGCTTAGGGAGGTGGGAATAGCACTGTATTCTGGCTAAACAGAATGCTGTGGACAGGATATGCTGTGTTTGCTTAGGGAGGTAGGAATAGCACTGTATTCTGGCTAAACAGAGTATAGTTTAAAGTTGGCGAGGTGTAGATATAGAGTGAAGGTGGAACTCACGTGAGATTCAGAAAGAAAAACAGTTAATGAATTGAAGGAAAGCGTGAGCATTCCCTCCTTCCAGTTCATGGAATCCTGGATGAAAGGGGGTGAACAGGGCCAGCAAGATGGCTTAGTGAAGACACATACAGTCAGGGACAGCAGCCTACGAATGTCCCCTAGGCCTCACATGGTGGAAGGCGAGGCCCCAGAGCTGTCCTCTGACCTCCCTGGGAGCTATGTGACACATGTGCACACAAATGCACAATAAATAATAACTACATTTATGTACTAGAATTTTTCTAGCATGGGCAAACAGTGGGGTCTGAATCTCAGCTCTTTGGGTGTAATCTCAGACAATGTCTGGGCAACAACAGAGCCTTAGCTTCCAATCTGCAAGACAAAGATGATCACCCCACAGTGCCTGAACTCCTGTTCTGCTGTGGAAATCAAATGTGGACAGGGCTCGACAAGTCAATTACTGCTGCTTTGAAAACTGAAGTAAGTGGGAAGCTACAGGAAGGTGTTCTCCATCACCAGCTGGTGTGTCCACACAGACCCCGGGACTAGGCAAACTTTGCTAAAGAATCTTGGGAGTTTACATGCTACAAAGAAATGACCCATCACTTCATAATGAAAAGCACAACCAGCCAAGGAAGGCCACAGGAAGGGAGGATGCTCATCTCTATATTTGCTGCACTCTGTGCTGGGGGTTGATGCTAAATAAGGCCCAGTACCCACTGCTTCCTAAGCAAGGAGCTGTTTCTCCCCATTTACACTCTACTCAGCTTTCCCAAACACTTTCCCTTAAAGGGTGTATTTTGAGGGTCCTTCAAAACTTCAAGAATAAAACCAACAACATTAGGCAAGGCACTTATAGCAAGAAATAGCCACAAGAAAAATAAATGCAGCTGTTAAATTTCTGCTGCCAAGAAGAGATTTATTCCATGATAACCATTCCTCGGGGGTTGGTCAACCACTGGTAAGGCAGAAGAGATGCCCCCCAGCCCTCCAATGGTACTATCATGCAAGGGAGCCAGCACCCACCACCTTTAATTCCACCCATTCAGTGTACCCTGCGACTTTGGTCAAGATTTGGAATCAAAAGAAATTGCCCCCAAGAATGTTCTAGGAAGGACACAGCCTGAGCATAAGCTCATGTAGCTCACCTGCCCTGAAGCATCCAAATGCTTGCCTGTGTCCTCTGTTCTCAAGTCCACCTGTGTGCAGGCAGGCCGATTGTCTCCCTGCGAGCAGTGGGGGTGCCTTTGGCAATGCTTGTTTATGAAAGCTCTCTGGCTGCATCGCTCTCTCTTCATCAAACATGAATGCTAGCAAAAACTTCTCTGCAAGCCTCATGAATTTTGTAAAAAACAAAACACAGGGGGAAAACCTACACTAGATTCCCCAGATATTCTCTACAAGACAATTGTCTGCTCGCCTGCTCTCTCTCTCTCTCTCTCTCTCTCTCTCTCTCTCTCTCTCTCTCTCTCTCTCTCTCTTTCTCTCTCCCTCCCTCTCCCTCCCCCTCCCTCTCCTGCTATTTGGAAAAAGCTGTTGAATATGAAATATTTATGCTATAAAATAGCTTACTAGCCTTGCTTACTGGGACCCAACTGGAAAAGAACCAGATCCCCAAATAAATAAATTCTCTCATCTTCCTACCCAAATTGCTTCAAATGATCTCAATCCTGAGGACCATTTTCCTGAGCCAATGCCCTTTGCATCCTGCCATAGACTCTCCTAGGACGGTACAGGCAGAGTGTGTTCTCTGAGAGGCCCAGAGCACCCCCACCCAGGCTTCCTCAAGTTCCAAAAGGAGGAGAAAAGGAAAAGGAGGATAGAAGAGTGGGAAAAAACACTCCCTCTCACAGGTTGGAAAATTGAGGTTCAAGGCTGGTGATGGAGCATCATAGTTAGAATGGTACCTAGCATCTGTAAGGCACTGAGTTAGAAAACCAGCACCTTCTTCCTCATTTCATCATCGGAGCATGCCACACAGCAAGTTCAAGGCCAGCTGAGATATACATGACCGTGCCAAAAATCAATCAATCAATCAATCAATCAATGAAAAAGAAAGTTGAGGTGGCCAACTCAATTCCTTCTCCATATCCTTTTCACGCATCTTGCTGGGCAGCACCCAGAAATGGACACAGCCTCAAGCCTGGGGTGCAGCCTCTTGTCCTCCACTGTATCCTCAGTGTCTGCAGCATCAACCTCTCTCCCTTCTGATACCCACCGAGGGTCTACCTGCCCCCGCCCCTCAGCTCTTCGCTATCTATCAGGGAAGGCCTTTTGATGTCCTAGCTTCCCTTACGGCCACCAGCATGCACAACACAGCCATTCTGCTTTCTACTTGAGAAGCACTTCGCTCTCCAGGAGCCTTCTGTGAGCAGGAAGAGGCGCTGCCAGTGAAGATTGCAGTAGGAGAGGCCTGGGGCTGAGTGGAGCAAAGAAAGGAGGCGATGTCTCCACAGAAGTGTCCTTTCCCACAGCACAACAATGCCGTCTTGGATGGGACAAAAGAAAACCACACCACCTGGGCCGTGTAAAGGGCTACTGGATGTGGAGAGGAGGCGGCCCAGGCTGCGGTGTGAGAGCTGCCTGAGGTGCCTTTGGAGTAATCCCACTTGTGCTAACATGGCGTTCTTCTCTGACTATCAGGAGACAGGGTAGGTGTGGCATCTTGGAGACTCCACCCTCACCCACACCCCATTATGTGCTCCTGCAAAAGCTCTCTTTAGGCTCCCCATTAATGGTGTTTCTATAAGAAACATCTATGTAGCCGGGCGTGGTGGCGCACACCTTTAATCCCAGCACTGGGAGGCAGAGCCAGGCGGATCTCTGTGAGTTCGAGGCCAGCCTGGGCTACCAAGTGAGCTCCAGGAAAGGCGCAAAGCTACACAGAGAAACCCTGTCTTGAAAAAAAAAAAAAAGAAAGAAAGAAAGAAAGAAACATCTATGTGAGTCTCAGCAGTCCTGAGGGTGCCAGAAGTGATATAAATCGTTACAGACTCACTGCCTCATACAGTGGAAGTGGTTTTTCTCTCCTGTGCCACCTGGCTGCTGTTCTGAAGCCACAAAGATGGTTACTGTTACCATTTCAGAATTGGGGATGCAAAGAGCAGAGTGGAGTATCTCATTCAAGGATCTACCTCCTTATCACCCCTGGCACAGGGCTAGACAGAGTGTCTGAGAAATTACTTTTTGAAGTCCTGGTTATTGTTAACCACTCCAACATAGGGAATGTGAGTGGGGGTGGGTTTGCTGCATGCTGTGTGGTAGACTCTTCCAACTCCTCTATTGCCACGTAACAACTGAGGACTCTGCCCAACTCTGTTACATGAACAATGTTCTTGCATGCTTGCATCTCCCCAGTCTCTGAAAAACTATCAGACATTCTAAGTACTTTCATAGAGAATAGCCAAGGCAAATGTTAACTTGGGCCAGTGAGCTGACTTCTTTGTGTCTCAGAAATTGTGTTATAAAACAACGTCTAACTGGACATAGTGACTCACCCCTGTAATTCCAGCGCTTGGGAAACCGAGGCATGAAGACTGTCATGAGTTGGAGGCCAGCCTGGACTGCATGGTGCATCCCAGGCCAGCCTGGACTACAAAGGCCAGCCTGGACTACAAATGTCTCAAAAATGCAAACTAAAATGGTGTTTAAAGAAAGAGAATGAGGATGATTTCCATTATAGATCCATCCCTGCCACTTCTGATAGTGTTTGAACCTCTGAAATTTGGAATTCTATTCATAACAGCATTGCTTGTTGAGATTTAGTTTACTTTAAACCAATACGGTAGCCAATACAATCCTGAGATGGGCACCTTGTAAGGATTTGATCCTTAATTGCGTCATCAGCCTTCGCTGGCTTCCCAGCCTAAAAAGAGGGTCCCGTCGGCTCCCCTCTCTCCCTCCCCCTCTTTTGTGTCTCTCTGTCTCTGTTTCTCTCTCTCTCTCTCTCTCTGTTTCTCTCTCCCCCCCAATAAAGCTCTAAAAAGGTAACCATGGTTATGATTCTTTTAATCAGCACGCTGCTCCGCCGGCATGGTCACCGCCACGAGGGGCAGCGCCGCGGCATAACCCATAACCAACACACCTATCCTCTGGTCTGAAAGTCCTGATGTGAACACTCTTTATTTTGTTCATTACAGATATCCATACCATTTGGTGCCAACACTCTCTGTTATTAGCACTGCCAGATGTCTGGGCTGCAGGTCATCGACAGCTCGGTTGATAAGTCCTGACATTTGTAAAACTCCAGAAAGGGAAAATGTTAATGGAGACAGCATCTCAAAACCTTATTTAAAAAAATGCTACTCTAGCATCTATGGCTCTTTCCTCTGGTATCCCCTGGACTTTGTGCAGACCTCCATTCTCCATGGAAGCCTTTGCTCTGAGTTTTCTGTGTACTATCTGCTTTTATAGACACCTCCTTCTCTCAACTGTGGGATCTCTCAGATTAGAGGCTATGCATCTGCTCTGATAAACACCCAGCAACAAGCTTAGTCAGCATCTGTCAAATCAAGTCTTCTGAAAGGAAAGAACCAACTTGTAATGAAGACACAATCTTGCCCTAGGTCACAAACCATCAGTGACAAAACAATAGAATAGCTCGGGCTCTACAACCCTGGGATGCAGCTCATCCAGTGACAGCTGATTTCATAAGCAACGAAAGACGCTATCTAAATGATTAGCTTGCTTAGTCTCTCCATTATCCCATATCTCAAGACCTTTGCAGGTAGAGACTAGGGATCTCATTCAAGTCTGATGCTTACTACTGGCTGACCTGGTCTTGGACCCAGCCACCACCCTCTCACCTCCCCGCCCTCACACTCTGAGGCAGGGTTCACTGAGTAATGCATAGTCCTGGCTGACTAAGGTTGAGGATTGGGCAGAAGTCACTGAAACTGGCCCCAGATGGGATTCCAGGAGTAAAAGCAGCCCATCCTCTTGGGACTTCTGGGAACCACAGATAACTTTTTTAATGAACCAAAATACCAAAGAAAAAAACCCTCCTGACAGTTGTTATCCATTGCCCAACTCCCCATGGAGAGGTGCCTGTGGAATTTGCTGAGATGCGGTCATGTGTGAAGGGCAGCGCCAGGCCCCATGGTGATAAGGAGGAGGCATATTTATCTAGCACACCTCCCCCAGAGAGCTTGTTTTTCCTCCATTGCCATAGCGCGGCCCTCTTGGCTCAATCCCTGGTGCCTAGCAGGGATGGGTGCTATCACAGAAACTGCCCAGAGGTGTGCAATGATGCACAGAGGGAGCATCTTCACAGAGAAGATGTGATCCTACACATCCTGGGAGTCAAAAAGCCTCATAATCCTGATTTTAAACAACCTGGCTGCATCCCAAGATCCCAGAAATAGACAGTATTCCACCCTGGGAAGGTAGACAAGGAAAGAGAATAGGTTTAAAGTACCAAAGTCAAGATATTTCTCTCTCTCTCTCTCTCTCTCTCTCACACACACACACACACACACATACACACACACACACACTTTGCACCCTTTTCCTCCACTGCGTGCGTGCGTGCGTGCGTGCATGTAGACTAGAGCATTTGAGACTGGGTCTAACTCTATAGTCCAAACTGGAACTCACAATGTAGCCCAAGCCAGCCTCAAACTTATGGTGATCCTCCTGCCTCAGCCTCCTGACTACTGCAAGAACAGGCATGAGCCACCATGCCCAACTAGAATTCTTGAATGTGTGTGTTTAACCAAGCCCCCAGGTGATGCTAAAGTGGCTGGCTCAGGAGCTATGCCTTAGGGGAAATGGTCTTGGTTCAACACCAGTGAATAAGGGGAGTGACTAGGCAGAACTCCCCACTGTCAAGGTTAAGCGCTGGGCAGGAGATCATGTTGCAAGGAGAGTTGTGGAAACAGAAGTGTAAGTTGGAGACTTGGGTTTCCAAAATGGCTCCAAATCAGTTCCTCTCAGCAGCAAGGTAACTTTACCTGGCACAGCTTGTATTTATAATCCTTCCACACAGGGCGCTGGGGTAACTGCTCTATTCCAAGCATGTGCTGGGAATGGCACCTGCAATAGCAGGTTCCCGTTTAGAGCTGGGTTGTTCAGCTTTTATCCTAGTTATTGAGGGAAAAAGCCCGAGACTCTGACTGAGAGTCCTACAAAGTCTCAAACTCGCAGGGGGAAAGCAGGGCAAGAATCAGAGTCACAGCTGTAGACTTACTGAAATAAGATATAAGGTGGGGAGAGGAGGCATATACCCTAGTATGTCCCTCAGTTAGGAACTTGACACAATGTCCCCCAAGATGTAAAAAAAAAAAAAAAAAAAGGAAGGAAGAAAAAAGAAAAAAGAATTTAATGTGATCCCAAATGCAGTCTCATAGTCAAACACATTTGGAACACTAAGTGTAAGCAAAGAATCTATCAGTGTTTCAAAAAAAAAAAAATCTATGGGGGGGGAGGCTTTAGTTAGGGAGGGAGTTAAGTATAGAAGAAGGAGGAAGGTGAGTAAAACAGAATGCCTGAAAAAAGTCATACATGTGTGTCTGTGTATATACATACACTCTATCTATCTATCTATCTATCTATCTATCTATCTATCTATCTATCTAGAGTATATATATTATAAATGCACACATATACACACTATATCTATCTATCTAGAGTATATATATATATACACACACTCTATGTGTATATATATACATATATATATACACATACATACATACATATACACACAGCGAGAAACAATCAATCAAAGAGAAAAAGGCCATGAATTTGAAAGAGAATAAGGAGTGTTTATAGGAGGGTTTTGGGGGGGGAGAAGAAAAAATGGGCAAGTGATGTAATTATAACCTCAGAAAAATAAAATATATACATATATTCCAACAGCCTTATTATCTATCTGGGCTGACAATGCTCCCCCCAAGAACTAGGGAATCTAACAAAAAACTGACACTGGGCATGAGAAGCTTTCTTTTGGGTTGTAGGTCAGGGTTGTCAAAGACACTCCCAAAACATTGTAGGCTATTACTTTCCCCTTTAGTTGACCCACAGATGTGAAAAGCAAGGCCCTATTGTTGAGCATACCATGCACTTTGGACACAGGGCCTAGAGGACTCAAGTTGGATCTGACCTGAAAGTTTCTTCCTGAACTTTCATGGTACCAGAAGGCACGATGCAAGCTTCCAAAGGAGGGAGGCAACCAGTCGTCCTAGGCTGCTATGATATCTATGAACTACAACAATGACCAACATGACATGCTAACCCTAAGGTTACAGTAGTGACATACAGATCTTGGTAGTAACTCACAGCGCACTAACTGTTCATAAGGCCCACTTAACAGGAGAGAAATCATACCTGGTACTGGAAACTTAGCCTGGGGCAGTGAAGTCGTGGATCTTGGAGAAGAACCTCCAATAACCACTTTACTAAAACAGCATAATCCCTAACTACATTCTAAATACTTATCCTTATGTCTACAGGTAAGTCTGGTCCTCCCCTTTAGTCAAGGAAATTTCTGTGTAGCAGATGGAGACCATTACAGAAAACCATAACTCATCAAAATGCAGAGTTGTGGAGCCCAGTCCCAACAGATACATCTACAACACAACTCCACCTAAGGCTCAGAGACCTCTGTGGAGAGGGGACAGACAGACTGTAAGAGCCAGAGGAAACGGAAGTTTTCTGTGAGATTGTGTCTCCTAGAAATGTCGGATGCTATACCCAGGAAGTCTCGCCAACATGGCTGCCTCAACAGGACCTGAACAAGGATGACACCAGTGGACTTGCTAACATAGATAGAGGGAAGCTCAGGAGGCCTCAACCTTGTACTAAGAATGACAGGCAGCTAAGGAATGCTGAAATCAGCAGAAACAGTCTTCCCCAGGGAAGAACACACCAACTGGTTATCCAATTCCAAATGGTCAGCTCTGAAAACATACACATACAAGTGATATTGTAAGAATTGAGTGGGCAATATGTACATATTTACATACATACATATACACACAGTGAGAAACAAACAATCAAAGAGAAAGAGGCCATGAATTTGAAAGAGAATAAGGGATGGGTTTCAGGGGAGGGGGGAAGAAAAATGGGCAAGTGATGTAATTATAACCTCAGAAAAATAAAAAACAGAATCAATTAGATTTTTCAGATATTTTATTTAATATAAGAATTAAGTGTATAATGACTTTCAGAGAGGAGGCTTATAACATTTCTCAAATTGGATGAAAGGGCTGGGAGTGTACCTCTGTGGGTGATCACTCGCCCAGCATGCATGAATGAAGGTTAGGATTCAAACTGTAACTGGGGGGAGTGGGGCAGATACACACACACACACACACACACACACACACACACACACACACACACAGAGAGAGAGAGAGAGAGAGAGAGAGAGAGAGAGAGATCTAAGCAGAGAATCATTTATAAACTATTTAATATCTAGTGACATAGTTGTAAAGAAAACAGCCTACTAACCTTTAGCCTACACATTAATAAAGCCAAGAATTTAACCACAAACCCACATTCCACTTCAAGACACATTCATACTCTGAAGTAAGCAGAGAAACCTGGTCTGGTGTAATCAAAATTGGATTAAAAGAGAAAACCACCTCCAGGCCCCAACAGCATCGACATAGGTCTAAGGCCAGTTTCAAGAGCCCCGAGCAAGGCCCAGAGGTGGGCAGGTGGACACAGGGCACTGGCGGACCCTTGCAACCTGCAGCCTCACAGGGCAGGAGCCAGAGGGGCTTGGCCATCACAGGAGCCACCTCCTTTATGTCTTCCATGGGTCTCCTAATTCCCTTCAGAACTGCTAGCCAGCCAGGGCTTTCTCGATCAATTGTTCACATTTCTATCCATTTGCCTTCTTCAAGGGAGATGAGAGAAAAGGAAAAGGCCACAAGGGGTGGGAATAGAAGGAAGCCACGGGCTCCCTGGGAGGCACAAGGGCAGACACTAGACGTGCTTTCTAATGCAACCTGGCATTTGTCCTTCTTTCTCTGAAGCCCCTGGAGAAAGCAGCTGCCAGCGAGCTAAGAGCACCACCAGTCTCCAGGGCCTGAACCACTGACCCAAGCTTGAACAGAGGCCTCTTAGACTTGTTTGCCTTGCCTGCCTGGGTAATATTTGAGCAGCTGAGAAGCATGGTACAAACACAGAAGCTCTGCATCATGCCAGCTTTTAGGAGCATCCTGCCACGTGTTCAGGCTCTTCTTGGATCAAAGGTGCCGGGCTGTTCAAACTCACCTGGAGGGACCCAAGTGAGAACCATACAGAAGATCCACTCAATAGCCTCTCATGCTAAGCATGCATAGTCCACTTTGGCAAAGGGATGGAGTTTAAAATTGCTATGTGTGTGGCACTTCGTCAATGGAGATTGCTACAGCATCAGCTCATTAATAAAAGAGAGAGTATTGACATGGTCTGCAATCATTGTTACTGCTATCAAAATGATCTGCAACGATAGGCTGTCCTTTGTGTTAAAAAACAATGCTGCTAACACAGTATAATAAGTGCTTATTTTCTGTTGTACAAGGATCAGATATTGTCCAATCTACTTGTACTTTTGAGGGTGCTTGAAGTGTGTGTGCACTTGTGAGTACATATATCTGTATGTGTGTATATCATATATATGCACACATCCAAATACACATATACACATATGTAGTTACATGTTATCATGATCATGTATTGTTTGGGGGTATATATGTATAAGTATCTTATCCATAGATAACTACGCAATTTTTTGTTTGGTTGGTTTTGCATGTGTATCTATGTGTTATGTGTATGCATGCTCTCATGTGTGCACGTGTGTGTGTGTGTGTGTGTGTGTGTGCGCGCGCGCACACACACACATGGAGGCTCAAGGTTGAAGTTGGTTGCTCCTCCATTACTCTCCTCCTTATTCTTTGAGGCAGGGACTCTCAATTGAATCCAGAGCTAGCCAGTAGATGAGTCTGGCTAGCCAGCTTGCTCTCAGGATTCCGTCTCTGATTTCCAGGTGCTGAAATTACAGAAAGGCCACCATGTGCATCCACCATTTATGTGGGGCTCTTAGGATCCAAACTCCAGTCTTCACACTTGCCACTGAATGATCTCCCCAGTCCCAGGGAATGAACCTTTTTAAGGGCAATTATTTTTTTCCTACAGTCTTTCCCATCATCCTTAGTTTAAAACAAATATCTCAAATAAATGCTGTTGGGTATCCAACTCAGCCCAGAAGTGGGGGAGGGCTCAGGTTCCATTCACATTCCACCCCTCAAGTCCTATTTATGGCACATGTTATGGGACAGCTGAGCCACCAAGTAAACCCAGTGACCAATTCAGAAAAAGACTACCTCACTACTGAGTGATCTAGCCAGTTAGCTGTATACCTGGCATGGACCAGGCACTGGACTTTAAAAAGTCTTTGTTCTAAGACCCAGGATTTTTCTATATTTCTTAAATTTTTTTCAATTACAGAAGTAATAAATGCTCATTAAGGAAACTCTAGAAAAATATGGATGAATAGAAAAAAATTAATAAAGCAAATGTTGTCTCATTTTCCCAACACAGCTACAGTTAGCGTTTTGGTAGATTCCTTTCTAGTTTTTACTTAGTGCATTATAGAAGGCTTTAATTGTATCATGTTTTTGCTTAATGTTATTTCATGAGACTCAGTTATAAGATTGGCCTTTAGAGACTAAATTTCCAGTGGCTGTGTAATATACAAAAGCTATTTAACTATTCCCCTATAAATAGTATTTAAATCAATTTCAATTTTTAAAATGGGGTCACACTAGCCTGGAACTAACTCTGTAGCCCAAGCTGGCCTCAAACTGGCAATCCTCCTGACTCAGGTTTCCATGAGCTGAGATTATAGGCACATATCACCATGACCAGCATAATTTCAGTTTCTGGTTTCAGCTAAATAATGTTGAAATATGTGCCTAGGTGATTAAAATCCACAGTTGGTTCCTGCAGAAACCACCACTAGTTCAAAGGATTTGACTGTTTGCAAGGCTCTTGCTAAATATTTGTGGATTGTTTTCTAAGAGTGTTGCACTAGTTAGAATTCCCACAGCTATGCTTCAATGCAAACAGAGCCAGTTTTGAAGTGCACCTCTGGGAATCATTTATCAACTGCTTATGATGTTGTTCAGCTCCATCAACGTCCCTGCTTTACCTGTCCCTCTGTACCTGCAGAGGGTCTGCGCCGAACCTCAATCCTGAGATGCAGGCCATCAGACAAGGGAGTGTCTACTCCAACAAAGTCTCTATCCGGGAAACTCATGTCCAGAGCAACCATGAGGCAAGGTCCTTGGGTAAACTTCTGATCTAGTCATGTCTACAAGCGAGGAACACTCCAGCGAGGCTGATGTCTCTGTACCCCATGGGAACTCTCCTCATTTAGTATGGTGGTTCTTAGCAGAGTTACAGATCTATAGCCCTTTCACTTGTACTTGGGCACTGTAGTCTCTAACTTTAGATTCTGTTTTCCTGAATTAGAAAAACAAAAGCTTATTGCAGTGTTTTACTTTGTGCATAGTCATGTATGTCTATGCACAGGTGCTGTGTATGTGTGTGGGCACGTGTGCCACGGCATGCGTGTGTAGGTCAGATTGATTCTTTCTTTTGATCACGTGGATCCAGAAGATCCAACTCAGATCATCAAGCTTGGTGGCTGGTGGTCTGCTGAGCGATCTTACCAGTCCTTTTCTGCTGAGCGACCTTACCAGCCCTCTCTTCCTATGTTCTTATTTTAATTTCTTTCCCAGGTACCTAGCAGAACTCAGGAGGGGAAATGACACCAAGTATTCTCACCTTCCTCATCACTCACTTCCCCAGCTTTCCCCATGGAGAATTCCAGAACTATGCCAGACACTGGCCATGCAGAAGATACTACTAGCATGTGGTTACAACCAGACGTAAGGACGAGAGCCTGGACTAACATGGGGGTTGTTCCACTGCCCTAGGTGAGATTACAGCTTTTTCGCTTACAACTGGCTTAGGCATGCAAGTCTGCCCACCTGCCCCTAGAGGCTGGGGTGGTTGTGAGTCCTGAATTAGTTACTTAATGCTACCACAGTCAGTTGAACTCTTTCATTCCCTGCCACAGTGTCCAGATGATGGGCCACAGATAATGGTAACTTGAGCAGATGTTCCCATCTCTGAGGAAAGCAATAAGCCAAGCCAGAAACACCTGTATTCCAGTGAGGGAGTTGTCTAGTCTTGCTGATGATTGTCCTGATAACACCAGAAAAGTTGACTGGGCTCACACTCCAGTGTCCGAGCAGCTTGAGACAGGGACAAGGGACCAGTTATTTAACCAAATGAAGCATGGAGACAATGGCAGAATCCTTTCCCCTGCCCAAAGGACTCAGATGGCAAGATATGAGCCATGATGCAAACCCAGGATCATGCTGAGGTAGATGCCGGCTTGTCTGTTTCCATTTTTCAGTATCCAAGGTCAACACCACTCTAAGTTCATACGGCTTTGAAGTTCTCAGTGGGCTTCACAGCTGGAGAACAGGCCCACAGAGAAAATGTTGCTCAGGGGAACCTGGGGCTACCTGCCCATGAGGGGAAGGGTAGACAGAGGTCAGCATCAGTAATAAACAAGGTGATGGCTTCAAGTGTCTTTGCGGACTTGGACCATGGCACACAGAGGTGTCCCCAGCCTCCCCCTCCTCCCTTACATCCTGAAGTCCAGCCCATGTTGTGAGACTCCCTGACTATGGGACAGAGCTAATGAGGCCACTGCCATGGGACAGATCCTGGATCGGCCAGGCAGTTTACCATACAATCCCGGGTCTGTGTGTCACATCCAGCCCCAGGAACTGCCAGGAACATCTAGGTGGTGACCTGAGTCATAAACAGCAGGAGGAGACAAGAGGCTGACTGACCTCACAGCCTCTGAGGCCAGGTGGGCAGATGTGTATGCTGAGGCCAACCAAATGTGCAAAAGCTGTGTTCTGCCTAGGACAGCAGAACACCCCCAAGTCAGTCCACTCCCCTTTCCTTGGGCCTGTTTGTAACCACGTGCTAGCAACGGCTGACCCCCTTCCCTGGAAGAAAACATTAGAAGCACACCATATCTAGAATCTCTTTTTACATAAAAGGGGGAAAATATGGGTGCTTACACACATGCGCGCGCGCACACACAATTTCTCAATGACAAGTCCTCCTGTTGACCAAACCTGACACTTCACTCACAAATTGTACTAACTGGGAAATGAAGCAGCTTCGGGTCATCCAATAAATCATAAGCACACATCAAAATCTAACCACTCAACTAAATCTGGGCCCGACCCAAATCA
Source organism: Peromyscus leucopus (assembly GCF_004664715.2). Taxonomy (NCBI): domain Eukaryota; kingdom Metazoa; phylum Chordata; class Mammalia; order Rodentia; family Cricetidae; genus Peromyscus; species Peromyscus leucopus. The sequence continues at coordinate 55,692,955 of NC_051065.1, read as the reverse complement.
TCCTTTTTGAACACTGGAATGGCTGATTTCCAAATGATGCTCACATAATTCAGAACATAGTTATTCAACACTGATCTCTTTACTCTCAGAGTTATTATCCTTTAATTAGCATTTAGTAAAGATGGTGAGACCGTCTATGAAGCAGCTCCACATGGGGAATTCCCACAGTGGTGTAGAACTGCAGTCCCAGCATTTGGGAGACTGGGGTGGGGGTTCATGAGGTTAAGGCCAGCCTGGACTATATAGTGAGATTCAGTCTCAAAAACAAAACAAAACAAAAGAAGAAACATAGATGACTGACTGACTGACTGACTGACTGACTGACTGACTGACTGACAAAAATAGAATACCGACAGAGGGACCTATCAGCTGCTCCACTCAGGCCAAACACCAAGGCTTGGGAATGGGAGGAAGAACTAAGGTTAGAAAGAGACCTGCCAGTCCTGACTCCCCAGGGGCATCCCACCAGGGCCTGGCCAGCATGCGTGACAGCCCACAGTAGTCCAAGAGCAACAAAGACCTCCTCTGCAGGGAGAAAACCAGACTATGTTTTTGTCTCTAGCCACTCCCCCAGCAGCCTGGGTCCTGCCAAAGGACCGTAGGTCAAGCCTGGGCGAGCTCCAGCTGGCCCTGGTCCCGTCATAACTACACTTGGCTTCATTAACCCAGCCCTCCCCTTCCAGCCAGTGGGGCAGGAAGCCGCCTCACCGGCCTGTTTTTCAGACTGGCTTTTTCTTTCTCAGAAGTGGGGCAGATGGTTGCCACAGTAGAAGGAGAGCCCGCTGAGAAAGGGGAGAATGAGATGCCCAGGCTTGGGGTGGCACCTTAGGCTGTGCACACAGGCTCCCCAGCACCCACTCTCCTGGCATTTCCTGGCACAGCCCTCCTGATAAGCTTAACCTTTGTCTGAGATCCCTGGAATTCTGCCTCAGAAAAGAAAACACTGAGCTGAGTTTGGAAAACAGGGAGATGGGATCATGCCAAAAACCTGGCTGGAAATCCTTAGCAGGGATTACCGTCTCCAGGATATGTTGCCCAAGACAGGGAACTTTTGTGCTTGAGTGCAGAGCATCTCAAAGTCTCAGAGACACCATCTAACCCAAGGCTTCACAAACTATCTGTGGTGACGAAGAGCCATTCAGTAACATTTCCAGTCTTTTGTAGGCTACGTTTTGTCAATTCCTAGAAAGATGACTAGGAAACATAAAACAGAAAATGACAGCATGCAAACTCATCGAGCATACTCCGCGATGTTAAACAATATCAAAGTGCCGTGCACATTTCCAAGTGTTCCCTCTCTGATGTCTGTCCCCACACAGATCATTGACAAATAGTTCACAGACCATACTTTGGTCTAGTCAAGACTCAGTATGTGGTTCCAGTACCCAGAGCTTCAGAGTCACGTGGGAGCTCGTTAGGGAAGCCCAGTCTCATGTCCCACCCCAGACCTAATGAGTGAGAAGCTTGCATTTGCAAAACGCCCCCCACAGGAGTTTTGCGTACGTCAATATTTGAGATTTGCTGAAATTGACCAGGCTCGTCATCGTTTAATGCACTACGAAAGTTTTTTCACACTCAACCCTAGAGACGTCTTTGAGTAAACAATGTACTTCATGTTAAAGCATCTCAACTGAGGGGCTATGGAAATGGCTCAATTGGTAAAGGGCTCCTCTCTCAAGTGGGAGGAGCTAAGTTTGACTCTGGGAAAGCCAGGCTTGGTGGCCTATGCTTCTAATCTCAGCATTGGGGAAGTGGAGACAAGCTGATCCCTGTGGGTTTCTGACAACCAGCTTGGCCTGCTTGGCAAGTACCAGGCCAAGGAAAGACTGTGGAGAGAAGGGGGAGGGAGAGAGAGAGAGAGAGAGAGAGAGAGAGAGAGAGAGAGAGAGAGAGAGAGAGAGAATATGAGAATATAGGTAGTTTCAGAGGAATGACATCTGAGGTGGTCTTCTGGCCTCCACATAACATGTACACACATGTGCACCTGCACACACAAGCAATACATGGACACACATATACACATATACAAGAGTGTCTTAGCTACTTTGGAGGAGGAGGCAGGTATAAAGATGGACAGTCTCCAAGCTAAAATATTTTATGGCTCTTCGGTAACTGAGCAGAAACAGAGTAAAGCTGAGGATGAACATCCCAGCTGTGGTCAGATGATACTGTGACTTAGAAGCTTCTAGATAAAGAATGCCATACAGGCTAGATCAACTGTGCATCCAGCAGAGTCAGCTGGAGGGATGGGAGATGTTTCCCAATTGCCCTGAGGATGTAGAACATTTCAGAGGGTGACTTGGGAAGTCCAAGGTGAAGCAAGGGGGCAATTGATTCCATAACTGAATGGGCTGGCCTGACTGGAGACAGTAGCCTGTTTATTTACATTGTCTGTTGGCTGGCCACCTTCTATATAAGGAGTTGGTTATCAGTCACCAGACTGTGCACCGCAGCTGTAACTTCTCCCCTAATCTGTTTGGGCCATTAAGTGCTCTCCACATCCTAGTCTGTCTCCAGCATAGAGCCAGGGAGGCTGGATACTCCCAGGGGCCTCTCTGTTCCTCCATCCTCCTATATGCCTCTGCCTCTGCCTGGGACCACAGACTTGTTTCAATCAATTTCCACTGTGTCGCATGTTAGTATTTAATGAAGACACCCAACCTGCACAGGAATGAGAAGAGATGTGTGATGGCTTCATCCACCCCTGAGCTCTCTGAATATCATCTTGCACCTGTAAGTATGACATTCACTTCAGTGTGACCTCCAATAGGAGGCTCTTCTCTTCCTCTGATATAATCAGTTCTTAAATCTGGGGTGACCCTTGAAACTGGGGTCTCCGGGAACTATCTTTCCCAAGTCACTCAGCTAGTTTGTGTCCCTGCCTGAGACTAAAGTAAGAAAAGTGACACTTTCTAAGTCCAGGGTAACTAAGCTTAGTCACCAAGTGACAGTGACATTTTTTTTTATGCTTAACATTATCAGTTTGTGTTCAGAACACGTATTGTGATTATTTCAGTTTCTTTGGCCTTGGCCTTGTATCTTCACCTCCCAATGGGGCTCCAGCACTCAAGTCCCTGGAGAGTAAATCAGTGTGAGTTTGGCCCTACAGCTCTTCTGTGTTTCTCTGGAGTCTCTGACCTCATGCTGGGGCACACTAGTTTCAAGGATGGCTCAGGTCTAGAATTCAGGATTTGAGGAATTCAAGACACAGGCTCATGAGACTGTCCGGGTCCCTCCTCCCTTCTAATCCTGTGAGATGCTGGGAAAACACTAGCCTTCATTATTCCACACTTCAAAGTGGGGCATCTTTTCATCAAGCCCTGTAACAGATGAGGGGACCCTGAGTAACAGGTGGTGCCAACAAGCAGCTCCGGCAAGAAGTGGTAGCCTACCCACAGCTCTGATTGAAAGGCATAGCTCCAAACTCAGCTATCACAAACTTCCGACAAAATAAGTCCCCGAACAAGCCAGAGTGTGTGACCCACTCATCTTTGTCCCTTGTGGGGAACCACAGCACCCCATCCTCAAAGTTGTCCTAGAAATGCTTGTCCACACATAGCAGCATCTTATTTGAGAACCAGAATGTTCAGCCCAGGACTTCCATGGGTTGCTCATGAGATGGGCTGTGACATTTTTTTTCCCATTCCATGCTTTTGTGTTTTTCAGTCTTAGAAAATGATGTCAGCAATAAAAAAGGAAATTCTTGGCTGGTGACTCAAAAGCCAGGGCTTGTGCAACAGTAACGGACACAGAGGGCCAGTTCTGTCATTTCTGCCAGGCTCCATAGTCTCAGGGAATTCCCTCTCGCCCCCCCCCCTTCCTTCTGAATGAACAAAGGGCTGACCGATCCTTGTTTCTCTTCTCCCCCAGAAACAAGAAGTCATGACAGGAAAGATGATGTACAACCAGCTAAGAGTATGAGGCATGCCACATGTTGATCAGAGCAGGTGTGGCATCTGTGCTTGGTGTGGCCGCCTTCCCAGGTGACATCAGCAGGATGAGACATGGGGACTATGAGACAAGGACAAGGCAGGTTGAGGCATTCTTGGCTATTTTCTTCCAAGCTCTTCTAGTTTTGTGTCCTTGCAGGTGAAAAGGGTAATGTAGCAGCCAGCAGGGTGTGGAAAGGCCAGTGGAGCCTGCCTGAGCTGATGTTTTGCTGGAAGCATGGCTTCTGTGCTCACAATTACTCTGCACTTGTGCTCCCCTCCATGAACCATGGGGATAAATAACACATTACCCTGAGCCTAGAGAGGGGGGAAGGACCTTGCCACCTTTTGACCTGGAGGAGCAGTGTATGAGCAGAGCTGATGGAGGTCAAAAGGAAGGCGTCACAGGTGGAGCATGCTAAGGAGAGACCGTAGGGATGGATATGGCCAGTTCAGTCTAGCAACAGTAATGAGGACCTGGGGACCAAACCCCGTCTCTCTCCTTCCATTGCCTTTCTTCTGGTAAGGCTCCTCATCATTCCCCTTCACTGGGGCAGGTGGCTCCACAGTCCATAGAGGATATGAAGATTACAGAGCTCAATCAAAGGCCTAGGACAGGCACATGTCAAAGGCCACCCAGGTTTGTTTGTGCTTCTCTCCCCTCAGGATTTGAACCCTCTAGACACTCAACCCAAGATATGAAATTAGTGAGTGAATGAACGGAGGAAGGAAGCTGACTTCACGGTGGGAACCAATGAGGCCCTGATAGGTTTCCAAGTGGGGGATGACATGATGTATTTTTTCAGATATTCCTCATTTCAGATCAGTCTTTTAAAAGGAAGATATTTTCCCCAGTCTACCCACCGTCTAGTTCCAGGGTTCTCTTCTCTGAGTCCCCAGCTCAGATTCACCATACCCTGACAGGTGGCTCCAGTGACAGGGACATTCTAGATGGGCATCAGGTACCCCAGAGGTCTCGGCGTGCTCCTATGTGGGTTGGGGTGCCCCCCCCCCATGTGTTGCTAAGTACTTGGCTTGGCAGTTACTGTGACAACAGCCAGTGTCTAACCTCCTCTGGGCCATCCCAGTGGAACCCTGTCAGAGGTGGTGGCTATCTCATAAGTCACAGCTGTCCTGGTCACTGTGCAGAGTGAAGCAGTGGTCACAGAAGCCCAAATCCTGCTCAGGCCCAGGGCCAGTAAATAGACACACATGGATGATGTTGTTCACAAAACTTGAGCAGCGCTTGGATATGCTGCCTTTGTACCAGGCAAGCAGCCAGGCTCAACTGGCTAGCAACTCAGAAAACTCTCTTCTCAGGAGGGGAAGAAGGACCACCCCAATCTTCCCCAGCCAGCCCTGCCTGTTCCTCCTCACCCCACAGACCAGTTTCCATTAAACCTTGATAGATCCCTGCCCTGATTGTTAGTTTCTTGCTCTGGAGTTTCAGGGACTGTTCCCTGTCAACTATTTGGAGTTGTCTACCGACCCATCAGAGCTAGTCTGTGCTTGCTCTGCTAGTGTACCTGTTTAACCCCCACAGCCACCAGCACCATCGCCTACTCCAGTGGCAGCCCTCAGCTCCTCCCATTCAAAGGGAGACTTTCTTTCACTAGCTGGGACTCCTGTAGGTAGTCAATTTGACATTTTTCACCAGACATTGCCCCTCTAAGTTAGTGAATCTGCCCCTCTCATAAAGCTATCGGGCAAACACCCAAGACAGTGCCCAGCACATAGTGGATTGGTGTTGATTTTTTGTTGTTGTTCTTTTTGGAGGAGTGTCATGAACCTGGTGTCAGAGTCATGTATGAAAAAAACACAGCCTCACACGCAACTGGACTTTGGGCACCAGTAGCCAGGGCTAAGAGCCCCACCAGGCTTATTGCTCAACTCCCAATGTTATTATCCAAATACTCACTCATTCCATCCGAGAGATCATACTGTAGGCCACAGAGCAGGGCTCTGAGAATACAGAGGGCAGCAAGACATAGCACCAACACTCTGGAGATGCCAGAACCAGAAAAGACAGACTAGGAAAGACTGCAGTAGATACCCTGACTGAGGCCCCAGACACCCCATGGATGCAAAGAATGCCCAGCTCAGTGGGCTAAATGGAAGCCAAGTTCAGCTGAGATACCAAGACATGGATCCCCCTTCTGAGTGGGGATATAAGCCAGATCTTGCCTGAGAAACCTAGCCGTGCAGCCAGAAGCCACCCGCCACCAGACCCATTACCAATTCCAGGCAGAGAGCCCGGGAGACCCCGGCCACTCATTCACACCCCAATGTCTTTTATTTTTTTCCCATGCTAACTGGCCTCCCTGTCTGACCTTCCCCAATCCTCCAGTAACCTGGGTGTCCGCCTGGCTAGCAGCCACCCACAATTTATTTATTTATTTTTTTTCCAAGTCCTGGCTGAGCCCCAGGACACATGGGAGGGGGTGGGGAGAGGGGGATGGGCTCGGCTTAGGCTTATGCTAAACCTGCTCTTCCATTCAGCCCCTGCGCTGGGCAGCCAAGTTGCCTGTGAAGTGATGCCCAGCCAGGAGGGGCTGCCTCTGCCCTACCCTCTAGGGACTGCCAGGCTGAACCAGTGCAGATGGCACTGGCAGATGCCGGTATCAGGGGAGCTCCCTCCTCCTGGCTAATGAGGGAGCAGGTGAAAGAACCAGTGGGCCAGATGAGGGTGAGAAGTGGAACAAACACTAAATTCAAATTAGGAAACCTGGGTTCTAATCCCAGTTCTGTGACTAATGGGCTGTGCGACACTCCACGAGTCACACTGCACAGGGACACCTCTCTGAGCCTGGCTGTCTCTGTGATCTGAGCCTGTGATTCTGCTCTGGGAGTGAGCATACTGATTTGATAGAAAATAGTCCAGGTCCTCATTTCTGTACGATTGACCTGATGTGTAATCCTGGGCAGATTCTCTCACCTCCTTATGCTAAGGTTAGCAAACTATGAGAAGCCACATCCCATACAGAATGGGGTCAAAATGGAACTAACACAAAGGGCACAGGCCACCACTGAACCCAGAAAGGAGTCAGGGGAACTCCTGAAGCATTCTCCTCTGTTTCTTCTACTGCCTGCCACAGGATTCCAGTCTGGAGCCAGCAGTCTGTCCACATATTGTGCCCATCCAGTCCTGCTCTGAGCCGTGCTCCATGCTTCCTCCCCATTACCGTCTCTCTCTTTATAGCCCAAGTTCTCCACGGCCATCAGCAACTTAGATCCTCAGCCACTAAGTTCTCAGTCTGGAAATCATCAGCCTTTGGGGGCCCAGGTCCTCATCATATCCACATGTAGCCTTCCCTTTGAAAACAGTGGCCTAGCTGCATGGTCCTGTAGATGTGAGACTCACCCCTCTGCAGACCTACAGCAAACGAACACCAGCCAGCAAGGAGGACATTTGAACATTTAACTGCTTCTTTCCCACTTGGAAGGGATGGAGAAAAATCCAACAAAGAGCCCTGGGTTTGAGCTGATGTGGAGGCTCTGGCAGGCCCTCCAGACTCCTGGGAAATGTCAAGACTGAAAATCAGTTTCTCATATGCTACTGAGCACAGTGGAGGATGAGAGTGGGTGGTGGTCATCTGGGCAGAGAGAAGTTGGTGGAGGTATGGGACAGAATAGGCAGGAAGTTGCTTTAAATGCCAATACTATGAAAGGAGGATACAAACCAAGGCCTGGGAAAACTCAGTAGAAGAGGCACAGCAAGAAGAAATGGGGGACAACATCTTGGAGCCAGGTAGCACCCTTTGTAAGTTTTTCAGTCAGTCACACACCTCCGAGCTAAGCATTACATGCGGTCACCAGAGAGAGAGAGAGACCCTCCTACCCAACAAGATGCACTGATGCCTCTGATAGAACCTTTGCTTATTAATGTTAATTATCAATTTGACATAATCTAGAGTCATTTGGGAAACAAATCCCAATGAGGAACTGCCCATATTAAGTTGACCTATGGGCATGTCTATGGGGAACTGTTTAGATTAAGTCAATTGAGGTGAGAAGATCCACCCGCTGTGGGTGGCACCATCCTCTGGGCTAGGGATCCTGTGCTATATAAGAGCAGAGAGAGCAGGCTAAGCACCAAAAGTGTGTGTTAATTCATCTTTCTATGCTGGGAACTGTGGATGCCATATAGCCAGTTGCTTCCAGTTCCTGCCACATTGACTCACCTACAATGATGGGTGGCAACCTGGAATTATGAGCCAAATAAACACTTTCTTATTGAAGTTCCTCTGGGCTTAGTGTTTTTTCATAGCAAGAAACAAAACTAAGACGGAACATCTTACAACTGCCATATCAAAGATTAGGTCTAAGGGAGGCTGGGCCAGCCCCTTGTAAAGATGAGAACAATGTCATCTGACTCTGCCTCCAAGAAGAAGCAGGAAGCCCCAAAGCAAATTCTACCAGGAGCCACTGAACCTGGAAGAGATGCTAGTAACCAAGGCCTTTATGGCCAAGAGATGCATGGGGAAACCAGTCCATCACTAGCGCAGGGCCCTCGCCCCATACCTGCTGCCTGCCCTCAGGTCCACAGAAGTCTTTTTTAGGGGGATTTTTCCCTAGTTATGGAAGATGGTTTCCCAAGAGTGTCCTAGCTTGATGGGGGCATAAACTGATTCTGGAGCCTTACCATGAAGAATGATGTGGCCTAGGACCTTCTATGGTCACATGATGAGACCTAAGATGGCTTAGGTCACATGCATTCCAGAAATATAAAGCTGGTGGCTAATGTTATGGCATCAAGCCCAGCCTGGGATGTCCCTGCCATGGATGACAGGGCAGGATACAAGGGACTCAGTCAGACACTCACCAAGGAGGCCTAGTCAGGCCCATGCTGTGAAAAGCAAGGAAGGATTACCTAAGGGAATGAGGAAATGCAGGAGTTCCCTAGGGAGCCATAGAAGTTTCTAGAACAGTAATAACCAGCACTTATGTAGCACTCACATACACTGAACTCTTGTTTCCACAACAAGATGAGTAGCATTTTACCCACATTCTATAACCACAGAGACTAAGGCACAGGGTAGTTAAGTGTCATGCCTAAAGTCAAACAATAGATTCATAATAGCCAGACTTTGAACTTGGAGATATTCCTTCCAAACACTGCACTCCTCCTCGACTGACAAGCAGAGTCTTATGTAGCCCAGATTGGTCTGGACTCACTATGTAGCCAAAAATGACCTGGACTTCTGAACTTCCTGCCTACCTCTTGAGTGTTAGGATTATAGGGGTGCACCACCATACCAGGTGTATGTGGTACCAGGGATTAACCCCAGAGTATGCAAGGGAAGCACTCTACTAATTGAGCTATATCCCCAGCTCAAGGCTGCACTCTTAACCACTATATGGCATGGCCTCTCCAGATTGAGTGAGCCCACAGGCTTCTTCATGACCTGTCCCTGCTTTCTTGGAGTAAGAACTTCTGAGGCTGGCCAGGCTCCACACTCACCTGATGCTGGGGCACTCCACCTACCAGACTCATCCCCAGGCTCCTGTCACTTTGACAGCTGTCCAGGGGTGGGGGTTAGGACCTCATACCACCCACACTCTGCTGGGAAACCCAGCTATCCATTGGAGGCTAGAACTCCTCTCCGTAACCAGTCTTCCCGAAAACTGTACAAATGCTGGAAGATAAAAGCGTGGGGATCGGCATGAATGGAGTGGGTTTTTCAGAAACACCGTTTAACATCAAGAGCCTTCTGATGTGAGCGATTTGGATTCTGGTGCATTTCTGGATTGTTTGTTGAATTATGCATCAGCAGCTTCTGTTGCCATGAAAAGCGCCACCGCCACTTGGGCTGTTCTGAAACAGTCCTGCAGCAATGAAGGCAGTTGGGTGCACAGTTTGGGTAGTGAGATTTGTCTTTGATGACCGTGGAGCAGCAGAGAGAGAGAGACCGAGAGGAGAGGGAATGTGGAAGAGAGGGGGCGGGAAGAAGCAGCTGAGCAGGCGTGAGAGCCGCACGTGTAGGCAGCACACCCTCAAGACAACTTCACACCAGGGAGAAGAAGCCAGAGGAGGTGTACTGACATGGGCTCGGACTCCTCAGATATCCGTCTCTCACCATGAGGCAAGGAAGGAAGGGGCTGATAGAGAGCCAGACTCCACCCCTGGTCCAGGACGAAACACACCCAGACTGCCGAATGCCTACCACCTACCACCTGAAATGGGATGTTCTCATCCAAGTTTGTGCTTCTTTTTTTACTGGGCCAAGGACAGTTTTTCCACTCACTGCAGGCTGCTGTACTTATCATAAAGCTACAATGGTGGATAGCACACCCATGTGACTGAGGGCACAGAGCAAGGAGGTAGAAGATCCTCAAAGTGCATGCTGTTCAGCGGTTGGAATGCAATATAACCCTAGTTTCTTGACATCCCCAACTCCTGTCTTGGCTATCAGATCTGACCTCCTATCCTGAGGAAGCTTCCAGCATCTCTGATGACACATTACACATTGCCCAAGCTGATAGAGCCAAGTTTGGGCCTGGGGCAATAGGAAGAAAAGATATCAAAACCCCAAGCCAAGCTCTCTACAAAGATGTGCTCCTAAGCAGTTATTTAACTTGCTGTGCCTCAGTTTCCCCACCAGCCAAATGAGCTTATTGTTGTTCTGTACCTCATTGGATAAGGTGATATATTTGAAAGCCTCAGCACAATGCCAAGTGGATATTGAACAATCAGTAAACATTATCTGCTGGTTCCATTGCTATTCTCAAAACCAAAGCAAAACAAAACAGAAACATGCTATGATTTTAGAGGACTTATTAAGGGTCAGCCAAGAAGGCTCTGGAGCATCTTGCCCACTGAAGGGACTATGTTCTCACTAGTGCAGACTCTGTTTGATCTCTCAACAAGGAATCCCATGTCCACATTAGCCAGGCCTGGAGGCCTCAGGGAATGTGTTGGCATCATGTCAGCGAAACTGCCATCCATGCTGGTCTGGCAAGAGCCTCATCCCTATAGTGGTCCTTTTCAGGAAGTCAGTGAGCCAAAACTACCCTCTTGGGCTGGCTCTGTTTAGGACCTGGGCTCCAGGGACACGGGGAGGCCCCTTAGCACAATTATAAATCAATCTAGCAGCTCTCAGAGAGCTCACAGCCATAAATGGTTCTAAAAGCTCAGCCCTTTTCGGCCAGCATGCTCAGGGTCCCAGGATTAATGAGCATCAGCTGGCAGCAGTCTGGTGGGGACAGATGCTGACCTAATGAGCAGGGTGGCCCAGCCTGTGCCCACTGGATGTGGGCAGGAGAGATGAGCAGGTGTTCTTGTCACGATGGCCCTTTGCTGAGTGTCACTTTGAAAGGCAGGGTTGTTGTCACCAAGGGCATCCTCTTACCCCACCCTGACTTGCCCACAGAAAATATAAAACACAATTCACAAAGGCCAAGTGTTCTGAGGATATCAACCTCTATTTGTCATTGGGTGCAGGACCAGGTTTGTCTCAAGGTCTCTCAAACCACCCGGAGGAAGAGCTTGGCAATCTGGGCATTACTTCCCTCTCCACACACCTGTTTGGTGCTACATCTAAACACAGAATTCCTACTAGAATTCATCCTCAGTCACTTCCTTGGCATAGGCAGATTCTTCCAGACAGGGGCTTTGACTTTGCCTGAAGTTGGCACTTATCTATGCAGGTTTTAAAGGATTCAAATGGTGGCATGTGTCCACCAGATGCTTATCATTGAAGGATACAATATAGTCCCTGCTGACCCTGTCTGAGGTCCTAGGAAGACTGTAAGCAAAAATTATGACAGAAATAATAATGATCATTCATTGAGTGCTTACAATGTGCCAGTTCTTATGGGTACAAGCTTCTTTAGAAAATACAAATGAAGCTGGGTGGCAGTGATGGCACACACCTTTAATCCTAGCACTCAGGAGGTAGAGGCAGGTGGATCTCTGTGAGTTCAAGGCCAGCCTGGGCTACAGAGTAAGTTCCAGGACAGCCAGGACTGTTTCACAGAGAAACCCTGTCTCAAAAAGCCAAAAAAAAAAAAAAAAAAAAGGGTGAATAAAGGTCACATTATAGCGAGACTAAGTGATTCAGAAATGAGAAAGATCACTTCGACCAGAGCAATCATGAAGGGCTTCACAAAGGAGGCAGGATCTTCATGTTCTCAGTGCATCTCAGGTCAGGGCTGGAGGAAATTTGCCAAGGACATACATTTATGCTTTGGAGGACTGAGGTTTGGAGTCACGGGTACATTTCATTTTGGAGAGAGCTACAGCCTGGGAAATGCTACCAAGATGAAATTTTTTCAAAATCGGGGTTTTACTCCTGACTAAAGGGGTTTTCTCTTAACTGTGGCTTTTATTTTCTATATCTGTCCAGAATGTGATTTTTTTAAAGATAAAAATTTACACTTACAGATCTTAAGTGTACACATAGATGGATCTTTGACAAATGTGTTTGTCTATGTAGCTGAAACTCCTATCAAGATCTCGAGTATTTCTATGGGGGATGAAGAGTAAGAATGCAGCCTTTGAATCTGATCATTCACTGTCCACATTTGCTGGCACCTGAGAACTAAAATACATCAAAATGACCCACCTCCCCTTCTCAGGAGCAAATAGAAAACAAAGTCAAGCTCCATGTAGAGAGGCAAATACCTAGTCCATCATTATAACACTCATCTTTGTATCCCTGGAAGCACACTTCCCTGGCAGGCACAGAGTGGGTGATGCAAACTCTTCTGATGAATACAGGGAAGAACGACTGTCCCTGGAGTAAACTCTCCCAGGGAAACAGTATTCCTCTTCCTCTTGTGGGGTGCTAACGTTGAGAGTCCTCATCAGGATATGGAAGATATCCCATATCTTACTACCCACCTTGTTTTCTACAACATCTCACACTTGGTTCGGTCAAAGTCCGCTAGTGGCCCAGAGTACCCCTAAACTGTTTGGCTGACCAAGCCCGAGACAAAATCTGCCCCAGCCCCAGGGACCCTCACTTTTGCTCTCAGTGCTCAGGAGCCACACCACTGCCTGATGGTTTTCCAGCTAAAAGCCTTCGCAAATCCCCAGAGAAGACGGGCGTTCCAAGACCAACATCCACAGACAGGCTGGGATCTGCCGACTTCCCACACTCTTCAGTACCCAAGTATGGCACAGCTGGCCACACACCAACCCTTTCACCCTCCAAGACTCCAGATGTGCTCCTGGGACTCTCTCCCTTTGTTGGGGACGGCAGGTTTCTCGGCAGCACCAGCCAGCATTTCAATCAGATTATTTCTCACTTGCGGGATTGCACAAAGAGGAAAAAAATAATGCTGAACATTCTGTTCATGGAAGAAAAAATAGCAGCAGAAAACTGTCACATTGTTTGGTCTATTTTCAATTTCATTTGTGAGCCCTGCAAATAGCGATCTGTGCAAGCGGGCCAGAGGAGGTCTCCAGTAACCCAGTATACACTATCCCAGCTCAGAGTGTGGATTTGCAGAAAGACCCTTGGTCATGTCATCTCTTTGTACTATAGTTCTGAACAATGTTACCATGGGGGGAAACTGAGTAAAATGTACAAGGGACCTCTTTGCACAATTTTTTGAAAATTTGAGCAACTCTATAATTGTTTTAAAAATAGCTTTAAAAAGCACAGGTCTGAGCCAGGTGGTGGTGGTGCACACCTTTCATCCCAGCCCTCAGGAGGCAGAGATAGGTGAGTTTGAGGCCAGTCTGGTCTACAGAGCAAATTCTAGGACAGGTTCCAAAGCTACAGAGAAACCCTGTCTTAAAAAACAAAAAACAAACAAACAAACAAAAAAAAAAAACCATAGGTCTGAGTTAACAGTGTTAGGGTATAGTCTCAGCATTGGAGTTTGTAAAGGTTCCCACAATGCCATTGTGCAGTCAGGGTTACAAACCCCTGTTCACAGTGGCTGAGGAGGTCAAACAAATAACACAAAGCCAGGAAGTCATTGGCATGCCTTCAGGACCAAAGGCTTAGCTGTAAAAGAAGTCAGGGGGCTGCTGGGCAGAGCATGTATGGGAGTTAGGGGAAGTCAGGTTGGGGTTCCTCTGAAAAGTATCATCATGAGAAGGACGGCATTCAACCAGGATGCAGCAAAGGAGAGGAAAACAGATAGGGTATGGGCAAAGAACATCCTAGGCCAGTAAAGGAGGATGTATCATCCTGTGATAGAGAAGGACAGAGTGGGAGGGCCCTTATTCCTGCTGGGCACCTGGACAGGTGGATCTGTGTGCATCTGGGCCGGCTATAAGCCCTTGCAAACTGTCAGGAGTAATTGTCAGCAAAGAGCCAATTCTCCAGCAGACACTTGGCCTCTCTCAGCTAACCAAACGTGGAGACCTTAGAGCGACTTCAGGATACAACCCTGATGGGGATTTCGGTAAGCCGTCCTCGTCATGGCTCATGTCCCTTTGCCTGTCTGCACATAACTGTCTTAGATATTTCCAGCTGAAAAGCCAGCCATGTACCAGAAAATCCTAGACATGACCTGGGAAAAGCTAAACAGAAATTTCGGTGCCCACATACCAAGTTAATGCTCTTGACTTACAGGGTCTCTTGAGTCACCCACTGCTCAATGCCTCTATTCTTATTTTCTGCACAAGCCTAATAAACTCGAGTGTCTGGTGCCAAGCCCACAGCCAATTAAAAAGAACAAATTAAACAGGCACAGCAGAGCTACATCAGACAAGATTACTGATGACAGTGAACAGTGGCAGGTGACAGACACCTCGATGGCTGAGGAAGAAAGACATCTCTGCAAACTTATCTGGAGTGCTCACCCAACACAAGGGGGCCTGCCACAAAGCTGAGAGAGAGCTTTAAGATACTCGATCCACCAGGGATGGTCCCACTGCCTTGGAGTCCCCTAAACAGTTCTAGCTAAACATCTGTCTTGCCTATCCAGAGGGCCTGGTCCAGTACCATGGGGGCTCCTCAGCCATTGGTCCACAGTTCATGTGTTTCCACTAGTCTGGCTAGTTGTCTCTGTACATTTTCCCATCATGATCTTGATGGGGGGCGGGAAGAGGGAGGAGAGGGGAATCTATGGTTGGTATGTAAAATGAATAGAAAATCTCTTAACAACAATTAAAACAATTCACAGGAAAAAAAATAAGATACTTGATCCAAGTTCTGAAAGTCCCAGAGAGCCTCTTCTTTCTTTAGCTTTTGAGTGATATCAGCTGACCCAACATGTGTCTAACAGTGAGTGATAGAGCTCTGCTACAGGTGACCAGTGGGAGGGACAGCAGGCTAGTCATTCTGACCCCAGGATCACCAAAACACTGTCCCATTCCATGCCTGTTGTCTCCTCTCCTAGTGATGCCCATTGCCCTGCCAGGGCATGCAGAGCAAATGGCAGGTTTCCCCAGCACTACTCAGCCTACTGCACCAGCCAGGCTTTGCTGAAGGCAACTAGGAAGTGAGAGAAGCCCCTCCCATGCCATTGTGACAGCCCCAGTGTTTCAAAGGCTGTGGGTCTTGCTGTACACTCCGGCTCTAGTGTAGTCAGAAATGCTGCATGTCTTTAACCCAGTTACATCTTGTGCTGAGCCCTCCCTGTCCTTCAGGACTGACTGGCTAGCAAAGGATGGAGAATATAGCTGGTCCAATGCTATCGTTGGAACTCTGGCCCCAGACATGACTCAGAGCCTCTATCTGCTAACTGGGTTGCACTGGCTGGCTTCAAAGTTCAAAGTCAGAGGTTAAGCCTGCCCTGGGAGTGGCCAAGTGTTGTACAATAACATCCCAAGAGGCAGTGCTGAGAGAAAACCAGAGAGAGCTGGCCTCTCCTGCTAAATAGGAACCAGGTCCCTGTTCCAGACTCAAAGGCCTAACATGAGGGACACATGGTGTCTGAGGACCAAGGCAAGAAGAATGGAAGCTGCATGCCGAAGCATCCAGATGCCCAGGCAGGCACTACCTTCTTCTAGGATCCCAGATCTCAATAGCATCCTCTCTGGTGCCAGTGTCCTGTTTCCACCCAAATATACAAAAGAAGAGGAAGCCTAGCTGGGAAGAACATGTTTTGAAATGCCCTGTCCACGGACTAGATGGAAACAGAGGTAGAAAACCAGGTAGGCTGGTAAGGAGGATGGAAACAGTCAGGTCAGGGCTCGGGTGAGGGCTCTAATTGCTGCTAAAGATCACTGGGCAGCCTGGGAGACACCTGAAAGTCTCCTGTAGCATTTCAGGCACGAAACATAAATCATTCCCTTTTCACTTCTTCCCAATCTTGTTTTCTTGCTGCATCAGCGGAATTTGCCAATTGGCCTGGGTGTAAATGGGGACTTTTGTTCCCGCTCGCTTCCCCCCCCCCTTTCTCTTTCTCAACAACCTCCCCCCTCCCCACAGAAAGTGATGACAGGGAATCTGCTGGCAAACCCAAGATGTGAAGTTTGTGGCTTCACTTGGTGGGAGGCAGAGAGAAACACGCACAGAAAGGGGAGGGAGTTAGGGGCCCCTTGAGGGAGGTTGCAGGACTGAGTGACCAGCAGGGAGAAAAGCGTCACCCAAACCCACCAGGGGACTCCTAACCAGCCTCCCACCAGGCAAACCCCCTCCCTGCCCAAGCTCCCTGTGCAGTGTTTGTACAAGAAACACAGCAGGGAGGGGGAAGCTCGCAGCTAATCGGGAGGAGAGGGCTGCATGGGCCCGCCAATCCCCAGGACCAGAACTCCTTGGGGCTCTGAGGTGGTTGAGAGACAAGCGCTTCATTCACTCATTTTGTTTCCATGGTTCCCCATCACCTCCATGATGCAACAAGGGTCTGATCCCCTTGTGGAATTAACCCAGAGGCCCTGACCCAAGAGCACGTGAGAAGCATGTACCTTCTGTGACCCTCTGGGAACTGAACTGTGCACAGTGCTGCTGTTTCTGAAAGTCCCCTCCTGTGCTACCCTCAGGAAGCCCTCAAAAGCTTTCTGAAGCCTACTGGAGAGCTACAGGAGACTCCCCCAGTGACATTACCCCTTCAGCCTTCACTGAAGACTAGGTGCTGTTCCTTCAGCCCTCATGGGGAAGGAGGCTGAGACCCAGGGTAGCAACTGAGTCTGCACCTTCTACCCCTTGCCGACCAGACAGAGACAGAGGCAGAGGCCACTGTCATCATCTGGATGACAGAAGGGGATGGCCACACCACTAGTGCAGCTTGCTTGGGATTGTCAGGCCGCATCTAGCAGTGAACTTGAGGACTACAGGGTAGTCATTTAGTGGTTAAAACTGGGACTCTCAGGTCAGACTGCTTAGCTGACATTCAAATGGTGACTTACTATGTAACTTTCCAGTACTTTCATTGACCCCTGATAGGAGGACGGTAGTGATCACCAGCTTGTGGGGCACATAGGTTAGTTAAAACAGTTCCTGGGAAGTCCTAGAAACAGTGACAGTCTGAGCCAGTGTCTAGTCTCACCATGTAGCCCTGGCTGCCCTAGAACTTACTCTGTAGACCAAGCTAGCCTGGAAATCACAGAGATCAGCCTTCAGCCTGCCTCTGTCTCCCGAGTGCTGGGATTAAAAGCATGTTCCATCACATCCAGCTGTCCCTGATATTCTTATCACATTACTCTAGGGCCAAGGATACTCAAAATTTTGGGAGGATGGAACTGTGAAGCTTCAGGGGTAGGTCACACACACACACACACACACACACACACACACACACACACACACGCGCGCGCGCACGCGCGCGCGCGCGTGTGTGTGTGTGTGTGTGTGTGTGTGTGTGTGTGTGTGTGTGTGTATTATATATTAGTTACTTTATTGTTTGTTTTTTTAAATACCCAGTGGAAGCAATTTAAGGTAGGAGAAAATTTTTGTTTGTTTGGATCCTGGTATAAGGGATACAGATATAGTCCATTATGGTGGAGAAAGCATGGTAATGGGTAGGAAAGCCTCACCATGGTAGAGGGAGCATGAGATAGGTTCTCACATGGTTATGGTACTGACCAAGAAGCAGAGAACTCAGCCCAAAAGCAAGAGCTAGACTCTAATCCGCAAAAGTCCCTCCTCTATGGTCTTGTGTCCTCCAGCTAAGTTCCACATCCAGAAAGTTCTACAACTACAATCCTCAAAATAGTTACACTAGCTGTCAACCAAGAGATCAAACACAGGAGCTTGTGGGAGCCACTTCTCATTCAAATATTCATACCCTGGTGTGTGTGTGTGTGTGTGTGTGTGTGTGTGTGTTGCATACTACCCTGTGAGGGATATGCTTTCCTTCTAAAGCTCTCATAGCTACTTGTCAAGTCAGGAAGAGCCCAATATTCAGTGGAGACGAATCCTGGACTTTAAAATCCTGGACTATAGGAAGCTGTGCACCCTTAGCTTTGGGGGCTCCCGGGTCCTAGTGAACTGAGCCACCACAGGCCAGTTCAGTTTCTATAGCTCATTGTGATTAAGACTCTGAAAACTGGCCCTTTTGTCATATTAGATGCTTGGCCATTGACTCCTGTCCCTCGCCTCCTTTATTCTTCCTTGATTCAATTTCCCTGGTCATCCCAACAACAGGAAACAAAGGGAAACTGGTAGTTCCAGTTCCCCACCAGCCTTGGGAAGCTTAATGACAGCTATGAGGCGCCCCTCCTTACCTCTGTCCATAGAGAAGGAAACATTGGCTTTGCAGGTCTCACGAGTCAGAAGCTCAGACCACAAAGTCGAGGACATGAGCTACCTAAAAGCTTCCTATCCCCAAATCCACTGATAACTGGTAACACAGCTTGGGGAGTAACTGGTAACACAGCTTGGGGAGTCCTATTCATGTGTTCCACTGCATGTCCCCATGCAGCACAAAGCTCACACTGTAGAGGATGCACAGAGAGCCTAGATCCCTGAGCCAGCCTATTCGTGGAGAAGCATTTCTGTCCTTCCAGAGACTAATTCTGAACACAGACTCGAGTAGGTTCATTTGAAAGGTACAGAATGTCACTCCTGCACACAATAGTGTGAGCGCTTCCTTTGTGGCCCATGAATGAAGCTCACATTAGATATGTCACTCAAGCACGTGCTCTGAGAGCCTCCTAGGAATTGTGTTCAGTTACTAACTAGTCCAACGGAGGCTCTTCTTGTTCTCACGTCTGCAGTCTTGGGAAAAGTAGTGACTTGGTCCCTTGCTCATTCACATATTATTTGCCATGAACTTCTCCTTCTCCTTTTGGAGGTTTCCAGGGACCACAACTTTGGAGCAACCTGACTACATGGACTAGAATAAACTCCCCCAAAGTGTCTCTTCTATGGGAGCACTTGATTTTTATCATACTGGAAATTCATAAAACTCAGAGTAAATAAATAGGAAAGCCCCTGGGTCACCTAATTTAGCTTCCTACCGCATGGTTAGAAGACAGTGACCCAAAAAGCAGACGACTTCCCGACCCTCACAAATAGGACTAGAATGAGGATGGGTTTCCCAGGCTGGCTTGCTGAATAGCTTCTCCCCAAAGGAAAGAGGGCCACACCCTCAGTACTCTCTGGGTGACCATGCTCTAGCATCCTGGTAGGCTAGGTGGCTCTAGAAACCAAAACACAGTGGAGTAACACTAAAGACAAAACTCCACTTTCTAGGCCACATTTCTCCTTTGTGGTATATAAAAAGGACCGGTCCAGATAGGATTTCCATTTTCAAAGGACTGTTCATCTCCAGTGTCCCAACTTTGCCATCAAATGTGGCAGCAAGGGGTCTCTAGAGAGACTCCCAGTCACTGCTCTTGAGGCTGCATCTGGGAAAAGACTCAGCCTTGCCCTAGGAGGGTCTTGCCTGCCAGATCTTATGATGAGAAGCTGTTCTTCTCAGCTGGCCCTCTCCTTGGGTGTGGCAGGAATGACCTGACCCTTACTGAGCCAGGAAGGCCTCTGAACAGCAATGCCCAGGGACCTTACACAGTCATCAACAGCCAATTGAAGCACTAGGGTGATTTTCACAAGAATTCATTGTGCATGATTTCTAGGGAAGATGTGTCTTTGAGTCCATTGATGCCATACTCTAGTCATACTCTAGTTTCTGAGTAAAGGAGATGCTTCATACACACACACACACACACACACACACACACACACACACACACACACACTTCCATACACATAGGAATGTGTGTTCTCAAACACATTCTCACGCATGCACACACAGGACACATAGATATATGGGCAAAGTACATAGACTATTTAGGTTCAGAAACATGCCTAGGGACCAATCTACATTGTTTTATTTTCATTCTTGGAGAGTTATATCAATGCATCTTTCCTGACCTGGGGTACAGCCATCAGTCAAAGTCAGTTGTATGAAGTGGGCCAATTCTTTGCTTTGTAGAGTGGGTTCAAGGTTTAATAAAATTTTAAGAATATTCAATGAAACTATTCATATGATAGCCTTTGTTATATCAGAGCCACCCTTGAACTTAGAAGCCTCAGATTTTTACACATCAGAAATGAGGACTGTCTACCACATTAACAAAGATGTATTAAAATTTCATAGTTTTCTAGTGGGAGTGAGCATAAATTGGAACAATTCTTTTGGTAAGAAATTTAGCACTAGATAGCCAGTCTTTAACATGTTCATATTTTCTGACCCAAAATACCATTTCTGGGATTCTATCCAAAGGAAACAGTCTGCAATGCAAGAGTTAAAAAAACACAAATCTTCATGCACAATAATTTCCATGTCAGCATTATTTATACCTTGAAAATGAGAAGTAACAAAAAATTTTAAGAACCAAAGGAGAGTAGGTGAGTAAATTGGGATACATTCACATAACAGAATATTAAGCAGATGTTTACAATTGTGCTTATGGAGGGCTTATCACAACTGGGAAAACTGATTGAGTTACAAGGTTTGCTGAAGAGGTGGGGGGGTCACATATATAGTACATCCTTACCCACGGAACATGATTAACAGTGTGGGGCTGACTGTGAGGACGTCTCTGTGGGCAAAGCGCTTGCTGCTGCAAAAGCATGGAGACCTACCCTCCAGTCCTTGATACCAACACAAAAGCCTGAGCACAGGGGTAACCTAGAGAGAGACCTAGGCAGCCAGACACAGATGGATGCCTGGAGCTCACTGACCAGCAAGTCTAGCTAAAACTGTTAGTTCCGGATTCAGTGATGAGACCGACCCTGTCTCAAATAAATAAATAAATAAATAAATAAATAAATAAATAAATAAATAAATAAGTAAGTAAACCAGAGAACGATAGACGATAGCTGAAGCCAGTCTCTCACTTTCCCACTTGCATGCACAGGGACATGTACATCCCCACACATTAAAGTGCATGTGCACACATACAGAACACACATGACATGGAATTAGAAAAGAAAATAACTACCATAAAAATGGAAAAAATATGAACGTCCATAAGGCAGAGGCACTCAGGGTGTAAAATTTCTTTTTACTTTTTCCTATATATTTCTGCATTTTCCCAAGTAAAAAAAGTACACTGGTTTTTTTGGTTGCTTTTCATTTGTTTGTATTTTAGCTTTGAACACAGAAGGACATTATTTGCAGGACAATCTGGAAACGTGTGCTACCAGCTCTGCAGATGACCTCAAGGACGCTGGAATTCCTGTCTGTTTGCTTCCCGCTCTCTTCTCACCACGAGCACTCCACCCCTCATCACCATCTCCGTAATGAGTACATTGGATCACATGGTCTCTGAAACCATTCTGTTGAAATGTTCTGAATCTCAAAATATCATCCTTCTGTGTTAGAGAATGGGATCTCAAAAGGGGTCCAAGAGGCGTAACCATCTTACAAGTAAAATACTATAATCATCCTAACGAGTGATAGACTTGGATGGTCTTCTGGAAGATGCAGCTGCTCCTTTACAGTCAGCAGAGAAACATGCTGACATGATGTCCTTGGCTTTGGACAGCTGGAGCCAAACATCCAAATTAAGGGGGTCTCTGGCAGCTGTGCTGTGAAGCCAAGAACTTGTGGCTTGGAGAGGTGGGAGACCCTGCACTAATGCTTCTGCCCAAGAAGTCCTTGTCCCAAGATGCTGGCTAAGAGACTTGATGGTCTGCACTGGGACAACAGGACACATAACTCATTTGTCCTTAGCCTCCATCCACAAACATCTCTTGGCCAACCACACATGGAAAAGTGTGAGTGTGTGTGTGTGTGTGTGTGTGTGTGTGTGTGTGCGCGCGCGCGCTGAGTACAGAGCCATCTCACAAGTTGCCTTATGTTTTTAAGTCCTATATCCTCAACAGTATTGGCTGTGTCTACTTAATAATTCCTTATCAGTTGATGGGTCACCTGGGAGTGAAAATGAGGAGCTAAACTGGCTTTCTACCCTGAATGAAGAGCTGAATGGATCGTTTTCCTTCCTTGGTGGAACTCTACCTCAAGACCCTGTCCATATTCCTCACAGTGCAGAAAAACTACAGCTTGTTTTTGGATCTGATGTTCAGGCAGCATGCCTCAGGATGGATAGATGGTAAAACACAGTGTTTCCCCCATAGTTGGTAAATGGCCACTGTCTTTCATCTCAACAGCACAGGCTATTTATTCCATTAGCATTTTCTCTAACCTATGTCACCTAAAGGGCTCACTTTGCCCAGCAGGGGGCCTCCAGGGACTCTGCCCAACATCAGGTCCTTCATGGCCAGGTACTTAGTTCACCTTTGTGCCCTCTTCCTGAATTTAGTCCACTAGGTTGAAAGCCCCTGCTGGTATATCCTGGATTAGAGAGTTGTATAGGAAAGCCAGGACGGTTCAAATGTAACAGTGGTCACCACGCTGTCCCTGTTGCTTGAGGTTGTCAAGGCTGGGGCATGGCAACAGTGACTAGTGGACAAATGGGAAAAGCATGCTGAGTCTCTCTTTTTAGTATCCTCTGTGCTATTCTCAGTGTTCATATTTCCTCTCCTCAGACCAAGCTGGAAGTTCTTCTGACCTCTAGAGCAGCATGATGCCTTTCTTCTGAGCTCTCCAACTAGCATTAATCACAATTCTCACATGATATCTGCGGGAGGTAGCCAAGATGCTATTCCAGGCTTGGTCCAATACAATAAAGAAGCCCAGAGAGGCCGAGCTTCTGGCCTCAGGTCACCCTGGCTGTCACATTCACAGCTGGGAAGACCTTCACCCTCACTGTTAGCCCCTCCAGGGGGATAATCAGTAGGACTGTCACCTCCACCCCAGTGGGCAGTGAAGGGCTTTGACAGCATAGCATTTTCTTCTCTGTGTGAGACAGAGAAGTGTGTCGCAATGGACACCAGGGAGCTTGATTCCATGGAAAGAGGGTTATGAGTGATCTTTTTGATAAGAAAGCCATGGAGGGCTGACTTTTCCAAATACTACACCAAAAAAAGGCACATGACACCATTGTCCTCTAGGCCATCATGATTATTCTTTTACTAATCTCTATCAGAAGGTAAAATATACCAGGTACCTTTCCCCTTTCTAATGGTCCATTATCCATCCTTCCATGCATCATCCATATACACCAGGACCCTTGCTAGGAAGGCACTCCATGAGGACTCAGAGCCTTAGACTTGAGCTCCATGAGTAGTAAAGTGGATACCGATCCTTGGCAGCTTCTAAGAAAATTTCCAGGACCTTGGCCAGCATCCCAATCATGTATGCTCTCACATGATCTGGTTGTTATGCAACAGAGATATGGGGTTTAATGTAAGGAAATGTTTAGAAGTAGAGAATGAACATTAAGGAATGAGCCTGTGCTCATATGTTTTCACTTCAATGTATTCAGAGCTGGCAGAGAAAGGGGGGCATTTAAGGTCTAATTAACTAGCTGCTACATTTGTCTAAACAATGCTCCCATCTCTCCTCTCATTGTAAAGGAGGGCCCAAGCTCTCTTGGAATCAAAGGTTCCATCTCCCCCATCATTATTTGAAACTCCCACCAATTGGACTGGGTTCTGGCACCTCTCCACCCTATTTGGGCCTCAGCCCCCAAATCCCTCATCAAACACTAGTTCCGATATGCAATTGACAAGACCGTAACTGGATAAGGATATTTTATGGGCTTGGCTCTTAACTCTAAATCTATGTCCAATTGAAACAACTTTCAATTTACTGACACTAAAGAACACAAAAGTTAAGAACAGGCTATTATTTGGCCTCAACTCACTCTCTCTCTCTCTCTCTCTCTCTCTCTCTCTCTCTCTGTGTGTGTGTGTGTGTGTGTGTGTGTGTGTGTGTGTGTGTGTGTATGTGTGTGACGCAGAGAGAGAGAGAGAGAGAGAGAGATGGACTTTTTCAATCTATGACAAGACTTTGGCCTGATTTAAAGTTCTGTACCTCCTGAGCAAGAGGCATATGAACCCAAAGGTGAACTCAGGTTTGTGTTGTATCTACAACTATAGTCATGGAAACAAAAAAAAAAAATGTCATATCCTAAGAAATGATGTGTCCATTGCAGTAATAGAAGAGATCCAGAAATTCTGGCATCTTGATTGGGTGACCTTTTGTGTAACATCCCTGGTTCATACTACTCCCTCACCTTCACCTTATGTTTCTCCACTATGTATTTCAACCCTAGATTACATAGATTTTGAGGCTGAGGGTCTTCAATATGAGGGTGATCATATGATCACATTTCTAAATGCTCTGACCAGAAATACTATGGAATATGACCCAGTCATCGACTTCCTCTATAAACGCAGCCCATTCCTTCATTCTTCATCTACAAAGGATTCCCACAGAGCCCTTCCAGGACCCTCTCCACCTCATATCTCCAGGCAGAGCTTTTCCTGTGACTTGGAATGTTCTACCTGGGCCCCTCATCACCAGTTTGATCTCACAAGAATATTACAGATTTTCACTCTTTCTAAGTAGATCTTCTTTTCCTCACCCAAACCCAATTATCCCAACTCACTCTCTTCATCTCTTTCAGAGCTTTGGTAACTGATTACATTTTTGTAATTATGTGGTTTTGCCTGGTCTCTCCTTCTGGCTATTGGCTCCATTTATAAAATGAAGGAAAAAATGAGGTTGTGGATCAGTGGAGAGATAGATGGACACTGCATACCTACTATGTGCTAGGTCCTCTTCCTGTACTGGGGAAACAACATCAAATTCAACATACACTGCCCTCCTGGAGGCAGTCACCATGAAGACAGAAGTGGGAAATTGGAATTGTAGGTGCTTTGGGCAGAGATAAAGGGGGTTGGAAGGAGGCAAAAGGGAGGCCACAGCATCTCCTGTGCTGAAAATGAAATCCTGCATATATATGTATCACACAGAATCTATTAGCACAACTGGCATGGAGGGCAATTGCTTTTTAATATAATAAGATCTTCCTTGGAGGCGATTATGAGGCAACGATAAGGATCAGGTGGCATGTTGAGGTTTCTCACAGATGGATTAATTTCTGTGTATATCTAGTTGCTGGCAGAGTGAGGGAGTTCATGGGTTTGGGGGTAGAAGGTATGAGAGAAGACCTTGGAAGAAAGCAGCTGGGAGAGATTTCCTCTGGCTGTGGTTTTATTGAGTGCCCTGCCTGCTGTGGGTCCAGGACCAGTGGGAAGGGAAGGGTGAGCCTTGAACACTGAGAGGAGCTTCAGGGGGAAAAAGCACTGCACTGACATTTCACCTGCGTTCCCTTCTCCCTGCCTCTCAAACCTTGGGGTGTCAGTCAGGAAATAGACAACCACAGACAGGAGAACTGGAGATGTTGAGGACAATGATCTGGAAGCTTTAGAGGCAAAATGGTTTGATGAAAAGATTTGCAGGACTCAGGATATGAAGAGAAGAAGTGGAAGAAACAGCCAAAGAAGTATGGTTCTCCACACGTATGTTTCCAATGCTGTCTCGAAGATTACTAGCTGCTAGCAAGCCCCTGCCATTACAGCCAATATTATTCTCTGCTATGGGTGGATGCAGAAGTTCAAGTGTCACAAATGCAATGGTATTAAGAGATAGGGACTCTAAGAGGTGGCCACAAGAGTTCCTCACTCTAGTTTGGACAATAAATTCTAGAATCTTCTTACCTATCATGTACCCTGAACCCAAACATCATAGATTTACCCATAGGAAGGAGGCCATTGTAAAATATACACACTCCTTACCATGATACACACCATACTTCCACCTCAAAATTGACCACCCACCAAACAAAACTGACCACCCACCAAACAAAACTCACTATTCCATTTATGATACATGGCCATTATCTGTCCACATGTGCTCACCATTAACTACCACCCAAATCTGCCACTCACAGCAAATATAATTTTTCTTCTGCCATTGCTCAGGACTAGACATCACTGGACATATCTCATAATTTTGGGAGCATAAGACCATCCACTTGCACATCCATCCCAAACAACAAACCCTGCAGGGATTTGCAATAGAAAGACCCCAGTTGCTGTAATGGCTACAACCTTGTAAGGACATGAGTCCAAGTTCATTAAGGAGCTTGGAACAGATGAACCCTGTTGCTGTTGTGATTAATAATCATAATAGACAGTGAGCTGGAGGGTTTCCCAGCTGCGCCTCCCAGGGCTCGGTTCTGGGTTCTCCTCTCCAGCCACCAGTGAGTAATGGCTTGTTTTATTGGAAACTCTCTTTTCATTTTTTATGGCTTCAATTAAGTGATGGGGAGAATCCATCACGTAACCTTTTTGCTGTACTGCTAAAGACTTCCAGAGGGGGAAATATTTATCAAACCCCAAACCATCAGAAGAAAGGCTGCGGTGAACCTAGCAGGAGATTGGGGTGGCAGAAAGGTGACCAGAACGAAGAGGAAATATTCACACAGAGGTTTCCTGCCTGGACCACAGTCACACCCTTGTAAAGTATCTGTTCATTTTACAGATATCAACAGAAACCCCTGTTTGTGCCTCATCTCAAACTCCATATTCCTTGGAAATAGTCCACCAATCACAGGGAAAGAAGTTAAGCAATCAGTTACTCTCCCTGGTCATGTAGACTACCATGGCCCAGCAGATCCAAGGAAACAGGAAAAATGTACAGTAGGAGGTGTTCATATCTTAAAAGGGCAGAGGATGCACTAGAAAGTCCACAGAAACATGGCAGCCATGTGGGAAATTGGCATGAGACCCAAGACTGATGAGAATGTCAATGGGTCCATTTGGAGACTGCAGCTACAAACTCTTCCCAACACCAGTAACAACAAACTCTCTCCCTCAATCGATGCACTGGAATGCACAAGCTCCTATCCCTGGCCCGAAGTTGGCCCTAACCCTTTCCCTGACCTCTGCCAGGCAGCCATGTTGGTAAGTGGAGCTGGCTTTTATTCTCCCCTTTAAATTATTCACATCCTAATCTTGGCCACTGGCATTAATCTTTCATTTGCTATTTAGACATCTGATTCCGGGGCCAGGATTGAGAGATGTCACTGGGGAGACGAAGTTGGCCAAAGGGGAAGTCTGGAGGGAGTTTGAGTCCTGCAAAGTAACAAGGGCCTGACTGGAATTAATGGGTTGTCACCCTATTCCCCATCCCAAAGGAGCAGTAATCATAGTCAGAAGACACAGAGATGTCTGAAGGAATGAAATCACAGGCCATTGTGCTTTGGAAGAAGTGTGTGTGTGTGTGTGTGTGTGTGTGTGTGTGTGTGTGTGTGTGTGTGTTTTCAATTGCTCATGCATACAAGTGTGTATACATATGTCTGTGTGATATGGTCTTTCAGTTCACATTAAAATTAGGTATTATTAACAGACTTGTATGGTCCTGGCCCAGGGCACATAGCTATAGAGGAAACTGGACAAAGAGGATGTATCAGATAAAAAAGGATGTCCATATGAACCCTGAGAGGGCTAGGGTTGACTCCATATACTAAGTAAAGCTACTAACAGGTAATAGGGAGCTTGAGACATACCTCTCTTAATAGAAGGAAGATGAAAATCTGTCAATATACTCCATTGTACCATGTACACAAAACGACAGGCTCTGTAGTCAATCAGTTTCTCAGTCAACACCACAGTAATCTTAGGAGGCATGATAATGAACACACCCAGTTATAGGTGATGAAACTGAGGCTTGGAAATATATCAACTACCCCCAAAGTCCTTTGAATACTAAGTAACAAAGAAGGACTGGAACCAAGGAATTTCAGCTGCACTTACCTGACTCTTAACCCTCTTAACCGGTGACTTAGGATGGAATAGATACATTCAGCCATGACAAAAGGCCATTAGGAAAAAAGTTTGTGCTGCCAAATAAGGAAGCGACTAGCTGCACACAGTTACTTCAAGATAAATTTAAATCCAATGCAATTTAAGTGCGGTTCTGCAGCCACACTGGCCACATTTAAGGTACTCATTTGTCACATGTGTCCGACTACCAGAATGCCCAGTATAGATACACATCACCATCATGGTTGAATGTTCACTGGACAATGGTGGCTACGGAACAGTAGAGGCTGGCCAGTGGACATGGTGCCAGGAAAGCCAGGTGGAGGAGGGGCTGCATTAACCTGAGAGTTATTTGCATCTTGAAAGGAGAAGAAAGGAGGTGACTAGGGAAGCAAAGAGCAGAGAGAGCAGCCGGGCATAGATCAATAGGTTGGTGTCACTAACAAGTGTGACTTCACTCACTGTCATCGAAGGAAGCGACCTTGACAGTTAGCATGCGTGACCCCTACTCATTATAAATGACACAATGACAACTAGGGGGGTAAGCTGTGTGGATCACATGACCCATTAGATCCGGGCCTTTCCTATCCTGTCACAGCCTGCTACTCTAGATCTTCCCCATCATCCTGTTCTCAGAAACATCCAGAAAACAACAGAGGAACTCGAGGTGATATTTATTGTGACAGCACACCTTCCTGACGCCTAGCGGGTAAGCTTTGCTTTACAGAGAAGTCTGTCATTAACTCTCTGGCCGAGTCCTCCTTTCTTACAACGGCACAAGGCTGCCCAAGAGTGGAGGCTAAACAGCAGCAAATTGACGAGAGTGAGACATGGCCAACTTAGGCTCTCATTCCTCTCTGTTCCCTGGGGACTAGGGCATATTGTAGGCCGTCAGTAAGCACCTCAAATAAACCAACTAAAGTGTGGTCAGATGGACGGGTAGGTGGCTGGATGGGCAGGTAATTGATGGATGTCACCTGTCTAGGAGTCCTTTAACTGCTTCATGGACTGTTGCTCCACTTTCCCAACCTCCCCGCCACACACACACACACACACACACACACACACACACACTCACACACACACACTCACGGGTGCTTCCTAATCAGCCACTGAAAAGGAAAATGTCTCACTATGCAGAACATATAGAACTGCATCTTGGGCCTCAGTAGAAAAACGTGACCGTTTCTGTGGTTGTAAGAAGACAAAGAAGGGGGTGGGAGAGATAGTTGAGTGGTTAGGGGCACTGGCTGCTCTCTCAGAGAAGCCAGGTTCAATTCCCAGCCCCTACACAATGCCTCAGAACCATCTGGAACACCAGTCCTGGGGATTTCAACACCCTCTTCTGGCCTCTGCGGGCACTAAGCATGTATGTGGTGCATATATATATACACACATTCAGGCAGGAGGCCCATAGACATAAAATAATAATTTTACAAATTAAAAAAGATATATAAGACAAGAAAGGGATTTCAGCTTCTGCAAAGGCATGCTGCCGAGGATGCTTGCCTGCTCTGGAAACCCAAAGGCACTCTCAAGGCTGACTTTCCCGCCTCCTCCACAGGTCAGCTCCCTTTTGACCTTGAACGATCATTACCTTCCTCACTGCACAAAGCCAGTCCATCCTCCTAATGCCTCACGCACCAGCCAGAGCATGGAGGATGGCTCTGAGAGCCACAGAGGAAGTTGTACGGTGCCTCCGGTTGAGACCCTCTTAAGTCACCCCCATCTGCCAGGAATATACTTTTTTTCTGCTTCCTCAAAAGTCAGGTGGGGTCCCTTCCTTAGAAGAACTGCAGGTCAGACTGGGATTGCCTCCTCTGCCCCTCTCCAGAGGCTCACCCCTCTCCAGAGGCTCACCCCTCTCCAGAGGCTCACCCCTCTCCAGAGGCTCACCCCTCTCCAGAGGCTCACCCCTCTCCAGAGGCCCGCCCCACAGGGTGTCTTTAAATCTCATGCTCAGCCAGTGCAATGATGCAGCCATTCCGAGATGAGCAGCAATCTCAGATGCAGGCTTTGTTCAGTGGGTAAGGAATGAGGTGACACTTTAGCTCATGAAGTCCTTGCCAGCAAAGATTTTTATTTCTTAACCTTTTATGCCTGAGTTCCCAGGATGCAGAAAAATGCCTCAAAGAATAAACAACCAATACAATGGATGAGTGCATGCATGAAATGTGTATGAGTGTGAGTGTGTGTGTGTGTGTGTGTGTGTGTGTGTGTGTGTGTGTGTGTGTGAGAGAGAGAGAGAGAGAGAGAGAGAGAGAGAGAGAGAGAGAGAGAGAGAGAGAGTGTGTGTTTGCCCCAGCCCCATGACTACACTTCACACCCAGGCTGCCACCGTTTTCTTTCAGGACGGCTGGCTCTGTCCTAGTCCTGGGCTCCTGCTCTCTTTCCTGCAGCTTCCCACATCTCCCCCCTTTACTCTACATACTGCTTTCTCTCCAACTGCCTCATACACATCTCCCTTAGTCTTTTCAGTTTATCCTGACAGTCTCAGAGAGTTCCCCATGGTCACCCACAGCTCAGCACCCAGCCAACTCTGCCTTGGACGTGGCTGGTCCTCCAAACTGGCTCAGTCCTAGAACCAGTGCCAGCCATCTTGACTGTTGTATAGGGCATATTTTTACTTTTTAAAAAGATTACATCCCTTTTGCAAGCTGTAGAGTAACCTGAATGAAGGAGGGGTCCTCCTCCTTGTCCATCGGGGTCCATTTTTCCAGCCCTTGAGCCTCTCCCCATTGTCTGCACTGGTCCCATGGAATCTGGCAGCTTATCCACCTCCATTCTGGAACCCAGTGCCTACCAATCACGCTTGATTCACAGGCTAGTGCACCTGCTTCCCCCCACAACCGTGTGAGTCAATGTGACGATCAAAGACCTCTTGTGGATACAGCCCTTTGACCTTCTGAAAATTTCTGAACCACAATGCACAGGCCCAGCCCAGTCTAACTTTCAAATTCTCGAACAATGGAGTTTGATACTGACAAAGCACCAGCCACAGTGGCCTTTGTGAACAGAGGAGAGTCACAGCCAGTGTCCTTCGAGAATGTGAGATGTAGCTGAGTTCTGCTTTAAAAACTCACTGTTTGAAATTCAGCAGCCTCCCGGGCACAGCTGGGAGGATGGAAGAGAAAAGCAGGGAGGGCTGGTCTAATCTTCCCCAAGGACTTAGCCCAAGACCGTCGTATGGATCTGCGGATCTCCTTCCACTGTATCTCAAGTGAAAATATAAGCAGCGGAGTAGGAGGTAATGGAGGGAAGCGGGGAAGGTGTCATAGAAGAGTGTGACAGTGTGTAGCAATGTGACTTCCCTCCATAGATTCTTCCCCTTCATTTCCTCCAGGCCTAGATTTAGTTTTTAATGGCCAGGGACAGTGATTTGTTGCCATTGATTGCTATTGATGTTTTTCAATTATATCCGTGACACATTC
The DNA here is from genome assembly GCF_004664715.2 of Peromyscus leucopus. NCBI lineage: Eukaryota > Metazoa > Chordata > Mammalia > Rodentia > Cricetidae > Peromyscus > Peromyscus leucopus. Next base: position 55,661,566 of record NC_051065.1, on the reverse strand, counting down.
AGCAATATGTTTGTAAACACAAAGGTTTCTCGGATCTGGCTTCTTGTCACCTTGTCTGAGAGACATCCCTTATCACTATCAGATGTCAATCAATGGGGTCAAGAAGGGAGCTCTGTGTCCTTGGTCCTGGAATGTGCTTCTCTTTCTGCCTAAATATGGACATTTATTCATTCACTCATTCATTCCCACTAGAAAAAAAATAGGAACCTTTTCCATGTGGAAGAAATTGGGTGTATCAAGGTCAGGATCCTCCCTGGGTCTACATTTGGTGTTGTGGGCAGAAGTCCCCAAGTGGTAAGCACCTAGACCTTGTCCCACATATCAGAGTCATAGAGGTCAATATCCCAGGTGCTCCTAGACTAGCTTTTATCACCAGGACCCTACATAACAGATATCATCCACATCATGTTCCCAGTATTCTCATGCACAGTTGACTGAAATCTAAATTAAAAGAAAGATGGCAGTCTAAGGAGAAGCCTGACAGACAAGCGGTGTATTCCAGTATTTTCTTTCCATTCCTCTCACGTTTTGTTTTGTTTGTTTGTTTAGAATTCTGATCATGTTCTTCTAAGTTGATTCATAGCTCACCGTTATGACCCACAGTTAGAAAAAATAATGCACTAGACCAGAAGTCAGCAAAATTTTCTATAAAGAGTGGATAAGAATTACTGTCGGATCTGCAGTCCATACTGTCTGTCACACCATCCTGGCCACTGCAGCTGAGAAAAGTAATCACAGACGGGATGTGCACAAAGGAGGCCCGACACAACTTTCTTATGACCCTGGCATTTATTTCCAGGTATGAGGAAATGTTACTCTGCTTTTGATTTTTTCAAACCACTAAATACTACAAGAATCATACCTCATGGGCTAAGTGAAATCAAGGGCAAACTGGATATGTCCTGTGGGCCATAGTTGTTAGTCTGTAAAAAATACACCATTAACCATGGCTTGTGATATGCTTTCAACCTTCCATTGGTTGGTTCTAGCATTCACAACTAGCTGGTGGTGTGGAGAGCCCCAGTAAGCTTAGCTAAAGCTGCCCATGTGCCAAGATCAGGGCTCGGATGGTCTTGAGCATGTGTGTTAGTCTGTGTGTGAACACTTTTAACCAGCGGTCCCCGTTCACCTGAGCTATGTTTTCAGAGTGAATATGTTTTGCTCTGTCTTGACTTTACCAAGTTTGCTTTGTATTCTCTAGAACTTTTCTGATACCCCTAGAGTATAGAAGGGAGAACCTCCATCTTTCTAAGTCTTTCTTTTCTGGCACAGTGGGTATATCAGTGACATCTCATACAGTGACCAAATACCCAACAAGAAGCAATTTAAGGTAGGAAAGATTTATGATGGCTCACAATGAGGGGAAACAGTCCCTCATGGAGAAGATAGGACTGTGAGATAGGCTCCTGTTCATGGAAATGGGAGAGTGAAACAGTTGCTCACATCTTGATCAATCAGGGAGAGAAGAACTTAGGCTAGAAATGAGGATGGGCTATATGTAACCCACAAGGTTTATTGTCTACTTCCTTTAGCTAGCTTCTACCTTGTAGATATTCCAAAACATCCCAAGATAGTATTAACAATGGGGACCAAATGTCCAAACACACAAGCTTGTAGGGGTATTTAAACTCAAACCACAACTCTAGAAATCTATTCCCAGACTCAGTCTCAACTACTCCTTGGTTTCTCATCTTGTTCTTCAGCCTGTGCAGCCTCCCTGGACCACCTGAAGCCTCGGACCCCAGCTGCCCCTGTGTGTGCTCTGTCCAGTGAGAAGCTCCTCACTCTCAAGCCCTTCTGCTCCCCCATAGGCTCATGTGTTTGAACACACTGGCTGGAGGCAATGTTTGGGAGGGTTATGGAATCTTCAGTAGAGCCTTGCTGCTGGGAAGTTCATCACTGGAGGTGAGTTTTGAAGGTCTACAGCATAGCCTCACTCCTTGCTTATTCTCTGCTTCTGGACTGCTGATGCGATGTGATGTGACAGGCTAGCCTCGTGCTCCCGATGCCTTGCCTCCCCCACCATGATGGACTGTATGCCCTCTGGAACTGTAAGCCAAAAATAAACCCCTTTTCTTCCTTCAGTTGCTCTTATCAGGATATCACAGCATAAGAAAAATAACTAATCCATAGACTTAAGGAGCTGTCATTTTAACTGTTTTTAAGAAGTGAAGTTAAGTACAGTTTCAATTCTATGCAACCCAACATTATCAATCCCCAGAATTTTTGTCTTCCCAAACTGAAAAACTACACTCACTCCACCATTATAAGTCCCCATTCCTCTCTCTCTCTCTCTCAAGGTCCTGGTGAACACCATTCTATCTTCTGTCTTTATGGCTTTAGTTACTCAGATATTTCAAAGCATCAGAATCTCCTACACTGTGTGTCTGGCTTATGTCACTCAGCATGACCTCAGGGTTCATCCATGTGACAGCAGGGGTCAGAAATTTATTCTTTCTTTAGGCTAGAAGCACATTCACTTTCCTATGGTAGGGCTCAAACTTTCCTAGGACATACGCGGGTAGCTAGTGGGCATCCCCAGCTTTGACAGCTTTCTGTGTATTTTCCAAGCTATACCAACGTGGACTTCCCAGTAGCTCTTCCCTCCTAGAACCTCGTCATGCCCACCTTGCCTTTGTTTATGATGATGACCAAGAAGCATGGGCTCATTCAGGGATCACACTAGCTGAATTTTACCCTTAGATGATTCTTCTCTTTGTTAAAGTTCCTGCCTAGAACTTCATCAACAAAGAGAAACAGGCTGCCTTATACGTAATTGTACAACTTCAAAGTATGAAATATCTAACAGAAAGCTTAGCTTTTGCTTCTCAAAATGATGACAATTATTAGCAGTAGTCAATTAATGATGCCTCTCAGGGTCACAGACTGTTCCTACTGTTGCAAAGGAACACCCCCCCCACACACACACACACACCACCACCACCACCACCACCACCAGAAGTCTCTTTCTGAGGTAGCAATTGAACTATGATTAAAGGCCCTGCAGCTAGGTCCTGGGCCACAGATACATCATGGCCTCCACATGACCCCAGCAAGGCTTTGTCTAGGAAGTAGATCAAGTGGTGCCTCTAAAATCCTTTCAGCGATGAGGTAATGCCTTCCAAGTACCATAAGCCTTTTACAGGGAACTCATTGTCAAAGACACACCTACAGACAGATGATACTTAGAGACAAATTCACCCACTGAGCACTGCCGGTCTTTTACATTTAAGGGGCTAGGAAAAGGGGGAGCACGGAACCTCCTCCTATCCTCATGAATGGCTCTACATGTTTGACACTGGGAGAGACCCATGCGTTGCAGATAAACCTGTGCCTCCAAGGGGCAGGGAATACAGAGGGCACACACTGGGGTTCTGTGTGTACTTCCGGGATGATGTTCAACCTGCTCCATACATGAGGACATGGAAAGAAGCCCAGAAGGCTGTCCTACATATCTAAAGTCACATAGCTGGTCGCTATAAAGTTGGGATCAAAGACAGATTTGTCTGATTCCAAAATCTATGAACTTAGGAACTCTTCTAAGCAGCTACTGCAGCAGGAAGCCCTCCTCACTGTCCATCAGTATTCCACCTAGAGGCAGATCCCTGTTAGTCACTCCTACTGGCATGATCCTCTCCCCTGTCAGCCACCTTGATGACCCAGCCACGCATGTCCATGTCAGCTAGCTGGCTACTGGGCTTGCATGGAGACAGGAAGAAGAATTCATTAAGTACCTTCAGAGCTGCTCCAAGAGCTCCTGATCACACCTAATCTCGATTATCCTCCTAATAACCCTATTGAGTAGCTATATTACTACCCTCACAGAAAGGGGGTTGTAAGGGTTAAATAATGCTGGACACTCCAGAACATGTACAAATGAGGGAAACACCTGAAGGTGAAGTTCAAGCAAAACCTCCCCCTTCTCAGAATTTCTCCACCCAACCAGACTCAGAGAGGCAGAGGAGAGTAAATTGAATTGTGTGGCGGGCTCTGATTAGGAACATTTATCATTCTGCCCCCCCACCCCCGCCCAGTTCCTTGGAGTGGCTCAGAATTGGTTGCACAGCTCCTGAGCTGTGTACACTATCCCCAGCCTCATTCAGTGTGCATGCTGCAGAATTGGCCAGGAAAGCATGGTGGGGAGATGAAATCCCTACATACTAGATTCACATCACTCATCCCCTTTCATGTTTACAATAATCATATTGACTCGATATTTCTATTTTGCAGAATTGGCACATTATTTTATTTGAACTTTCCCAACAGACCCAAGCTTATGAGTCGAAATGACACTTCCAAACTCATTTGGGAGTGGGGGATTTCAAAGCCTGAATTTCAAATTCTCACTGCTACTGTGTAGAGAACACATAGGGAAAGCGTCCTTCCCATTTCTGCTGATGGGTAAGATAAGTCCCCAGCAGAGCAGAAAAGAGCTCTAGGGATCTGGGGCCTAGAACCCTAAGCTATATTTCCTCTGTCTTTCCCTGAGGTTGAAGTGGAGCTGAAGAGAGGAGGTGGGATGCTTGGCAAAAGCTGCTATTGGCAAACAGTCTGGAGAGCGTCAAACTCTCCACCACTCTCCTTTCCCATAACCATCGACTTTTAAGCTGACCTGGCCTCCCTCCCTGTGATTCTGCTCCATTCTGAAATGATCAGATAGTGCACAGCTTCTGGGACTGGCTTCCACCCCTTCTGCTGCAGAGATGTCTGCTAATCCTCCCCGCTCCTTGTCTGTGTCTTCCTAACTGTGTTAATCACATAGCAACACACACAGGGATGGCAGGATGCGAGCCACCAGCATGGGGACCAAAGGGACCACATGGCAGTTCTGTAACAATGAATCGCCACCACGTCTGCACACTAGGCAGAGCACCAAGCCAATGCCCTTGGGACCGTGCTCCCCTCTGGACCATCTCTCAGAGCATGCCCTTTTCTTCTAAGCACAGGCCAAAAGTCACCTGAGACCCTTCAGCTTTCCCATGGAGAACCACCATGAAGATGTCAAAGAGAATGGCCCCTGGCCACCTCCAGAGCTGAGCCCAAGTGGGCTCTATAGCCCCAAGTGGAAAACAGTGAGTGTCACTCTAAGCCTGAAAATGGAAGGGTGTGGATTCCTACACTGGTGCTGCTGAGCTGAGCCAGATTCTGGGCTTGTATTGTGCCCCATGTTGGGGTAACTTTTGGAAAAGATGTAAATCAAAGAAAGCCACTGACACCTTCCAATATCCAACTAGATCAGTTTTGAGGGACTAATGCACTCATCCCGGGACATTAGTAAAGTAGAGGGTTCTGAACCCCTCATAATGTCCAATGAGATTGGGTCTTCTCCATCCTTCCATTGGGATTAAAGTCTTGACGTAAACTCCACCCTGTCTTCAAGGTCACAAAGCAGATGATCTCACTGGCTTCAGTGGTTCAGTTCCAATGTTCCTTTTGACTTGAACATCTCTGAATAGAGGACATTATAAACCTCAGATTCTGCTGCCTTTTCATACCATGTCTAATGCTCCTTGGAAGATGAGCTTCGACCTGGCATATTCTGCTGGCGTGTGGTTTGGTTACTGTTGAGCTCCGTGTTAAGATGTAGCATACTTCTCCATAAACCCCGATGGTTCAGCCATTCTCCTGGCAAGACCACTCTAGGGCTGGATGCATGGGTACTGAAGAGTGAACCACTTAGTGCCCCTCACTCCCATCCAGACACTGCAGCATCCCATTCCCAAGACCACTGAGACCCTCCCCTCCTTGACCTCTCAGGCCCACCAAGTCTAAAGCCAGGCAGGCACCCTGTCTCTCTCTTCAGAGGCTGAACTAACTAGTCAGGCGACATCAATCCCTTTCTGCTTCTCTCTGGTGCTGAGATAATAAGGGAGAAAGTTTTTTCTCCTCCTTCCAAAGTGCAGACCAATTAGCATTTTTTAAATTACCATTGGAGAAATACACCTAATTAGCCACTTTAAAGGAAAGCTTTAAAAATAATAAAAAAAGGAGTCATAAATTCCTAACTGGCCACAGCTTGGAGACACTTTTAAAGCTAACTGTGTTTCTGGTACTAACATGGGAATTGGTAAAAGTTAGAAACAGATTTTTATGACCTGGGTGGAAAGGGAATGGGGTGACTTGGTGACCTCTACAGGCTAGGGAAGAGTTAATGACTAGCTGCTGGATCTGGGCCCCTCCTGGCTCCTCCTCCTCACCTCACCCTGTCTGCCCACCCACTTCACCCCCACCTGATTCTGCCCTGATCCTTACTTTAAACTGACCACGTGAATAAGAACAAGGCAGATGGGCAGACACATGGCCAGACAAGGACATCAGGAACAGGGCAGAGAGCACCAGGTTGGCGCGCAAAGAAGAAAGAGGCAGTTGAGGAAACAGAGCAGAGCCCCGGCTAACTTCCAGAAGCCTGTTTCTCATTTGCGGGCTCCATTAAACTTTACCTCAATGTGATAGGGGTCTGAGTCTGAACTTGGGGACACACTCAAGCCATTCCAAACCGAAGGTAGACAGGGCTCCTGCAGCCCTCAGGCTTCCTGCCCAAGCCCCCTGGACAGACACTGAAGAAAGGCTTTATCAAGTGCAGGCATGAAGCTCCAGGCTGCCTCACTTGGAAGGAAAGCGGCATCTCACAGTTTCTGCTTCCTCTTGGTCTTGACCTTCCCACTGCTGGGATTCATTCCCAGATTCTCCCTGCCCCCGCCTTGACCCCCAAAAAAGAGCCAAAGGGGCTCCCCCACATGGAGGTCATAGCACATCTGGAGGCATGTCAGAGTGATGTCCCTGTCACCCTGAAGATCTCACCACCATGGTTTACCAGCCCTTCCACAGCCTACAGGGATGGCCCAGAAGGGTTGTCAGGGCACAGGGAGTAGTGGTCTCTGCCAAACATTCCTCAGGCTAGATTGCTGGAATCATCCTCTTCATTCACTAAGACCCTTGTTTCCACATGTTAAAGGAGACTATGAAGAAATTACAACAATTTTGGGAAAGCCCAGAGCATGTGTTCCCAATGGGGACAGTAGAACACCGCCCCCTCCCAAAGGTCAAAAGTTGGGAAGCACAACAGCGTTTTAACCTTTATAATGGTTTATGAAGCCTTCCAAAGCTCACCCTCTCCGGCAAATGTGCATATCTTCTCATTAGGAAGAATTTGAATTTAATTTTCCTCTAAGGGAAAAGGGTAATAATGAAAAATAAATTCAGAAATGCTGGCCCAAAGACAAGGTCCCTCAGGTCACAATGTAGGCCACATGACCAGGAATGGATTGACTTCTATAGATTTGCTTGAGACCAACCCCAGCAGATGAAGTAAGAAATGGCGCATAGGAGAGGCTCTGCTCCCAACCCAGCCAGTGAGTGATGTCCTCTCAGCATTGGAAGGCCTACTAGCTGGTAGGAGGTTAAAGGCCCTCCTAGAGCAATTGTGGGAGATACTGAAATGGGGTGCATTCTCTCAGGTCAGAGGAGAGTGTTTGCAAAACAAGAGTGCAGGGGTATCTGCCCACCCACATCCAAACCTTAATGCGCTAAGAGAAACAGACTAGCAAATTCTCCAAGCAGTTGAATGGAGCAAGAGGTTGAAAGGATTCCAGGCTTTCAAAGAGGCCAGAGCAGAGTGCACGTCCTGGATAGAGGGCGGAGGTGATGACCTTTGGGTCCTCAGTGCTGGTATCCCTGTTTCCTTTTTTTGTCCCCCTTCTAGTTCCAGAGGCTGGAGGCCTTCCAGGAGAACTAGCTACATAGGATGGACAGCTGTCCCCTGCCCTGCTACACATACAAATGACAAATTACTGCCCAACCCAACCCCCCCCCCAAAAAAAAAACCCAACAAGTCTGAGCCACCTTCTTCTAAATGGTGAATGGACTTCTTGCCTGACAAGGCTCCACTTTGGGGAAATTTAAGGCTGGAGGAAAGAACTTTGAAGTCAGATACACTTGGTTTTGGAAGCTGGCTGCAGCACAGCCTGAGGATCCTAGAGGAGCCTGGAGGCTGTTGGTCCAGAGGCAGGCTCTGCCTCATCTCAAATTATTTTCCTACAGAGACAGAATGTGTGTATGTTCTTGGTCAAAGGTCTTGACAAAAGAAAAATAAGGGCAATAACCCCTACCTTTGAGGGTGGTTCAAAGAGATGGTGTTGCTGGGGGGTGGGGTGCCTGCCTCATCCCATCTTACCTTTCCTGTCTAGGAACTTCATGTGCTTGCAGTGTGGGTGAGAAGAAAGAGGGAGGAGGCAGCTTGTCACAGATGGACAGACGAGGTGCATAGCAGGCCAGACTTGTAGTTCCTAGGAAGTCCCAATACTCTAGGCAGCGACAGGACGCTGTCCTTACAGTAAGGGGGTGCCAGGGAACACTATTTTGGATCACTTTTCTAGGGCTCAGAACCAAAGCAAACACTACCTTTCCCGTTCTACCATGGCTGCCCTTCTAGGGACCCTGTGTCACCCCACTTGGGCCCTGATCAACAAGTCCCCAAGCTTTTTCCACAAGTTCACTCTCCCTGGCTTTCTGGGGGGTAATAGATGGCTCAAGAGTTGCATATTTTTATTCTATCGAGAAAGCATAAACAATTCGATGCCAGGAGGGAGAGGCCTTGTTCCCTCGCGGCCCCTGGCAGCAGCCCTTGGGGAGCCCTATCCACGTCACCGAGGCAGCAGGGAAAGGGAAAACAGCCAGGCCTCTGGAGCCTGGGAACGGGAGGGAGCCATGCTCTCAATGATTAAGCCTGCACCTCCATGAATGCATCCTCCCCCACCACTCAGCTGCTCAGGTGGCCTGGGTACCAAAGGTCCCCTCATGCTCACCCCAGCATCTTTGCTACAAGACCCTGCCTCTTCCTGCAGACAGCCTGCCTCTGGCCAGCAGCCAGGCCCTTGCCCACCTCCCACTCCATTCCCTGTCTGCAATTGTTTCCAATCAGTTTAGGAAACAGCTCTGAGAACAATTAGAAAAGATAACAAGGAAGAATTACATAATTACAGTCCGCCTAGATCTCAGGCACTTCAAAATTAAAAAAAGAAAAAAAAAAAAAAGCTGTATTGAGTCCAAACAGGGATGGGTGTGTGGGTGTGGGGAAAAGGTTGGTCCTCACAGCTTTAGGGCTGGGAGGACTGGGAGGCTAGAGGGAAGAAAGGGGCCAGACACTCCTGGGTCCATCTGTTGGTCAGACAGTCGGTCAGTGCTATCCAGGCTCAAAGAATGACTCAGGCCATCATACTATACATTCTGTAGAGCAGGCCTCCTAGAGCAGACAACCACGTATTCCTTTAAGAAAGACAGGTCCAGAGATCGTACAGCCCAAACTTCTCACTTCCAAGATGGGGAGCAAAGATAAGGGAAAAAGTCTTGCCCAGATCACAGAGAGCCCAAGGATCCAAAGTCTAGGCAATGCCTTGTCCATTCACAAGCTCTTAACACATGCTCCCATTGGCAGATACCCACTGTGAGAGCAGGGAAGTCCTTGCCTCTTAGTGGAACAGATGGATACACCATGAGAGTGGGCTGTCTTGATGCTATGATGTAGCTTGGGTGGCAGAATGTTTTCCTAGCACGCACAAAGCCTAAGTCTGAGGCCTAGTACCACATAAACTTGGCATGGTGGTACACACCTGTAATCATAGCACTGGAGAGGCAGAGGCAGCAGGATATGAAATTCAAGGTCACCCTTGGGTACACCCTTGGAGTTTGAGGCCAGACTAGGATCCACGAGACCCTGTCTCAAACATAAATAGACAAGCAGGTTGGCAGTCCTTTCGAGTAAAGGTCCAGATAGATAACTGGAGCACTGTGGGCTGCAGGGGCTCTGTTGCAAACAATGCACATTGCTGCATAGTAGCACAGCAGCCTTAGTCTATAAGCAAGCATGCAGCCAGCCATCTGTGTTCCAAGGAAACTTATTTGTAGACACTAAGATACTTCATGTGCCATGGAACGATTCCTTCCTTCCTTCCTTCCTTCCTTCCTTCCTTCCTTCCTTCCTTCCTTCCTTCCTTCCTCCATCCCTTCCTTCCTTCTTTATTCTTTCTTTCTTTTGCCCTTCAGAAATGTAAAAGCAACTCACTCTTTTTTTATGGGCTGTGTACAAATAGGTTGTAGATACAGGCTTTGCCGACCCAGAGTGACCTTTGGAAAGAGTCCTGATGGCCAGGCTTTGCTGAGTCCCACTGGCACGTTCCGTCAGGCTGTTAATAATCATTCTACAACATTTTTTAGATATGTCCCTTTCATCAATAAGCACTCAGTCCCCACGAGAAGACTGGGAAAATGGAGGAAGGGTTTCCCAGTGGGCAAGTAACTGTTCTCCAGAATAAAATGGAAAAGGGATTCTGCCTAGCACAGCTTTCTCTAGGTAGGTCTGGCTTGCTAGGCAGCACAATCTAGCTTTCTCTTGCTCCTCCTGCCTCTCCTCTTACAGATGGGCAGTATTCAAGCATCTTCATTCTTGAAAACAAAGAATGAGTGGAAGACCCACTACAGATGGCATTGTTCCAGATAAAAAGTCAACTCAGGATATTAGACACCTGCTGAAACCAACCAAGTGTCTGTGGCGTGAGTACCTTGAGGGTAGGGGCACATGGGAGAAACTTGGTCAAGGTCAGATGAATGAGTGAGCAAATGAATGTATATGTAAGATGGAAATGGTTAGTCTAAGGAAGACAAATCTGATGCAGGCTGAAAGGATAGAGAATCGGTACTTAGCTGAGGAAACGCACCTCAACAGTAGAAGCAATTGAGCTAAACCTAATGAGATTCAGGCGTGTACAGGTGGATTGTGGGGCGAGAGGGGAGAAGAAAAGAAGTAAGCAGAGTCCTGGGCATGACGGAATTTCTACACCCAGAACTCTGCTTGCCGAGTCACAGTGCAGCTTGGCCACTAAGAAGCCAACTACTGAGAGTCCCGAGTCAGGCTGCCTGCAGTTCACAAGGGGGCCAAGAATGTCAAAGAACTTTGAACCTATTGGAGGTAGGGGGTTGGCACCTCACCAGAGTGCTTGGGTGGCAATGAGATAAGGAAAATTAACATGATGACTAGGGACCTATGGTCTGTAGAAAGCAAGAAGTCCATCTAAAGGACTAGATGAGGACAGAAACAGGCAGGTTAGGCTACAATGAGGAGGGACAAAAAAGTGGTCTTGGACACCTGGAATACAGTGGAACTTGCAAAGTGATTAGTATTTATGAGCGGAGCCTGGGATTAGCTAAGCTGGGCTCAAGTCCAACACCAGCAACAGCTCTCAATGGTCGATTGTCTCCCATACAGTGTTCCTGTCTGTGAAATGAAGGTAAAAAATGGAGTCCTAACTACATGGGGTCATCACAGCATGTTGATGAGGTTATACATGGGAAGTGTTGGCTGCAGCTCCAGGCACAGAGCAGAGGCTCGGGGCACATAGGCTGTCACTGCTCTACATCAGAATGGCTTTCCACACCTAGGGAAGAGGCTGTCTGAGTGAACGTGAAACATACTACATATGAGTATATGACCGAGGATCAGTTTCTATCCATTCAGTCGGGGGACCATTGGGGCCAGAAGAGCTTTTTTGCAGCAGGCAATGGAAGGGTAATTTGCAATCCCTCTCACTTCTTTTCACACTTCCCAGTTCTGGATGGAGGAGCCAACACACACACACACACACACACAGAGACAGAGACAGAGAGACACACAGAGAGAGACACACAGAGAGAGACACACAGAGAGACAGAAACACAGAAAGAGAGAATTCCTCCTCAATTGCTAATAGTGACCAATGGTCAGAAAAGCACTCACAGCCCTCACTGTGCAAAAGCAAGAGCAAAGGCTTGAACCGGAAGCCAAATGCCTTCTTACATCACAGGAATATGGCACAGAAACTTGAAGCTTCTGACCACAGGAGAGTCCAGACAGTAATACTTAGGCTTTGTTTCAGCAAGCCTCATTCTCAAGATGTCGTGATCAACTACTTGTTAGGCCTCTGACCTGCGGGGTAAAGAGTTCAATATGGCACAAAGATCACAAGCCTTGAATGCAGCCAGCCGAATTCCGTGCTTGGCCTTGCCACTCACTGGGAACCATGTGACAATATAATCACCAGCCAATGAGGGCATATGAAATAATGAGTGTTCAACACAAACTATACTCCAGTTCCCGGAACTCTCTCACATACAGGTGGAGGATTCCGGGGCTCAGAGTCACAGCTGAAATTCTGTTCACTACATGAGGGGAGGGTAGGTATATTGGCCAAAATACTTGATGGAAACAACTGGAGGTCGGTAAGATTCATTTTGGCTTACAAGTGACAGAGAGCAGTAATACAACGTGATGGAAAAGCCACGGCAGAGTGGCTCACTGCAGTGGTGGGAGCATGTGGTGGTGGCCACTCACTTCCCAGAGGGCCAGGGATAGACTAGACTCTGAGGATAATCTTAGAATAATCTCTAAAGGTCCAACCCTCATGGCCTGTTTCCATCAGTCAGGCCCCATCTGCTGAAAGTTCCACAGCCTCCTAAAACAGCGCTAACCAGCTAGCGAACAAGAACCTAAAACACAAACCACAGGAGACATTTCAGATTCCAATTCTATCAGGGTGCCTCCTTCTTTCCCAATCAACATGGCCTTAGACCTTCATTTCTGCTTGGGAGGCAGGGGCTGTAGCCGAACCCATAGCTTCTCCACTCTCCCCACCGTTCCTGGAAGGCTGTCCCCTGCCACTATTACGTGACCCCTGTCCTTGAAAGTTTCTGTGTGGTTCACAATGGTAGTCTGCAAGCACAACACCTCTGACTCCAGCCGAAGTTAGCATCTGACTGCAGTATCATTCCTGCTTCTGATGGCACGTGACTGGTGAAGGAAGACCCACCCACTGTGCATGGCCTTGCCTAGTCAGTCCTTTGTGCGACTCCCTTCAAATCCATTCACAAATGGCCATGTCTCCAAGAGTAAGAACGGCAGGCCCAGGCAGCAGGGACGGTGGTTTTGAAAGAGAAGAAGAAAGGAACCCGTTGCTGTTCCCAGGGAACCTCTCTGCACAGCTTCCTACTCCTGTATCTCCATCTGGTTGCTATTGGCAACCAGGCAATCACATTTTTCTAGTCCCAGATATAATCATCATAATCAATATAGGGTATTTATCCTACTCCTTGGTTTCAAAGAGCTTGAAGCTTTTCCCATTTACTATTCTTTCTTCACTACCATGGGGAGAGGATGCAAGGAGGCCTGTCTATTTATAAGGAGTGGAGGAGCATCATTTAACAGGTTGGCAAACTGAGGCAATGAGTAAGAAAGGAGATTCAGGAACCACCCAGAAGAAGGTTGTTTCTAACAGTGAGCAGCATTTGGACCGTGTTTCTACCATTCTCCCATTTCATTTTATGACAGCCCTTTCTCTGAAGCAAGCGCTCCAAAATTTGATTCTTCTTACAGATAAGGCCTAGAAGAGTCACACAGCTTGAAAATGTCATTGCCTGGATTTGAACTTGGGTCTTTTGAGTCTCTTTGAGTAGCTGCTTTAAAAAAATCTCTATAGCATTTCTTCAAAGAATTATAACAAACTATTCATTATTTTGTGTCTCTTACAAGTTATCCACACACAGCTGAAAATACTTACACTATCTTACCTTCAGTAGCACAGTTTCTCCTATACATGTAACTCTTCTTTCTAGTTCTAGTTAATATCTATACAACAAGGGCAAATGAAAACAAAACAAACAAACAAACAAAAAAACCCAGCTTTTTTCCCTGCTGTCCTAGGAACTGAACTCATAGCCTCACACACGAGGCTACTGTTCTACCAACTGAGCTACATCCTCAGCCCCAAGAGCTGCATTTACTCTCCAAAATTCTGTAAACATTCTCTTACTAGACTAAAAAGCATAGCAATGTTTGTGTCTGTGAAACACGTACCCTTCTGGCAGCTGTGTGATATTACCTGTTACCCCAGCAACTGGTTTGATGCCATTCTTTTGTCCTAACAACAGAAGTCATACTAAAGCATGCCTTTGGGGTCCCTGAAGTGGACAAAGCACACACAGCCTTCCATCCTAAACACCCAGCAAAGGCTTTGGGGTGTTCGTTGCTAGTCAGTGCTGCACACACAGGCAGCTGGAGGTAAAAGGACAGGAAATAAAACAGAAGCAAAAGAGAACGCACACAGCCACTGACGGAACTGCTCTAAAATAGAATACTGTCAGCACTATGCACTGCATATATTTCTCTCTGGGGCCAGCACAAGGACCACCAAAGGGACACGGGGGGCTGGCTGGGCTCTAAGCTAAAGACTAAGCTGCACACCACTGTCTTACTACTTTCCTAACTTACAGCAATGTGTATCCTGTCACTTAGAAGGAGGGGTCCCCACACAGCAGATCTGACCTGTGACACCCCAGATCTACTAAGCAACAAGGTACAAGGACTAGGGTCAGCCTTTGGTTTTTGCATATATCATGTAACACCTCCTAGAATTCTAGAAAGAACTATTCAGTGGAAAAATTCCATTCATAAACCACTCCACTCAGTGGAGAAAGCAGAGGAGAAAAATTAGGAACAAAAATGGCCAACATGTTGAAATGTAAGCTGAGGGTACATAGAGAGAAATGCTGATGGCTGAGGTCCCCGTAGATCAATGATTAGTGCCAAGCAATCGATGAAAGCCTGCTTAGAACCTACCAGAGGCGATTACCATAGAAGAGCTCCAATTTGGGCCCTCATACCAGGCAGCTCACTCACCACCATACAGCCTTGCCTCATTCCAAGGCCACGTTCCAACCTGCTTTTCCTCTCCTTCTGTTCCTATGTTTCCTCAACTTCTGACGGGTTAGTTCTGTCTCTTGTTCTCTATTCCTAGCCAGCAGCAGATTTGCTATCAAATTTTGCACTCTCAACATCCACTGGGATGTTGTATTTCCAACATCACTGGTCTCTTTTTGGCCAGATTGTACTCCGCCCTCAGTTCCATGGCTTTCTGTTTAGTTGGGGTATTAACACTGTTGTCCATGGGGGTCCAGTCCATATTAACCAGGATATTCCAGCTGCTCATGGTGAAATGTAAGAAAGGATGAGGCATCATACAGTCTATCCCTTATATCACTAAACAATTCTCGAACTTGAAGTTTGGATTCCCTAAGAAACAAATCAGTATGGAGCTCTTTTTAAGTCCTGCTGTTCTAACTATCTCACAATGGATTCTCAAAAATTTCCCTTTCCCTTTATGTAATACCTGCTCCACTCCTAAGAGCTCACCATCTGCTGTCTCTTTTTAGCCTCACAGCATCCTTAGGACAGACGCAATCAGATCAAGACACACGAGCCCCATTTTTCTGTATTCAGAGACACTGAGGCATGTGGTCTGTGAGGATGCTATCCCGAATGTCAATCTCTGCCTTGCTCCGATCACCTTCAGCTATATGAACTGATATGACCTTGACTAAATGTAGGGATAAATGAGTTGAGAACCAGCCGCTAGTACGGATGGAATACTGGGATGAGGGTGGTGATAAAGTCCCCATGAAGATGTTTCATCTATAATGAGAAATTCAAACATAGTAATTTAAAATCCTCCTCCTAGTGGTTCAGTTCTTGGGCTCCTCTTGAGAGGAGAGAGACCTGAGGTCTAGGTTCCCAGTCTGCTCCATATTCTCCTATGCATCTCATAAAAGGCACTTTTGGGAGCACACCCTGTTTGCAATCTGGACACATCATCTTGTATCTTTGGAATGTGATCAGGAAGTACGCATCCCTTGCCTTAAGGTTCTAGGCCACGCAGGGTCGCTTCCTCATCTGGAAGGTCAACCTTCTCACTGCAGTCTCCCTAAGGCTTGCAGGCCTGGCTCTCTTGATGCTGGCCCACACTCCTGCTCAACATGTACCCATAGCCCCAGGGGGAAAAACACGGAAGGAAGGAAAATAACCAAGGAGGGGTGAGGGGAGAAATTCTGAAATCTGGACAACATCAAGAGCCTGTTTCCATGGCAACTGCTCCTTATTACAGTTGCTCAAACTGCAGCCTGTTCCAATCAGCTGTGGATACAGCCTTCAGCCAGCCTGGGTGATGGCCCCTACCTGGCCTTGCTCTACCCCAGGAGAGAGAAATGGAGCTCCAGAGGCACCTGCAAGACCACCATCACCCTCCCAGTACCCCAGGCCAACCCCTTCATAGAGAAGAACACACCAAGAGAGGGAAGGTTTACAAGAGGAAGTGTGTAGAGCATGGGAAAGGTAGAGAAATATTCAATGGTGGACAGTAGAAATCAAAGATCAAGCCTGACATTAGTTTGGATATCACTGTGAGCACTGGGGCCTCCTATGTCATAGGGATGCATGTCTTTGTGATGGTGAGCCCTGAGCATCCATATGATGTCAGCCACCCTGTGGGTGTGGCCATGTTGGACACATCTACTAAGCCTTCCTCCATTCTCTTGCAAAACTCTAGGCTGAAGCCAAAAGTTAGCTTCTGTGAGGTGAAGGCTAGGGCCAATGGCCAGCAGGAAGGAGGCGGAAGCAGCTTCCCACCATTTTTGAGCCAGATTTTGGGGTTGGCAAGAACGGTTGCATCCTCTATAGTCATTGCTGACCTAAAGGCTTTATGACATAGGGGCTCCTCCAGACCCCTGAAGTTCCCAGGAAATGATTGGCAGTTTACAAGTTTCTCCACTCTGTAGATGGATTCCAGAGGCAAGAAACTTTTCAGTCACCTGCTGGGTCAGGTGTTAGTCTAGGGATTTTGTCCCCAGGAAAATAAGCTCACTTCTCTGGGAACACTCATAGCTGCCCCTCCTTTGTCTCATGCCCATCTGGCAATCACCCCCAACACACTGCAAATCAGATGACATATGACACATTGCACTCTGGCCTGCTCTGAAGGGAGTCTGTCTACTGGGGACAAGGGGTCTGGTTTATATTTTAAGCAGCTCAGTGAAAAATGGGGGGCTGATGAGGTAAGGCAATGGCATGAACATTGCGCAGCTGTCTGGGATAATTACTTCACCCAGCCATCCTGGAGCGGGGGGGGGGGGGGGGGTGCAGAGGAAGGTTTGCCCATGGATTATAAGCAATGGGGATAGAACCAGCCCACTTAGGAAGCCCGTCCCCTCCAGAACTCGCATGTGTGCTACAGGAATCACAGCAGGAGCCAAATGGGCAGGAGATTCCATTTCTAACCCTTGAAGAGTTCCAGAGAAGAATCCCCATGTAAATCCCCATGCTTCTCTTCCAAATTGTTCCATGGAGAACTGGGATGTTTGTTCACTTTCCCTTGCTGACTGATGATGAGTCAAGAGATTAGGACCTAAAATCAGCATGTGACAGACAAGGTGAAAAGGTCAGCAAATGAATGCAGGATCAAAGAGGCTAAAAGACATTTGCCATCAGCTAGGAAGAAACTATCATGAATCTTACCCATCTCCTCAAGCTGTGACACAGTTCTTTTGGTGACTACATGGGCCCCATACTCTACCTTAGGTCAGATATATGGGACCTTATAGTTGATTTAGACTGTTAACCAACTCAGACCTGCAGGAGATGTGTAGCATCTCTGACTTGGATTTTACTGGGCTGTCTAGCTATAAGGTCCCATGAGTGCTCTATCCAGACACCAGCATGAATAATTCTAAGGGCATTGCCCATCTCAACCTTGGACCCAGTACATAGGTGAGAAACAGTATGCTCAAGACATCCTTGCAGGCTCTCCTTTTTGTGTGTGTGTGTGCTCTGATGAGGATGACTATGCTGGCCCTGTAATGAAGAGAGTCTAGTTCAGTCTAGTTCCAGCGAGCCACCAACTAACATAAGGCATCTACTCAACAATTTGGAGAGACACCCTGGAAGTGCAATGGCTAGGACATGAAACACAGAAAGATCCTAAAGAGTCCACATATTTGCAGGTTCCTTTCCTTCTCATGGTCTTGAGATGAATTGTTTAAGGGTACCAATGAAATTAACTCCTGTGGTACAGAAATCTAGCAGGAGACTATATGACCTCTCTCTCTCCACAACCCTGCACACATGCATACATGTGAGTGCGTGCGAGAGTGTATGCATATGTGTGTATACATAAATGCACATTCTCACAAATGAAACAGCAGTAACTGGTGATGTGTGGGTGTATTGTGAGAGTTGGGGAGGCTGTGCATGCGATTATGCAAAACTCAAGATCACGAGTGGAAGAAGAGCTGCATCTGAGGCAGAGAAATCTAGGTCTGTATCTCTAGCCCCAGAAACCCTCAGCCCACTGAGTCCTGGTTGTTCTCTTCAACATCTAACTGTCACAGAATTCTCCCTTTTCTCTAATTAACCCCATGCTGCTAACACACCTGAGATGCAGAGAAGCCCAGAGATGACAACAGTGACCGAGGCACATGAAGGCCTTCAGCCACCGCCACCGCCCCCTGCAGCAGGCAAGGGCACATGAGTCACAAAGGCAGCCTGATGAACTGAAGCTGGGGCTCTTCACACTAAACAGAAAGGCCCATCTGCAGTACCAGCCCCATGGAGAAAGAGAGCTGGCTACAGAAGAGGTGGGAGGAAGGCACAATAGAATTGATAAGAGGCAAGGGGTTCCAAGAACGAGGGACGGAGGGAGGCCTGCAGGTGGGTTAAGCTACATTCACTGTGACTGTGCTTCCACAGGGTCAAGTTTGTGCCCTGGGAAGAAGCAGTCCATCCTGAGCTGTGAACCTTCAGGGAGGTGTCTTTGAGCACCTGATGTACATCTCAGCAAAACACCTTGGGGGTAGGTTTGTGCATCCCAGGACAAAAGTGTGTTTGTAAATTTGGGTTAAATGATGATTACAACCACAGATCCTGGGCATAATACCAGCCTAAGAGTATGTGACCACCTGGAGCTTTATCTTTATCTATGTGTTGGAAATAATATTAATTAATGCTCACGGGGTGGTCTTTATGGCAATCCATAAAACAGTGCCTGGCATAGTAAAAGCTGATGAATATTCATCTGCTTTATTATAATTTCCCCGTCTCCTCCCACCACCATGATTTAAAATGACTCAGCCAAAAAGGGATAAGGTTATACATATACGGCGTAATTCATGACTTGCCATACAGCTACTGTTACATGGCCCAGTTTACCAGGAACTGCTAGCTCCTCAACCGCTCATTGAAATCTTCGTGTAGGATGATCGCTCTACCTGGATCATCTCAGCATTAGTCCAGCGGATATTTAAAAGCATCTTCTAGTATGGTGATAAGGCAGGGACTCTGGTAGTAGATTGTGAAATTATTTTTGGCCACTTGCTAGTAATTGGGCTGATTTTAGTCCAATGTTTGGCAAAAACTCAAAAAGCTCTATGGAGATTTAGACGGGCTTTAATCTTCCCAGTCCTGTTCTTTGTCTAATGGTTCTTTCAAGAGATCTTCATATGGTAGTTTCCAGAAGCAGGGTGGAGCATACGGTGGGGGAAGACACTAATGTCTGTCAACATTAAAATCACAGGATCTGCATTAGCAGGAGCTATGTAGGCAGTTAATATGGTTAGTAGCAACAGGGCGTATGCTGTACATTTCTTCCCTTTTTTCCCTTTTTTTGGGGGAGAAAGACAAGGTCTCACTCTGTAGCCCAGATGGCCTCATAGCAATCCCCCTGCCTCAGCCTCCCAAGTGCTGAAATTATAGGTGTAAGCCACTGTGCCTGGTTTGCTATAATTTGTAAACAGCTGAAAGAAAGCATTCAAATGTTATAACCTCAAAGCAATGATATATATTTGGGGTGATGGATATTCCACTTTAATAATTTAATCATTCCACAGTATCTATACATGTATCAAAACATTACTTTGTGTCCTGTAAGTCAATACAATTAGTGTTTGTCAATCAAAGTAGGGCTTATGAGTCCTTCCCTCTGTCAGATATCAAAATAAAAAGCTCTGCCCCAAAGATCCGGTCACTCCTGCACGGTAAGCCACTGATGGACTTGTCTTGGTTTCTTTGTATGCTCACTTGGTATTTCGTTTGTAATTGTTGTTGTTTTGATGCAGTCTTTCAGACAGTTTTGAGACAGGCTAGCCTCAGTCTTGAATTCACAATCCTCCTTTGTTTCCCGAAAGACAGAATTTAGAGTCATATGACCACTTGACTTTTACAGGTTTATATGAAATATGTGGCCATATTAATTCTTCAGTCAACATCAAAATGAACTAACATGTCCCTTTAAACTCTATCCAAAGCAGCAAGTATGAACCCGGGATTATTACCACATCTAACATGCTTTAATATTGGTAAGAATGCTAGTGCTCTCTGGTTCATTCACGTTCTGCTATCATTCATGGACTGAAATTCTCATTTTTTTCCCTCTGACCTGGAGGCAATTGAGATGCAGAAAATAGTCTCAGCCAGATCCAGCTGCCCTGACACTTGCATCAGGCAGGTGCTAGCACTGTAGGCATATGGCCCCCAGATGCAGCAGACTTACCTAGAAACCACAGCAGTCCGTGCTTGCCAGAGTTACTCCCCAGGAGCTCCGATGATGACCCTCATCCTCTAGAAACTGCTCTCTCTAATGTGTAACCATCACACTTTAGAACATATGAACATGTGATTTGACTGTTCATATTATAGAACACAGATATATGTGAAGATAGGTATGTAGTATACATATATTCATATACACATATATTCATACACATTTGTATTATACACACACATTTTTTTCATTTTTCTTTATTAAGAAATTTTCTACTTACTCCACATACCACCCACAGATCCCACCTCCTCCCACCCACTAGCCCTCTCTCCCAAGCCACCCCACATCCCCACATCCCCCAAATCAAGGTCACACACACATTCTTTTTTTGTTTTTTTTTTGTTTTGTTTTTGTTTTTGTTTTTTTTCGAGACAGGGTTTCTCTTTGTAGCTTTGCGCCTTTCCTGGGACTCACTTGGTAGTCCAGGCTGGCCTCGAACTTACAGAGATCCGCCTGACTCTGCCTCCCGAGTGCTGGGATTAAAGGCATGCGCCACCACCGCCCGGCTACACACACACATTCTTACACATATGGATTCACATGGAAACCCATCCCATTCACCTTAGGTAACATGTTTCCTAAGGATGTTGGTGAGAGAATGAATGAGAGGCATTTTCTGCTGCTCAGTTTGGAGACTCAAACCTTTGCAAACTACTGGTGATGGCACAATTTCTGATGTCAGAGGGTCACATGATAGGCAACCAACCAAAGTTTGAATCTGTAACTCTTTCTGCTCTCTTTCTCCTTTTTCTTTAAGTCCCTAAGCAACTGCTCTTACACTCACACACACACACACACACACACACACACACCACCCCTTATGGTCTTCTATGCCCTGTTGACTGGGGGATTACCCAGGTGAGAAACATCTGGTTCTCGACCCTAGAAAATCTCCTAACATTGAGTGAGCAGTATAGTTCCTTCTGAAGCTTTATGAGTAGGATAAATGCATTTGGCTGGCTAATTGGAAAACCTTACTCTGTGTGTGCATGCAAATGAATCTGTCTGTGTGGGTTTGTGCCATGCTGCCATAGACCTATATTTATCTTCATAGTGGGGTCATTTACACACTCCAAATTGCCCACAAGTAAGGCAGCCAAAAAAAAAAAAAACCTACTGAGCTTCAGCCTGCAAAAAAAACACCAGACTCCTCAGATTTTAGCCTTAGTTTACCTTTCTTGGGGCTACATGAGGCTATTTGTTGTTAAGGCTATACCCTTCGGCCACCTGAGGGGCGGCTCTCAGTCCTTGAAGGCTGTTGCCTCTCAGTGCAGCTGTCAAATCACTCTAGGCCAACACAACACAGCACAGCAAGCACCACGCGCCAGCAACTTTGGGCAGTCCCCTCACCCCACACCTGCTGCCGGCTGAAGCGTATGCTACTGTCTTTAAACTCACCATCCCGAAACCGCTTAAAAGAGCCTGACAGGTCATTTATTCTGCAGCAAAGGATAGCAATTTCATTGTCCAGAGGCAAGAGACCCAACTGCATTGGAAAATCTGTACGCTCAGGGAACACAGGTTTAATAAGACAACAGTTCCAAGGGTGTGTGCTCGTAATTCTTGGGGCTCTTCCATTCCTTTCCTAAAGCTACCAGGCACATGTTTTTTTACACAGTTTCCTTTTGAAAAGGCCTCCAAAGGGCCTCCACAGAATAAATCAAATATTTCAGCATGAAGGGTGATTACCGGGTACTTCTTTGTGGAAAGAGCTAACTACACAGGGGTCAGGGCATAGTGGCTGCTGTGGGATGTCCGTCTACAAGTAGAATGTTTTTAAAAATTGTTTCTGACTTCTTCGCAGCAACCCTCCTGGGACTTACAGGGTTTCAGGCAGACACCTGGGACAGACACGCATGATGAGAAAAGGGAGATGATAGAAGAAGCAATACTTATTTCTAGAAGCAGAGTTCAAGACTACCATGGGCTTATTTTTCCAAAATATGCTGACAGCTATTCTCACATTTAATTCATTAAAATTCATTAATGGTAAGTAGTCCATTGTTACTTCTATTGTGTATACATGAAAAAGTGCCAAGACTGGGAGTGTTCAATATCCATCTACTCAACCCTAGAATAGCAATGGTGGAGTCGGGACCCCTTCCAGCAATAATCTGTGCACACATAGTAAGCTCTCATCTAGGCCAGAGACAGAGCTTCCGTCCCTTCTGAGGCTCCTCCGTCACCTCCAGCTAGCATCTGCCCCATGAGGCTGCATATCACTCCAATTATGAAATTTTTTAGGATTTCTAAACCTGCCTTGGCCACTGAACCTTGGATAAGAACTTGGCCAAGGTGTTTGCATCCATTTTCAGTATTTCAGAACATAGATCTACATAGTGGGCTAGGAGCTGACAAGGTCATGGTTGCTTCTTTTGGATTTGTAAGGTCTGACTATGACATGTCCTCCATAAATGCTCACTAAATCAAATTGAAAATAACAAGAAAATTCTCGCAGCTCACAGTTACATTCCCTAGCTAGGAACACATTGTGCTTAGAAACACAGGCCACTGCGCACGGAGCTCAAGGTTGTTGTAGACTGCAGCATTTTTATGTGCTCATTCCACGAAGCTTAGCTTTTTGGGGGTAGTAATGAATGAGATCCTTTTTTAAGCTCTGCTTTCAGAGTTTATTTCATGTCTTTTTACATTTTGTATCATATTTGTATAAAAATATCCTGACTACCACAGTATAAAAAACGTATTCCATCAAGTAACAATCCTATTGCTTTGACTCTAGTCAGAGTATGTAAAAGAATGGTCTACCCAAGGCCAGCAAACGCTGAGTGTCAGGGAAAGTTGGTTTCAAAGGTGACAACTTAACAAGGCCAGGGGTCTGTCCAAGCTCCATTTTAGGAAGTCCCTTCCAGGACAAGAAGTGTCAACTTGCATCATGAAGTGATACGCCATCAGCCCCTTCAGTGAAAATGCATGTTGGAGTGATGCCCCATCCCTGGCTTCTTCAGTCACTGAGTCAGAGGTAAGAGGTGATGCCACAGTCTGAGGCTGGGGGAAGCACAGGCTGACTCCCCCTTTGAGGGGTCCCAGCCCCTCCACCATCATCATCATACTTGTCCTTCAGGGCTGCCTCGGTGACACAGAGACAAAAGAGAGAGCAAATCCAGCTCGGAAAGGACAGAGAGAAACTTCTGTCGGGAGCCAACAGCTGGAGGGCCCTGTGCCACTGGCCTGGACTTCAGTGCCCAGGGCCACAGAGGTCCCAGAGGACAGCAGCAGCTGAGGCTGCGGGTGCAGATGACATTGAATGTCAGCAAGCAGAGAACCAGGAACGAAGGGAGAGGGAGCCTGGAAAGAGAAACATCCCCCGCCCCCAGCCCATTCTCCCAAGTTCTAACAGATGTCCTTCCCACCCCCTATCTTCCTGGGAATGCCTCAAGATTCTGACTTTCTCAAATGGGCAACTTTCCCTGCCACCTACGTTCTCTTTCTGGATTCCAACCCTGCTGCTTCGCCATGGGATCTTTCCTGTTCTTCGTGGTTTTTTCTCTTAGACACTGATCTTTGTTGCTAGTCTATCCCCAGCATATTCAGAAGGTACTTACAAAATGTGCCCTATGACTCAGGCCTGGCTAGAACACAACTTGTCAAATAATGGCCAAGAACAGCCCTAGACCTTTTTAGGTCAGGCTTACAAATGGGTATAAAAATTGTGGCTAACCATGGAACCCAGTTTCCCTATGAGTGACATTCTGCCCCTTAAATTTTCTATATGACTTCTTTTGCCATAACTTGCCATGGTATGATAGATTTAAAGGCATAGGCTATTGGAACAAGTAGGGCATCATGAGCTGACCTGTTGGTGCTAGAACAGTGGTTCTCAACCTTCCTAATGCTGTGACCAATTAATACAGCTCATGTTGTGGTGACCCCAACCATAACATTATTTTCTTTGTTACTTCATAACTGTAATGTTGCACTATTATGAATCATAATGTAAATATGTTTCCAGTGTTCTTAGGTGACCCCTGTGAAAGGGTCACTGGACCCCCAGAGGGGTCATGACCCACAGGTTGAGAACCACTATGACAGACGAGGTGCCAGGTCTGTTTGCTGGGCCTGTACTGCAGCCCTTTGCCTCTAAAGGTCCCACTGGCTTTTTCACAAAGAGGCCTGACCAGCTGTGGCCTGCTGTCCCAGGCCAGTGGTACTCACAGCCAGATTCGTCCACCATACTTTCTTTCTTCCCAGGTCCAGATCCTGTAGTCTGTGGAGGAACAAGAAGCTGCCCTCAGCAGGAAGCTGCTCCTTTTCAATACTCCAATCCTTTGCTTTCACTGTGGCTGTGTTTTGACAGCAAAGGCTAACCCTGCCGGCAATGTGTAGGTCTGACCATTCATGACTATGACAAGATGGCTGAGAAAACAACTGGAGGGAGAAGGTTGATTCTGGCTGATGCT
Source organism: Peromyscus leucopus (assembly GCF_004664715.2). Lineage (NCBI taxonomy): Eukaryota > Metazoa > Chordata > Mammalia > Rodentia > Cricetidae > Peromyscus > Peromyscus leucopus. Next base: position 55,636,701 of record NC_051065.1, on the reverse strand, counting down.
TTCAGAGGTCAGAGGGCAGTGGCCACGTTGTTTCTGGGCCTGTGGTACAGCAGAACACCACGGTAGAAAGGCATGGTGGAGCAGAGCTTTTTACCCATGGCATCCAGAAAGCAGAATGACAGGAAGAGATTAGGGACAAAATACAACACCTGAGAACATGTTCTCAGTGTCCTACTCCCTCCAATCAGGCCCCACTTCCTACATCTCTATCACTTGCAAATAATGTAGTTAAGATAAGAACCTATCCATGGAGTAAACCATGAGTGAAGGAGCCCTGCTGGTCCAGTCACCAGTTCATGGTGCCACCAGTTGGAGATCAGGTCTTTAACACATAACTTTTTGAAAGGATATATCACATGCAAACTACAACAGTAGATCTATTTTTTCCTTAAGTCTCATTCTTTGTGTGTGTGTGGGGGGGGGGGGAACCTTACTATTTACTGGGCTACAAATTCCAGGCCTGTCTAAGGAGTCATCAAACTGCTGAAGGCCTAAATCAATGGACCTATCTCCTCAGGGCCCACCTCCACCACCACTCTGTGTATTCTCTCTTCCCTCAGAACATAAGACAACTGACAGTTCCAGGACCATGATCCCTACGCCCTCTTCTCTTGGATGTTTCTAGATTTCCAGCTTCAGGCAGCCAGCCATCTGTTTTCCTCTGCATTTTCCGCCAACACCTTACTCCTGCTGCTTCTGGTCATGATGCTGTTGCCGATGTCCCTGGACTCAGCCTTCCTTTATGTATGTCTTTCTTAATTAACCTTCTGTCTGCATCCTTTCTTTATGATGGGGCAGGGAAAACAGTGCTGCTGAAGGACACAGCAGAGGAAATTTCGCAAGACCCACAGCCAGCGTCTCCCGGGTTCCCCTTCATTTCTGAAATTGATACTTCTCTCAAATTAAAATGGTTTTGGCACAGCTTCTTTTTTTAAAAATATGTGCCTCCATTCCAAGATGCACAATAACAGAAGGATCCTATCATGAGCAGAGGGGGGCCATGGACCTGCCAGTACCAATGAAGCTCTACCTCGTGCATTCCCTCCCAGCCTTATTTTTCCCCTTTTCCTCAAATACCTCTGATAACAAACTGAGCCAGGTCAAGGTCATTCATGTGAACTAAAACACACAATCTTACTAGATTTCAGCCTTCCTTAATATTGTTCCTGGGATCTGAAAGTCCTTTGTTTTACAACTCTCTCTACCCTGTACTCAATCCTCTTCTTCAAAGTTCAAAGTTGAGCAAACCATCACACCTTCTACTCAGTTGTTGTTAATCAGAAATTGACTCCCTGCTTGACAAGGAGGCCCCCATTCTGTATTTTGGGCATTCTGATCATGGGTAATTTTAGCTAGCAGGTAAAAGGATAGGTCTTGATATCACAGGCATCTTGGTACACATTACATTAAGGTCTGTGTATATAAGCTTAGTCATAGAGCACTTGCCTAGAAAGGGCAAGATCATGGATTTGATCCTTAGCAATATACACACCAATTAAATGTAAAATCTTCAGAAAGAAATGCATGCCTAAAGGTCTGTGTTGACTGAGGTGGTCTGGCTAAGGGGTTGGATGAGGCTGAATCTCTCAGTGGGTGTGTAGCTACTACTACGTACATCCTCTGTATTTCCCACACTCGAGCACTCCGCTGACCACCCTCAGTGGAGCCTGTATGCTAAATCAATTTTCTGAGAGAGCAGAAGAACTGGGCAATAGCTTTAACATCCTCACCTACAGAAAGCTAGCACACCAGGTTCACTAAAAGCCACCTTCTAGAATACTTAGTGCTCATTACATCACTACATCAGGGCATCATTACCTCAGCAGATCTAGCCACTAAAACCGCTTTACCATCTGTGTGTAGTGGGTAGCCATTCCAGCTTTCATCTGAAAGTTCCAACCCCCATTGAGGCTTCAGCAACTGTCACACCTACAAGGCAGGGCCAAGGGAGGAGCCAAGAGATCCAAGATTGGGATGGGCCAGTGCTTGCTCGCTGTTCCGGCACCCTGGACGGTGGAGGTTGACCCAGCAGAACTCCAGAGAATACCACTGGACTGTGGCACACCTTCCCCAGACCCCGTGACCTACCTATCCCTTCATTTGTAAGTTACCCACTAAATAAATCTTCCTTTTAACTACGTGGAGTGGCCTTAATAATTTCACCAATATCTGTGCCCTTACACACACAGTCTAGTATCCAAACCTGCCTCCTGCTTCTTCTATGTGATTTCCAAAGCAAATGAGAAGTTTTTTCTGGAGGAATTCATACCCCACACCAACTTGATTATCTTTCTTGGGCCCCCAGAGCTTTCTCCAAGCAGCAGCTGAGTCGGTGTCCTTGGCACCCACTCATTCAGCCCCAGTTCTGTCCCACAGAACATACCTGGTTGCCCACTGCCACAGGGATAGTATAGATAAGAGACATTTCCATTATGTGAGCCAGCAATAAGGACCTTCGAGCAAATCATGCTCAGCCCTACACACTGTGTCACTCACTTATGGGTAGATGACAGCGTTTGTCACACACAAAACGCTCTGAAATTTTACCACATTGTGTTAAAAAGAAAAAGGAGGGCAAATATATACTTCACCAAGAGTTTCTTGATTTCATGGCCAGAGTAGTTCAAACACACTGTATTAGTTATTTTTCTTACTGTAACAAAAATATCTGATAGAAACAAGGGGAAAGGGATTTCTTTTGGTTGATAATTTTAGAGTCCAGTCCATTACAAAGGGGAAGGCATGGCACCCTTACACTTAGGGTAGGGCAGGCTGGAGCCTGTCAGATCCCTGCAGATCAGGAAGCAGAGCACGGGGAACGCTGACCTTACATTCAGCTCACTTTCTCCTCTAATTCCACTGGATGGTACCATACATATTCAAGGTTTGTCTTTCCCCTCAGTTAATCTTCTCTAAACTGTCTTCCCCGAAACACATTCAGACATGTGCCTCAGTCTCACTATCACCCCACAAAGCCCCACATTTCCCTGTTTTACTCTTATTGGTTCCTTTTTATAGAGAAGGAAATGGCTAAGGCCACTTGACCTGTGTGAGGGAGATTTGTAATTCCAGCCCAGGACTGCTGGGTTTGGGACCTGTGGGCCCTTTGCCACAGGCCATGGATGCAAGCAAACACCTGTGAATTTCTCAGCAAGTGGGAGCCTGGACTTCCATCCTCTCTCCCCACCTCCCCACCCACTCACATCCATAATGCACATTTTCATTAGCTTCTTTGCCCAGTGATCTGTTGCTTTGTTATATTAGAATTGCAAACAAATGTTCTCATTCCAGCCCTCTCCCCCCACCTCCTCTGCTGCTGGCATCTCAAATTCAGCATTGATTTTTCTGGCCCCGCTCCACTGCCTAACTGACATTCCTGGATGATTCCCCCTTGGAGACCTTGAGCTGACTCAACAGGCTCTCACTAGAGCCCAGAATGAAACAGCACATCACCCAGAGAAGCTGAATTGGTTTTTGTCCTGTCTTTTCCTGCTCTCAAGGGCCAAGACACAATGGCCCTCGGACTCCATCTCTATTACCCAAATGATGGCTATACTCTACTCCTATCCTTCAAAGTTCTCAAAGGGGAGAGGAAGAGGTCCCCACAAAACGCCTGTTCCTGGTTCCTGGGCAGTGGGAGCATGTGAGTTTGGTCTCTTAAGTACTGGTGTTTGCAGTAACTTGGGATCCTGTAGATGAGGAGGTTACTCTGGGGCAAAAATGGTTCCAAGGGTCTATGGACAATGAGATGGACTTAGTAGAAAGAGGGTGTGATCTGCTGCTGTATACAGAGGGACCATAATCTCATGATCTCTTAACCCACCTGAGAAGGCTCAGCTCAGGAAGAAGGGCTTCCCTCCCAAGTATAAGAATGGAAACACACACACACACACACACACACACACACCCTTTCTCCCAGCTTTTCATTTCTGACTGTCTTATTGGGAATATTCAAGCTGCATAGTCCCACATCATCAGAGACCACATTACTCTCAGCTTACTGAGAACCCAAGTCACAAACCACATGGATCTGAGCATGAGACCAGAAGCCCAGAAACCACAGAAAGGGACAAGAGGAAATGCACAGCAGGAATGAGGAGACAGAGGCCTGAACTCTAGACTCAAAGGGAAGGTCAAGGTTGTGGCTGACTCGGGGGTTGTCAGTATAGTCAGCTGGCTAACTTTAACCTTGCTGGAAAAATGGAATTCAAAGCCTGATCTTTGATGATAAGCCAGGGGTCTGCTACCTACACAGTTGAATTGAGTTTCAGTGACTAACCTGAGTACCTATTAATTGCTTATGTCCTCAGTACCTTTCCAGGCCCTATGGAGGATTTACAAGAAATAAAAGGCACAGCCTCAGCTTTTGATGAATTCATCAGTTAGCTATGGAGAATAAACATTTGTACAAGCTGAAGAGACTCAGGGCTGGCTGTAGACAAAGAGCATGCAGAATTAATCTGCAATCGAGAGCTCTTTGCCAGCTCTTCTGCCCACAATTTCTGGTTTGGACGAAATGACAGGACCCCCGTACCATCAGTCTCTCCAGTTAAGTTCCCGGAACTTGACCAGTAATTATTTTCTGCAGGGAAGAAATCGCACCTATGTGAAATGAAGTTGCACCTAAGAAGAGGGAGGAGAGTTAGGTCAGAGGCTGCCCTTTCTCACTGGGCTCTCCTGCCACATATGACAACCTCTCTCGGACATCCTCCTTGACGTCTTCCCCCAGAACCAGTGAGGTTCCTTCGGTGCCTGGACAGGAGGCAAAGGGTTCTGACGATGCTGTTGCCTCTAATGAGAGCTCATTCTCTCAATCTAGTCGGAGTGAAACCCAGGCTACCCTCCGCCAGTGAGTGCTCACCTGGGCGGGGGCAAGATTTCTGAGAACTGCTTAAAATATTCCAGAAGATGCCCACTCACACACTGTATACTTTGTAGAGTTCAGAAGCCTCCCCAAGCCAGTGTTGTCCTGTTTCCTCCATTGATGTGGCCATTGCCCTCTTGAATCAGAGCAGCTATGATCAGCCACAAGAGAACTTCTGGTGATCACTAGCCTTTTCTCTTAGGAGGAAGAAGGGGCTCAAAGGTCTCAAGCTCCTTCCTAAGAGCCTCACAGGCCCTCCCCATTCCTGAGCTTATATATGGAGTAAACAGTTGCCTGGGATTCTTCTCTGATACAGCTTTTCATGGGTCATCCACGTTTGAGTGGTACAGCTCCCCACAAGTTGCCCAGGGGATTTCCCAGTGGTGTATCTGCCTTTCAGTTGCCCCTGCTCTCATAGGTAATCCAATAACCAATTGGTTCAGGAGACTGGAGTGGGATGGAATCTTTCCTTTCTGTGGTAACTGGACGTTTTTTTGTACTTCCTAAGGAAAGTCATGTGACACCCACAGGTAGTGTATGTGTTTGGGGGCTTCTCAGGTATTGAACATCTGATGAAATGCCCATCTCAGTTCCATTTTCTTCTTGGGCATGGACTCCTGCTTGTCATCCCTCAGATCCTTCTCCCACTCGTGACGGAAGACAGACAACTGTCCCTCGAGCCCCTCCATGTTCACATGAGCAAACTATCGCAGCAGCTAAGTGAGTTCAGGCTCACACAGGCTGGAGTGTAGGCCTGGAAGCACACTGCTCTTTAGTCACTTGATATCATTACCCAGTGTTTGTGTTCCTAAAACTGAGACACGACAACAAAACCCTAGCCTCCCCTCCTTGTCTAGGAATCCATAGCACATAGTTTCCAAAGGGCAGGGAATCTTCTACCAGCATGCAGACAAGACTTCCCACAGAGGTAGACACTATCCCAGGCTTCATCAGGAAGGCAAGGACCATAAACAACTCTAACATATGAGTTCTGTTGTTAATGGGGAGCTCAAAGGGTCCATTAATTCCATTACTGTTTCATCAGCAGCAAGAAATCTTGTTTCTTTTGCCTCCTCTTCCCAACTCCTTAGTCATTCAGCTCAAATGAAACTGGGGTGGGGGGAACCATTGAGGCTAGCACCCTCCCCTTTCCCAGCAATCCAGCATCCTTGAAGCAAAAACGAACAAACAAACAAACAAACACAAAAAAAACACTCAACCTGCTGTAGAAACGACTGCTTAGCATCCCCAGAGACTCAATACCCCTGCTCCCATGGTGGGTCTCATCAGTCCTTTCTCTATAATTCCAGAATAATCTCTGCATATCCTTGAATAAGAATTGTGTTCTATTGTGACCTGGAGCTCTCTGGGCTGTTTAAAAGTAGTTGCTACGTCTCTTGCATCATGGCTCAAGACATCAGTGAAAGTTCATTCTTTCAAAGCTCAACCAGTCATTCGAGGTTTAGAAGCCTCAGAAAGAATATCCAAGCCTGAAGAAAACTGTTAGGTCACATTCCCTTTTGGACCTCATTCCTTGAGGTGTGGAATGCATGACCCAAAGGTCCTACTTGCTACCATGCTCATTGAAAAACTGAAATGGACTCTTCCACCCAACAAAAGACCATGTCTTAGAAGGAAAATGAGAGACTAGGTGGGGTCAAGCCCTGCTCTCTCCAGGTCATGCTCACTCTCCACAGCTGAGGCCTCACTCAGCTGGTGAGTGACTGGGCCAGCTGGATCTCCCCAACAGCTTTGCTGCTGATGTCCCTGAATTGGGCTCTCTCTCAGTTACATCTGTGTGCAGTTCCTTGGGTTACCACAGGGAGCTATGGCAGTGACTACCAACTACTTTAGTTCACAGAATGTTAACCAACATGAACCTATGTGCTGGGCAACTCAGGAGGCATTTGGGGAGCAGAAAATAACAGGGATAGTGGATGCAGTCCCCAGAAAATCAAGGAGCTAAACAACACATAGAAACAGATGTTAAAATAAACATTAATAAAACAAAACAGAAAAGTCTGTTCCCAAGTGGAATTTTAGACAGGGTTCTCTTGCATTGTTTAGAGTTGGGAGGTTGGGAGGGGGACTTGTATTTTATTTCCAGCTGTGCTTGGATGTGTCTGGTGAACTGAACAGATGAAAAATGTCTCTGTCTGTGGAGAGTCTGTCTAGAAGGAGGCAAGAGATTGGTCCATAGGCCCAGATAGACTCCAACTGACTGCGTATAACCAGGATCCTACACTGTTTCCACAGCCTGGAGCAGACTGGGCACGTGAGACATGCAGGGTGGGACTGTGCCAGCTGCATGTGTTTATTGGTTGGAAGTATTTTCCTGGAGACACAGCCAAAGGTCCCCTTCTTCCCTAAATCAGAAAATGGTTGTTTCCCCCATCCTCAATGTGGACGTTCTTCCTAAAAGGAGACTCAAAGTATCAGAAAGCAAACCATGACATCACACTTCCTTCCCCACCTGTACCCTCCCCCTTCCAGAAAGGAACCCTGGAGGGATACTCAGGAGAGTTCTTAGCCTTTTTCTCTTGATTTTATTTTTATCTAGAATCTGGCTTCACCATGGGAGGCAAGATGTTTTTCCTCCCCTGCTCTGACCAGGGGACCATTTCCAAAAGAACTTAAAAGTGTTTATCTGCCATCATCTTCCACAGCAAGGAATTCTGGCACTGTGCGATGAGCAAGAAGAATCAGACCAGCATGGAGAGATGGAAGAGGGAGGAAGACCGAAAGGCCAGGCTTCTGCCTCCTACATTTTTGTCCCACCCTCTAGGTTACTTTTCAAGTTACTTCAAGGCCTTCTCCACCCAGGGAGCTTGAAGCATGCCCATATCTACCAAGATTATATTAGCATTATCCCAAAGGCAAGAAGGAAAGGAAATAAAATGTTCTAACACACACACACACACACACAAAAAAAAAAAAAAAAAAAAATGACATCCATGATGGGCTGGAGGGGGTGTTTAAAAAAGACATGGCGGAGGTAGTTTCTAGTCTCAGATCCTCCCTGAAATGGTCCCTGGAGAATACTCACAAACACAGAGCACTGCTTACCAGGTGAAGGCCAAGGTTCTAGCTCGTGGAACATGGCACTCTACCAATCACACCCATAAAGGAAGAAGCAAAGAAAGGCGAGCATGCCATCTGTCCATGAGCAACTCTATTCCAGCCCAAGCTTTCTAGGCTGGGAAGAGGAAGGGTCCGGGAGACATGAGCATCAATGTAAGGGGTCAGAGGAACACGTATCAGCTGCAAGGCGGCTCCCAAGATGGTCAGAAATGAAGGTCCTAATTACATTCCTCCATTGGTGATGACCTTGGGTCACCACGCACCAGCAATTATTTACTCTGGCAAAGTGATTAGGGAATTGGGACTAGGGAATGGATACATGTTGGGGTAGAGACACGTGGTGCTTCCGAAGATGAGGGGGGCAGTGGGAATGACAGTCCTTTTGCATCTGCCTCTTCCTAATTAGGGTCACCACAAATAACGGTTAGGGAGCTGGGCAGTGTCTTCTCTTTTTCTACTCCTCTGGAAGCCCAAAACTGATGAGAAAGAAGGAAAAGGAGAATGAAGGGTAAGGACTAAAGAAGCAGCTTCTCAGCAACAGATACAAATGCAAATGAGGGAGAAGATGGAGAAGCTTCAGCACAGGATGTAAGCAAAGCATTTAGATTGGAACCAGACAGCAGAGGGGTCAGGGAGGCTAGAGACACAAGGTGGCAGGAACCCTGAGCTAGGACAGAGACTGCGGGCCAGGAGTCCCAGATATGCCCCCTGGGCCAGCGGTAGCCTCTGGGAGCTTGCTAGAATATCTATCATTCAGGCCTCACCTCAGCTCTGCTTACTCAGGAACGTGCTCAGAAACCTAGGAGTGCACAAGGCAAGAGGCCCCCGAAGGAGTCCCACTCATGCTCTGAGAACAGCTTGCAAGGAAAGAGGACTCTGCCTTTCCATTTGTCCTTTGCCCACCATGAGTGTTTAAAGCTCATCCTTGAGGCTAGACCTCCCCTTCACTGGTACCCAGCAATGTTATCCTGGATCCTCCATAAGCAGAAATAGCATCTGAGTTCATGGTTTCTTTGGAAATAAAATTAGGTTTTCACCATGAGCTGAACAGACCCTTGTCTCTGCTCCCTGGTGTGGACAGTGGATGCTTGCTTGCTGTGTAGCCTGCTGGGCTCTATGTATTTATTATCACCACACACTTCTGTCTATAGGAATCACTAATACTGTAACTGAAAATCAAGGATGCTTAGAGTACCTACTATGTGCCAGGACATGCCCTAAGCACTTCACACACACACACTACCTCACTCCACCTTCCTGATGGCCGAAGAAAGCGTGTTCTGAGAGGTGATGTCACTTAGTAAGGGCCACATGACCACTGGGAGTATCTCAAAGTTCCTGTTCTTGTTCCCTATCACTTGGCCTTCTCAGTATCCTATAAATGTTAAAATGACAACAAGATCTCTTCCTTTTCTTTGACGTTTATTTGCAAGTCACAGACCAAAGCTGTCTCATGACACACCTAGAAGGACCTAAGGTTCTGTGAGACACATGTGCTGGTCCTAACAGAAGCCAGCTAGGAAAGAAGCCTGAGAGAAAGAAGGTCAAGGGGATCTATGGAAACACTGATTTGGGGCTGGATTGTGCCCCTGCCCCAAGTTTATATAGAAGCCCTAATGCCCAGGACCTTAGATCATGACTATATCTAGAAATGGCCTTTAAAGAGGTAATTAAGTAAACATGAAATGATTAGGGCAGACCCTAATCTAGGAAGACTGGTATCCTTCCAAAAGGATTAGGACACAGACACACACAGAGGGTAGAAGTGGAGAGAAGGCAGCTATCCCCAAGCCAAGGAGAGAGGCTCCAAGAGAAACCAGCGATGCTTGGCCTTGAACTTCCAACCCCCACAACCGCCATGACAGTGCTTTAGGACATGTAGTCCATGGTTCTTTGTTAAAGCAGTCTGGGCAGATGAATATGACCTCCTCCTGCCCTCCAGGGCAGCCCATTGCCCACAGCTCCTACAGTGTAGGCTTGGGGCATCTCTACTCTGGCTGGACCATGAAGGCCGGGAGCCCTCAAGAAGACAGATTGCTCTGAGAGACAGCACAGGCTGTCTGCCTGGGACACGAGCTATCTCCAGCCTCATCTGGATCTGTCTGTACGTGTGACGCCATGACTTGGGGTGCCATAGCAGCCATTCTATTGTCTGCTGCCCTCCCAAGAGGTGCCAATGAGTACAGGAAGTCTGGGGTTGGACACCTACACAGTAGAGATAGAATGTCTCCTTCCAGAGAATAGGTTTAGCCAGGGGCTCACAGTGGCACTGGCCCCAAAGATGGTGTGAGGGAACTGGAGAGAGGCATGAGGCAGCTGTTGTGCTCCAAGCAGAAAATAAAGAGAAGAATGGAAAGGCTAACTCATGTTGAATTGTGCCAGACTAAATCATGCTCACACACATAAACACCCTCAAACACATACCCATACATGTACACACACATATACATACATATACCCATACATATGCACACACATATACATACCCCCACAGACATATGCACACACATACATACCTGTACACACACACACACACACACACACACACACACACACACAGGTGTACACACATTCACTTACATACACTATATTCACACCTGGATATAGGCCAAATCCCAATGTATTCACACACAGGCATGCACATGTGCACACCCTAGGTGACACACATATGCTCCGCCTACACATCTGCTGGGAGCCCACAATATGTTTGCTGAGTGAAATCCTCCTCAGAGAATCCTCACTTTGCATTCTCCACACACTCGCTTTCTGGGCAACAAATCTGCATGCAATGTGCAGCTGTGAAGAGAGTTAGGCAAGCAAAGCAGGCTGCCAGGACGATCTATGTGGCCTAGTGGAGGGGGCGGGGGGACGGGGTCCAGCGAGCCAGTTTTTGGTGGGAGTGGAGCATGCTCCTAGTGGACTAAGGTAGGTCTGCCGACCCTCGGCTCTCCTGCCTGGCTACATCCATTAACCCCTCTCCCCATCTCTGGGGGCTTCAGAGGAAGGTGGGAGTATGTAAGATTTTGGCAGAATGAAGGGAAGGTCCACCCTCTTCTGTCTATGATGGACCTGAAAAGGGACTGCCAGAGGGCAAGAGGGAGATGAAGCTGTTTGTATTCACACATTGCGGCAGCTCTGGGGTCCCGATTTGCCTCCTCTCTGCTTTCTTTTCCTAAGGCTGAGCAGTCTTTATGAGCCCCCCTCTCTACCTTTCCTGAGTGAGAAGAGTCTGGAGGTGCAGAGCTCAGCCACAACAACCAGAGGGGCTAATCAACCGGGTCTGGACAGTGATAGGATTAAAGCCGGTGACAAATTTTATTACGGAGCTCTAACCGTGCCCAGATAAGTGTGTGACGAGAAGATAACAACTCAGCCGTGAGCCAGCAGGCCACTGGGGAGCCCTTAACAGACTGAGCCCGTGATGGGCCGTGGGGGGGGGGGTGGGGAGGGGAGCTTACATGTACTGTCTCTTTTCCTAACTGTTGCTGTGACCAAATACCTAGCAAAGTGTAACTTAAGGAAGGGTTTATTTATTTTGTCTCGTGCATAAGAGATTGCCCTCAATCGCAGAAGAGCCTCTATACTTGGGGCTTTGGACAATATTAGAAATGGTAAGATTTAGAGGACTCTTTAGAGGACTCTTCAGGATGAATTGTGTAAGTACATTTTGAATTATGAGATGCCCCTGAGCCTTTAAGGACCGGGGATGGAATGTTACAGTTAAAAGTGATGTGTTTGGGTGTCAAGTCGACAAAGGCTGGGTTTGTGATAGTCATCTTCGTTGTCAATCTGACAAAATCTAGAATTATCTAGAAGATACACCTTGGAGTGTGTCTGTGAGGGAATTTTCAGGGGAAACTGAATGGGGAAGACCCACTCTGAATGTGGGTGGTCGCATCTCATCATGGAGTGGAGTCCCAGGCTAAACCAAAAAAGGAAAATCCAGCTGAGTACCTGCATTCATCTTCCTCTCTGCTTCCCGACTGCCTAAGAAAACTACCTGCCCTACACTCCTACCACCACGCCTTCCCAGCCAGGACAGAGGGCACTCCAGAAAACGGTGAGTCCAATAAACCCTTTGCCAGGCATTCTGCCCCAGCAGTGAGAGCCAGCAGCAACTGGCACAGCCAGGGAGGAGTTCAGGAACCAACTCCACTTGTGTCTCAGGACCATCTTCACTCTGCTGCCCGGAAGACCTTAGGGGAAACTGAGTCACACATTCATAAAGAGATTCCCAAAGAAGCCATATTCCAGCTCCCCAGCCCCCCCCCCCCAGATGCTCTAAACTTACTCTCTGTACCCTGGACCTTGTTGTCTGTATTACATAAACAGAGGATTTGGAGATTTTCATCCACTTTTTGTGAATACCAGAAATGACTTACAAAGGCAGTCCATGAATCCGCTGCTTATCCTGCACGTAGACACCATTTATGCTAATATTTTACACGTAGGAAAGCATTTATGTCAATTAACACATCACTTAAAGCTGAGCTATTGCTGCACTTGCAAGTGTCCCACCATCTCAGTTTTCTCACTGCTGTGACAAAATTCCGGACAAGAAGCAATGTCAGGAGAAGAGAGATTAATAGTGCCTCATGGGGTTTTTGTGGGGTGGGTGGGTGGGGGGTGGGTATCACAATCCATCATGTGGTGGGGAAGGAACAGCAGCGGGCAGGAGCACCGTGCCAGCAGGGGTGTGAGGAAATCCTTGCCTCCTCCCACCTCCAAGAACAGAACACAGATGGGGCGGGAAGAGAACTGGGCTGTACCCCCAAGGCCTGCCCTGGCTCCACGATCCACTTCCTCCAGGTGGACCCTGCCTTACAAAGGTTCTACCACTTCCAAAAAGTAAGACCACTAGCTAGAGACCAAGTACTGAAACACGTGAACCTGTGAGGGACATTTTCCATCCGAACCCGAACTCACTGATGCCCACTTGCTGTCTCAGGATGCAATCGGAGGCTCTACCTTCCATGGAGGGTGTCATGTGCCCTGGTATTTTTCTTTATACTAAGAAAAGCAAATTAGAATTTGTTGAGAGAAGTCGTAAGTCACCTGTACTTTATGTCCACTTCCCTGGTCCAGTCTACCAGCATTCTCCCATGATGCAACAGAATCATCAAAAGGGGGAGAACAGTTGAGTAGTGGTGTAGTTAGTTATGTGCTTCCTGGAGGCAGATTCTATGGATGAGATAAAGTCAAGACACAATGTTGCCACAATGTGGCAAGCTGAATAAGGGCCCCCAATGTAGACAAATTTCTAAACAGTCTTATTAAATAAGAAACACAGAGCCAAATACAGGGTAATAGCCAAAGAGATCAGAGAAATATCAAATAGCCACAAACTAACCTTATCTTACCACCTCGCTGTAGCTTACCATGAGAACTTCTTCCTGTCTAACCTGTGCCTTTATTGCCTTTCTGTTCTGCCTTCTCATTGGCTCTAAGCCCAGCCACATCACTTCCTTGTCACTGCCTGTCTGTACAGACCTCCAGGTCTCTATGGTTGGAACTGGGATTAAAGGCATGTGTCACCAGCTTGGCTGCGTCCTTGAACACACAACTCTGCCATGCCACGTGATCGGATTAAGGGTGTGTGCTACACTGCCTGACTTCTGTTTATGGCTCGCTATGACCTCTGATCTCCAGGCAAACTTTATTAACATACAAATAAAATATCACATTTCAGCACAAATAAAATATCACCACACCCCAAAGTCATCCATGCCCTGTTATCTGGAACCTTTGAAGGTTACCCTACATAGTCCGTAGTACAGATATGATTTGGTTGAGGACCTGGAGAAGGGGAGGTTACCTCATATTAGCTGCACTGATCCTAAACGAAATAACTAGCATCCTCATGAGAAGGAGGACAGTCTTATTACTCAAGGGAGGGTTGTTGAAGCTATCAAATTTGTGGTAATTTGTTACAGCAGCTAAATGGGTACTAATACATCTTCATATTTTTAGGCATTGAACACGCAAAAGCTAGCTTTTGTAGGTTTATTTCTAAAACCCATTATACTGTATGGTCTGGAAATGAAAATGAAAAATATTCCCTTTTTAGATATTCTTGAGTGAAGGTGTTTGCCAGTTTCCCCAAATCTTTAAAGTGATCTAGTCCAAGTTTGGCACTATCTGTGAAAACTGAATACATGCAACAACCCAGCAATTACACTCCGGGGTGTTTCCAGAAAAGAAGTCAATAGATAAAGACACCAGAAGACCTGCACAAAAGACCTACACAAGGTCTCCAGAAGGCTCTGCTCCTGTAAGGGAAAAAAAATTACAAACCATTCAAAGGCTCATCAACAATAAAATGAGAATCTCAACAGCCTCACAGATCACTCTCATACCCACACAGGAGGACAAGAGACATGGGCTAGCAGAGCGTGTGTGGTCCAGCCCACATGGTGCCGTGAGGATCAAGTACACAGGCAGTGAAACTAACCAGTGCTGTGCCAAGTCAGGAGGCTGGCTGTCCCCGGAGGGGAGCGACTGGGATTTAGGAGACTTCTGGGCAATTTAAGTGTTCTGTTTCTTGATTTGATACAGGTTAGAACGTGAAGGAGTTGAGTGTGTGAAATTTTAGTAAGGTCTACCTTCAGGATGTACACGTGATCCTGTATGAATATGACAATAATGCAGTCTAAGGTGCCCAAGAAATTCAACTTTACAAGTCGTCCCTCTGCCAAGCCCATCGGCTGGCAGAGCTGCATGCACAGAAGAGAGCTGGGCTAAACGCCTCACAGGACAAGCAGAGCAAACAAGGCCTGCCTATTACCATAATTACATCTCCACGAACGTGCAAAGCCTTCATTTTTCCCTTCATGTCTGTAGTGTTGTGGGGACACAGGATGCAATTACAGCCCCGAAATACGCAGCTTAGCAGCCATAAACACATACATCCACACAGGTCTAAGTGAAGCATGTATACTTACACGGCATGGCCAAACCAGACAGTCAGTACAACCTCACCCTGCCTCCTACCATCCTGCCAGGAGGCTCCCTGACCCTCTGGGCTCCAGTCTGAATAAGGACATAAACTACTTTGGGGATAAATTCCCTTGAGCAGACCGTTTTTCTGTGGCAGAGCCCCTAATTTAAAAATTGCATAGAGGATCGTGAAGTAAATGCCTAAGTAGTAGCTACTGGCACTGTTTCTTAGCAGCAGGAAGATTATTTATTTATTTATTAAATCGGAGAAAAGATCCCTCATTTCTCTTTATGTCAGAACCTCAGTCGGTGGTCACACTCTCTCCTTGAAGAGGTGCTAGAAAAGAATTGAACGGCGGCGCACGTGAAATGGAATGATGCGGATTTTCTTGGTAGTGCAGGGAGGGATTCTGGGAAAGACCAGTGAGCAATAAGCAGGCCAGAGCAGATTTGATTTTGTAGATTCTGTCTGGGTGAAGCATGTTAGGGTGTTAGGGACATCCAGGGGAAGAAACTGAGAGGGTCCAGCCCCGAGGCTCTTGAGAATGGTTCCTTTGCCTCAGGCATTTTTAACTCATCCCACCTTCTCCCACAGACATTCAGGCTTCTAGTCAGCAAATCTGACTTGCTTCATCTCAGGCCCAAGAAAGCACAGATCAGAAAACAACTCCGCAGCTGGAGGGTTAGGGAGCCTGACAGGAATGAGATGTGCCCTTCACCCTGAGCACAAAACATGACCCAAGACCGAGTGGAAACTATTTTTAAATTATCTGCTGGTTTTGATGACATTGATAGTACATCTCCCTTCCAGAAGGAAAGGTAAGTGGAGCTAAGTTGCAAAAGTAGCTGATTTTCAAGTTCATGTTTTTACCAAGAAGTGTTCCCACACCCCAATCCTTCTGGTGCCCCCCCCCCCGCCGTCACACACACATACACACACACACACACACACACACACACACACACACACACACACACGCACACAGAGTCAACAGTCACAGGGCTCACAATCCAGCCCGCCCACCCCCACCCTAGCCTGTAATAAAGCACAAGGTCCCATCTTTATGGAGTATGTTGTATTCAGTTAGATAGAACAGCAGGTACACAAGGCAATGTCCATGTGACATCCCCACCTCTGAAAGTCCTGGCGTGTGACTTACACAGCAGCAAACAATAGCAAGAACTCCTATGGCTGTGTCTAACACAGGCACACTAGGAAAAGAATCCAACTCATAAATACGATAAATATCTTCAAAAATGGTTTTCCGGGGTGGGCGGGAGAGGATGAAATGAGCTGCATGCACAGCTTACCTCCCAGGGCTCCTCCCCTCCATGCCTTTCTAGGACTGTAGGTGTTGAAGAACTCTGAGTGAGACTCCACCCAGTGGGAAGCAAATGGAGTCAGGATAGTTGAAGGGCAAACCCCAAATGGTGTGTCACCACAGGCTCTCTGTGCCTCCATTGTCCTTTCCTTCCCTCCCTAGTTAACTTGGTAAGAATGAATCCCTGCTAGTCTCAAATAGTAATAACTGTGCGGATGAAAACATATATGCATGGAGGGGAGAGGGAGAGAGAGAAAGATTGGAATTTAAACATTTCAGAAAAGAGAACCCACATCAGACCACCAGAGTTACCAAATCTCTTTGTTAGGCAGAGCAAACAGAAAAGAGCTACCAAAGGAGTAGAAAGATGGTAGGTCTAAAGAAGGCAAATCACAGGAAACATCTTCAACAAGGTAGAGTTGTCCTAAGGGGGAAAAGAAGAGAAAGAAAATGTTTGGGAGTTTTTCTTATTTGTATTTTGAAACAGCGCAAGAGGACTTTTGTTTAAAAAATAAAGTCCAAGTAAATAATGCTTAGGACAGAGGTCAGCAACCTTTTCCTTTAAAAGGCCAGAGAGTCAACATCAGCAGCTCCAAGGCCAGAGTCTGTTTTGAAATTGGGCTCCCGGCAACAGTAGCAATATGTAAACAACGTGCAGAGCATGTTCAAATGTGAGCTGTCATCTGGCCTCCTGCATCCAGAGGAGGGACCCACAGCTGGGGAAGGCGCAGGTGGCATGAGTGGCTGAACTCAGCATCACTAAAATAGCAAGCAGCCAAAAACATGTGCAAAAATCAGAAGACAGTGAGAGAGAGTGAGGAAAGAGAAGAGAGCGACCTGGCTGACCAAACCAGGGGTACACACCCACATAAAGAATCACCCAAGCAGGGTGTGGTGGCTCATGTCCATAATCCCAGCTCTTGGAAGGCTGAGGCAGGAAGATTTCTGTGAGGTTGAGGCTAGCCTGGACTACATTGTGATTTAAAGGACAGCCTGGGTTACAAAGAGTCGCTCTCTCTCTCTCCTTCCCTCCCTCCCCCCACCTCTTTCTCTCATACACACACACACACACATACACACACACACACACACACACACACACACGCACACACACACACACACACACTCCTCCAATACAAGAACAGCACAGAAGAGAGACAATGACAGTTTAATAATGATGGTCGTCAAACAAGGACCTCTCTGCAGGGAAAATACAGAACCGGAGGCTGCAGACTAGAAGGACATATTTAAATGCAGTGCAAAAGAATTAAGTCAACTCACATACATATCCTGAAACATGTTTTTGATATCTGGAGAAAGTCTATAAACCTTCAGACAGAAAAAGAGACAAGATCACCTACAGAGGGATCAAAGTCCAACTTGCCCCAGGCTTCTCCCCTGTACTCACTGCTCAGGGACAATAGAGCTATTTCACAACTTTGAGGGAAGAAAAATACCAAGCTGTGTTTTCATTTACATGTGAGGTCAACAGAATGACATTCTCTGATGCCAAGAGCTTAAAATTTCTATTACCTGTATTCCCTTCATGGGGTGGGGGTGGGGTGTCTTAATAATAAATGCCAATCTACCAGGAGACAATCAAAATTAAGGAGCCACAGGTGGAGAATTACAATGTACTACAGCTATGAACCATGATATTTTAGTGGAGATGTCAAAACACTTAGTGTGATTTCAATTACAAACGTAGAAATGTCAAAAAAAAATGCTTGCAATGGATGAATGGATATTGAAATTATCACAATATGAAACTACTACTATGGGCCCTAAAAGCTAGATTATATTATAGGAATTGGAGGACAGAGAGAGGAGACGGGCATAAAAATCACAATGTGTGGTGTGTGGATCTTAACTTGGACGCTGAGGGAATATGGACTTAAGAATGCTCTCAAAAACGTTAAGTGTAATCACCATGAAGTTAAAATAGGTGACTACTGTTCACGTCATCAGAGAGGGAGAGCAGAGAAAGTCCAGTCAATCCATGTAACAAAAACGAATGGGGAGTAAAAGGGAAATACGAAGTAAGTCATCCGGAAAAGAAAAGAAAAGAAGTCAGAAGACTAGATGATGATGGGCGAAAAAGCCAGATGTGTACTGTGAAATGTCAACCACTGCTAAAAAGCATAGGTTTGAAGGACATTGATTCACATGAGGAAATACTCACAATGAAAAGTGGTGAGTGAAACATGAGCACATACCTAGATGTGGAATTCACCTTTTGCTATATTTAAAGTACATGCTCATGGGAGGGGCCGGCACAGGAACACACTTGGAATAAGTATTATTTTAATGTGGTAGGATTTCAAGACAATCATTTTTAACTTTTAAAAAGTATTTAATTATGTGTGTATAAGAGAGTGTATGCATGTGTGTGGGGGTATGCATGCCTATACCAGAAGAGGGTATCAGAGCTGGCAGGTCAGGCCTTTGAGGGATGTCTGGCTTGTTTCAGGGTTCTGAGATCTGAACTCCAGGCCTCATGACTGCACAGAAAGCTCTCTCAACTGCTGAGTTGTTGTTCGAATCTTAGATGGTCTTTTAATAGAAAACCCAGAGCCAGATATCAGGGTGAAACTGAAAGATCAGAGAGAAGCAGAACACCCAGCCACTAGTTCTTACCTCTACGAAATCCTCAGCCTAAAGAGAGTGAGTTCCTGTTTCCTCACGCCTTATATACCTTTCTCTGCCTTGCCATATTACTTCCTGGGATTAAAGGCGTGTGTGCTTCCCAAGCAAAGGCATGAGATCTCAAGTGCTGGGATTAAAGGTGTGTGCCACCATCGCCTGACTTCTATGTCTAATTTAGTGGTTGGCTCTGTTCTCTAATCCTCAGGCAAGTTTATTAGGGTGCACAATATATCACCACACTGAGCCATCTCTTCAGTTTCTTGGACTAGTTTGGTTCATGGTTTTTGTTTGTTTGTTTCAATGTTCTATACAATCAATATATAATGTTGTCATTGTGTTTAAAAAAATCAGCTGACATATAAAAAATACTTTGAGATTCCAAGAAATCAAACTGATCTATTTGGGTAGAAAAGGAAGAGATGAAGAGAATTTGGAAGATACTAGCTTCTGTAGTTAGCTTGACAGTTGATGAACACTACTGCATTAGAACTAAGACCTTTCTTTCTCTTGATGCTTCCACCAAATCTTCGTGTTTGAGATTCTCAGAGTTTAGGGAGAACCACCAGAAAGCCTTTAATTAGTGCTTTGTGGGACACACTTTACCACCAGCAACCCAGAGTCATAGGTATAACCAGTCCTGTTTTCAGATGAGTAAACAGAGGCCAGAGAAGACAAGAGAGTCACATGAGGCCATGGAGCTAGAAAAGACAACTGCCAGGGCTTGATCCCAGGTGTCCTGGGCTCAGTCCGCATAGGACCTCTGGAAGTTAGGGAAATATGCTTGGATCTTATCACAGTGGGTTTCCAATCTGTCCACTCTGAATTCTGACTCAGGGGAATATCACCATGAAGGTTGCTTGTTGTCTATTTCAGCTAGATCATAAATACAAATGTCTTAAGGGAGGGGCTGTAGCTCAGAGATGAAGCGCGTGCCTCATGTGCATAAGGCTCAAGGCTGAATCCCTACTACTACCAAAATAAACAAAACACAAACACCCCAGAATCTCTTGCAAAGGCCCTGTGAGCCACACAGCATGTGTGCGTCCCACACAGCCTGCTGTTCCTTCTGGTCTAGTTTCAGTGGCTAAAACTGAACTTAAAGTCATGGCAAGTCTCTGTATCCCCACTTCCTTCCCTTATGTCTAAGCAGAGTGGAGGGCCAGCAATTTGTCCTGTGTATGTCAGAGTCCTGAATACTTCTCCCAATAGGCACTGTATCAGAAGAGAGAAAAAAAAAATCTGTGCTGGCTGTCAGCAAAATGAACAAAATCTTTGTATATGCCTAAAAGGCAGGGGAGGGGGTGGGGAGCTTACCTCTGAATTCAATGTTACTAGGACACAGTTTGCTGTAATAATACCAATTAACATTTCTCCCCCACTTAATAGTTTCTAGTACAGGATAAAAATAGCAGTACACGTGGTGTCAAGATGCAAATTGTAACAATGGGAATAAATTCTGGAAGAGTCTGCTCTGCCTTACCTGGAGAGGGTTGTAAGAACATGGGAGATTCAGGAGAGGACAAAACTGTCTAGAAATTAAAGGCCTTTCATGCTCTTCTGATCTGAGTTACCAAATGTTCCAACAAAATATACCTGTCACATGATGAAATGAAATGGCACTGGACCCAGGATGAGAGGATTTGATCATGGGCACCCACAACAATGCTAGCCAGTCCTGTGGTCATGCTTGAGTAAGTAGTATCTCTTAGTTGGATTCTTTATCTGCAAGGTGAATAAGACCTGCCACTCGAATATAAGAGTAGGTCCCCGAGGATCTAGTGGCAGTAGTGATGTGCTTGCCAGGATAACCTTTTTCTCAATGACCCAAATGACAACGGCCATGAGACCTCTTTTTCAGCAGGATACATGGAATTCCAGCAGTACAGGCTTTCCAGGATCGAGGTCAGCAGACATTGTTCGTGGTCCTGACCAGAACTCATGTTCAGCAATCATATCTCTCTTACATGTGGGTCTTCAGGGATGTTTCTCAGATAAAAATGCCTCTGTGTAAGGACAAAAGGCACCAGGAGATCCCTTTTCTCGTCGTTTGGGTTCAGCTGGGAGAAAGAATGGATGGCTTGTCTTTGGATGGAATCACCAAGATCGGAGTTAGCCCCAGGAGCCTCCTTGCCGCTTCCCATGGAATGTAATAGGCAACACTGAAGAAGTCCTCCTTCTTTTCATTATCTCCCCTGCATGTTTCCCCCATTTCTAGGCCTTCCTTACCTAACAACACAGGATACAACAATGGCCCCATATACCTCTGGCCTTGCTTGGGTCAAGTATCCTGACAGCTGGATTCCTTTACCTACAACATGAGACCCATGCCCCCTAATTAATAAGATGTGCCATTTAAATGCATATCATGATTGAATCCAGGCCACCTACAAGGCAGGTGAGCATGTTAAGGTAGAGCCTGTGCTGTATGGGGTCCTCTGAGATCTATGAGGTGTCTAAAGTCTTAGGGTAAGGGACTCATGGAGGACAAAGAGAGAACTCTAAAAACATCTTCTTCTTCCCACCTGCCCCCTCAACTTTAAATTACTTTCATTAGTTCTATGTCTGGCTTCTAGATAAGATGTTACAGGAAGAAAGCATTCTCTCTAAAAATCCTCATAATCTTTGGTCCTAAAGCTAGTCAGGATCATGTCCAAAGGAAGTCTAGGGAAAGAGCCCTCTGGTTCCTACATAGAAAAAAGTCATCCAAGGGCCTTCTCACCCACCCAAACAACCATGCTTTCTTTAACAGAAAACTATAGTCCTACAATAACAGTATCCAGAGCTTCTCTGGACATGTGGCCACGATACTTGAGGACAAGGACTTTTCTAGTTCACAGGATAAGTCCTTCTACCTCTTCATGTACTGTGGTCCCAGGATCATGGAGAATGGGACTGTCAGCTCAAGCCAGAGGAGCCCAGATGAGGAAAGCATCTTCTCACACTTGGAAGGGGACCCGACAGGTATGGTGGGTAAACATCAAAACACAGAGAGACCCAGAAGAGGCAACCCATTCCTGGGAAGCTGGAGAAGACGGCTGGAGTAGCCCCAGAAACCTGTCTGCAGCTTTGGAAAAACACAGATTTGGGAAGGGAAGGCTAGAGAAACATGGACGCCATCATGGAGCCTGAGAGCATGGCTCCAAAGAGGTTACCATGGTTCTCAACCTGTGGGTCATGACCCCTTTGGGGGGCGCATACCAGGTATTTACGTAATAATTCATAACAGCAGCAAAATTACAGCTATGAAGTAGCAACAAAGTGATTTTATAGGTGGGGGGTCACCACACCATGAGGAACTGTACTAAAGAGTCACAGCATTAGGAAGGGTGAGAACCGCTGGGTTAGAAAGATCTTGGGTCACAACAGGTCACCATGCCACCCTTAGCTCTGACCTCAGCATAGGAAGCATCTGGAGGCCACCACACTGAGAACATTTATCAGCCCAGCTTTTCCCCATGAGAGACTAAACAGCTAGAAGCCATTCCTCAGTTAGGCCAGGGGAGGTCCTGTATCATTAATTGATTATGGAAGACCGTGGGGCAAAGAGGATGTGAGAGAAGGGGCCAGCTCCAGTCAAGTGGGTGGTCCTTCCAAAAGAGAGGGAATGTTTGACATTCTTTACAAGCTGCAGGCCTTCTTATCAGCCTCAGCCCAATGGGACGTGACAGGAACAAGCCTGGGCTCTGTCCCAGACCCTGCATTTCAACCCTGCCTCCATCGCTATACCTGTGTGGTGTATATTGGCTATTTAACCTCTCTGGGCCTCAGTGCCCTCAAAGGCCTGTGGTAATAACAAGTGCATCTACTTTGTAGGTTTGTTCTGTGCACAGGAAAAATTAGCATATGCAAATCACTCACAGCAGTGTGTATAAATTAATAAGACCAAAACACACGTTGACCACAGAGATCAGATTACCCCTTTTTTGGAGGGCTCTTTTGGGTTCAGTCCTGCTAATTAAGGATGGGAGAGGGTAAGTAAACTTGCTGGGGTAGTAGAGAGGGTATGAACAGCACCCCAAAACAACCTTCTCTTTGTGACTCTTCTTCTGAGCGTAACACATAACCATAGATACAATGGACCATTCATGGTCTCCTGGGGTTCCTGGGTTATCAGGAGACTTCTGTAGGGGGAAATCACTTGTCTGAGATGCTTTTGAACTTCTTAGGCAAACACTCACCATCCTTGCCTCTCAGGTGGCCTTGTAATCCTTAGCAGCTCCCTAAACAGGCCTGCCAGGGAAGTCACCCACTGCTTCCTTCACACAGGGAGAAGATTTGAGATAGCCTGAGAAGTTATTGGTGTTCAAGAGTTGGCAAGCTCCTGGTTCATGAAGGAATCGGCTGTTATAAGGGCCCCACCCATCCCACAGCTCTGCAGGAAGGCTGGTCTTGGGGTAAATTGAAGTGGGAGGGGGATGTGACCTACAATGTAGAGGCCGTGGGGTTTGCATTCCTTTTAGAGAGCTGACTTAGCCATACTCTCTTATAAACAAAAGTCACCCAAGAGCTCGGGTTCTTCCCCAGGACCATCCGCTATCTCCTGCAAGGGGCATGTGAACAACTTTGGTCTTAGCATGTCCCTGTTTCAGATAACTTGGCTCCTGGATCTGTGACTCCCAAACCTCAGTCAGCTATACTCACCAAGACTCCCTGGGAGGTAAGATTCCCATGTGTTCTGGATTTCAAGACAGTGGGGAAATCAACACAGAGAGCAGAAGAGTAACCGCCCATGGTCTGAAGAGATTCTGGACTCTGGGACAGAGACTCTCAGCCTAGTTCTATGAGGACTTAAGAGTATGTCCACACAGGGGGCTGGAGAGAAGGGGCTTTCTAATACTTCAGATGTCCTTGTTATTCAGAACAGTGCTGTCCAAGTAGTAGCATACACTACTTTGGGGTTACTAGAAGTTTGGCTTCTTGGCCATGGACCCCTCAGATCACTTTGTAATGTCAAGGTGCTCTAAATATCTCAGACCACAAGACACTCCTGATCCTATCAACACCATTAGACAGGGCCACCGCTCAGCTCTCCTGTGCTCATTCGTACAAGGGCTCCAACTGATTTCTTAGCTGGTTCCCTGGGTATACCGAGTCCATTCTCTGATCACTCTCTAGGTCACTGAGTTGGAAGAGTCTCTTCTGCTCCTTAGCTCTGGAAAAAGTGGCACAAACCTTGGTCACCTCATTTCAACCGGGCCTAAGACAGCCCTGAAGTAATTATGTCAGTGCTAGAAAAAGATGTACATTCCATCTGCCAAGGCTTTCAACGATGTGTACATGCACACACGCTGCATAGTGCTGGAAACTCAAAATACAGTTCAGGTTTGGAGGCATCACTAATGTTCACACACATACATCTTACATTCTGTACAAACTGGTTTTCAGGTATTGTTAATGCCAGGCACTCTCCATCCCTGGGAACTCTGGGGGGAAAAATGATCAGACCTCACAGCCAAACTACTCAGGTCAAATGCAGAAGTCCCGGGGTGATGTGAAAAAAGGTGGGAGAGGTAGCTAGAAGGGCCAACAGTGCTGGAAGACCCCTGTCAGGGACAGGACACTGGACTTCTTTACCTTCTACCACAGAAGTAACAGAAGCAGAGGGAGACGAGAGGGGAGGCAGAGAAAGGCTGAGAATAAGTGGCTATAAATGGCAGGCAGGTCCCCTCAAGCTTTTCCAGGAACAACCCCCCTACACACACGTACACTCTATTTATGCACACACTATTACACATTCGAGCAGAAAAGAGATTACATAACACGTCAGCTGCTCATTTCCATAGGCCTGACCGAAATGGAGTATACTCAGTCTTGTGAGTACAGAAGCCCACGGCTAGAGTCCAGGGCCTTCAACCAGCACTGAGAGAAAAAGGTTCCTCCCTGGAGCTCAGAAAGCCCCGAGAGGCCTGGAGGATCCAGCTTGGAGGCCTACCTGAGGTACTGGTACCAACGGCTTCCTCGTATACTCCATATTTGATCTACAAGAAGTAGGTATTTAATGTAAAGCTATACTAAGCTCTGAACCCCCCCCTCCCCTCCCACACTGTCCACAAAAGGACATGGGTCTTGAAGTTTGTGCATAAACAAGTACAAGACTGCCCTGGATATAAAGTTTATTCCTCGGGAGAACTGGAGTAGCCCACCCCCTGGCAGGGCTGCAGCGAAGTCCTTAGGCTGTACGTGTCTAAGGTGTTGGTGGCACAGGACCCAGCAGACGGCAGCATTCCTGCTGTTTTTGTTTTTCACCTCCTCTCTTGCCTCCCCCAGCCCTGAGAGATTAAGAGTGCTCTCTGCCTCTGGAGCAGAACCGGCCTCAGTTTACCTGGTGGTAGAGTAGGTCTTCACTCCAATGACTGAAGTGAACTTCCACCGCTTGTCCAGAATACTTACCCATCCCCAAACAGGGCTCAGCAGCCAGGTTTGAAAAGCCAGATGGAAGGCACACTTTCAATAAGAAAATAGTCTACGGTCTTTGTTCCAGTCTGCTTACACAGAGTCCATCTACCTGCTGGGCCCACCTCACCTCTCATCACAAGAGCCGAAAGGTTCAGAGATCTAGTAAGCCATGTCTTGCTTAGTGGTAAATGTTCATAGGGCAGTGGCTCCAGGAAACGAAAAGAAGAAAGCAAAAACAATCTGCCAACGGGAGCCTGGACATCATGGTTTCCCGTGACAGTAAATAACCAAGATGGGGGGGGGGGCTCCCCTTGAGGGTGGGGACATCACCGGCAGCTGTCACTTCCAGCCTTGCACGCTGATGCTATCTACCCCAGATCTTCCCATGGAGCTTCAGAAGCTGCCCCACAGACAGAGCTCCCTGTGTCTTGCGGAATGCAGACTGTGGTGGGATATCTAGAAGCTTTCATTCTGAAATCTCTCCCGACACCGAGAGAAAGCCTTCAGTCCTACACACAGTGAAACCAAAGTCCAGCCAATGAAACCGAGAGGCCTCTTACTCAAAGGCCCAAGATAGAGAGACCAGAGCCAATGTCTCAACTGGGGTGGCTTGATGGCTCAGAGGCTTGGGAGCCACCTAGCTTGGATCAGAGAACCTCAAATATTGTACTTGAGAACCACAAAAACTTTGGCAGGGTTCTCTACCTCTATAAAATCTTGCCCTACTGTCTCTATGTGCTCCCCCAAGGCATCCCCCAAGCTGTCCAGCCTCACTCTCTCCCCAGTAATTCTGCAGGGATTTTACAAGAACCTCAGCTGTGGGAAGAAGAATCATGACTCCCCCAAAGATGTCTAGGTCCTAATCTGCACAGGCTGTATGTCACTAACATGTCCAAGGGGACTTGGAAAGTGACAAGGTTAAGGACCTTGAAGTGAGGAGAGCACCCTAAATGATACAGACGGGCACGCTTAGATCACACCAGGGTACAAAAGCACAGGCCTCTTCCTGGCTGTAGTCACAGGGAGCCATGACAACGGAAGGCAGTGGGAAAACGCAGTGCTGCTGGTTCTAGGGATGGAACAAGAAGGCCCTGGCAAAGGCCAGGAAATAGAGTGTCCTTAAACACCTCCAAAAAGGAATGAAGCTGCGTCAGCACCTTGGTTTTTAGCCCAGTGACACCGGTGTGGCATTCTGACTTTTAGGCAAGTTCAGAGAGTAACATTTGTTTTAACTCAGCAAACACCAGTAATATGTTTTAACACCATTAGAAAATTAACATACTGCTGGTCCATGGTACGGCAGGTCCCACCCTCCCCTTGTCCTTGGACTCCCCAAAGGTGCTGCTGACTGAGTTTTCCCAGAAGGGAGCTCTTCTGCCCCTCCTAGGGGTGACCTGGGAGTCAGCTCTCCTTCAGCCCCTGCCAGGGAGCGGAGTCCTGTCTTCCTCCGTTCATGGGGCTCTGGTTCATTAAAAGACCCATCAGCTCTTGTTACCAATTCCTGGGACCCTTGGAGAGCTAAATTATTTGTCAAAGTGATAGTCCACAAGTGCCTTGGGGAGGGGGCAAGGAGGTACAGAACTCTCACCCCTTGGTCCCAATGCCACCCACCTCACCACGCTTTCTGTATTAGGCAGCAAATGACTACATGAAGACAAAAACAGAGCGGGAAGTGTGTGTGTGTGTGTGTGTGTGTGTGTGTGTGTGTGTGTGTGTGTGTGTGTGTGTATGTATGGGCTCACCTTGGCTGGCACTCTCTACCCTGTTATTTGCATACTTGTTTAAGTCTCAGATTCTTAAATATACTGTGCCATATGGACCCACCAAGCAGGACATACCTGAGGCATTTCAAGCATTGTCAGATCAAACAAGCAGCAACGCCACTTCCGTGGGCGCGAGTCTCTCAGCACCTGCACGCAGCAGAAACCCTCAAGGAAACTAGCTTTAAGCCCAAGAAGTCTGGAACCAACCTGGGGTTCCTTCCCTGTCAGATTCACTTCCCTCCCCTCATTCTCGCTTTTAACTATTCCCCCCCCCCCATATTTTCATTTATTTTTCTTGGAATACAGAAAGGTCTTTCTAAGTGCAAATCCAGATCCTGCCTTGCTCAGAAAGATTTTCCTCCCTGACCCTTGCTTGTTTGTTTCAATGTTTATCCTGGTCACTTGTCCCCAATATGAATTAGCCATCTCTAATGGATCATTCACACCTGCCCTTCCTTCCTACATCAGAATCTTTTCAATTTCTTTTGTATCGTCTCACCTGAGTTTCAGGCTGATCTTTTAAGTTGCCAAGATCTACTGTGGACAGAAAAGCATATTTCTGATACGGAGAACCTTGGGGGAGTAACAGGGCATGGGGGTGGGCAGTGGTGTCTAAGGAAGAAAGCAAGCCCCTCACACCAGACAACAGTGACCACAGCAAAAGCTGGAGCAGACCATTCCGGAGATTCACCCATCCCCCTCATAGCTGACGACCTCCCAAGCCAGCCAGGGGCCCTGGAACCCAGTTTCGGGCTGTCAGCAGAGATAAATTTAGCACCAATGATCTCATCCTGCAGAACAGCCTCAGGCCCTCAGAGTGCTCAGGGAAACATCACTTGGACAATCTGAGAAGTGACAGACATTACTCTGGCCCCTACAACCTAGGTGGGCAGGCCAAAGGTTCTCTGAAGAGGAACACTAAGCCCATAAAGAGCAGTGGCCAGAGTGTGGCCAGCAGGTGGCAGGCTGAGGGACCTGAGACATGGATACTCTGCTCTTCCCAGGGCCTTCCACACCTGGGTACACAGTGCTAAAGACTCATGGGAAATCCACAGATATCAGCACTGAGATCCAGAAGAAGAGCAAGCAAGGCCAAGCGTTCCCACTGCAGAGTCATGGCCGACGTCCCAGCATGCCCCTCCCGACCCCATCAGGACACTATGTGGTGGAATATTTATAGATCCGACAGTGGGCAGAAGGCAGAAGAGGGTGGAGCTCATCGCCTCTGTCTCCTGCCAACAAGACCAAAGCCCAGCAAAGGGGCTGTCCTTTGTCCTTTGCAGAAAAGAATAGAAATCTGTCACAAGTGCAAACCCCAGTTCTTCCACCAGCAGGAGCCTCCCTTTTTGTGGCTCTGCACTGGGGTTTCCCTTGTGTGGCTTGCCCTGCTGGTGACTTGTATCCCCTGGTTAGACTTCTGCCCTGACCATTCTGAAGGAAACCGTCCGCGAGTGTTCCAACATTGCCCAGGGAGGTTCTTCACCTGGGATGAGGTTTCGTGGCCACTACCTCTGTAACAGAGGGACAGCACCCCACAAACATTTCTGATGGAGGATGGCATAAGAGTAACTCAGGAGAATGTACTTGACTCTCGCCAAACGAAGGAAACGGACTTCAGAATGTGAAAATAAACAGCTACTTCCACCCCAAAGTGCAATCCATATTCTGCTATTAAAGGTGATGGGCGGTGATGGGGAATAAATGTTGTCACATAAGAAAGGCCAGGCTTACATCTAAGCACACCAAGGCCACCCCCATGTCAGTTTCAGTCACATTAGAGGAAATCAATTCCCAAGAACAAAGGCTCCTGTCTGGTCAATTC
This sequence comes from Peromyscus leucopus, assembly GCF_004664715.2. Classification (NCBI taxonomy): domain Eukaryota; kingdom Metazoa; phylum Chordata; class Mammalia; order Rodentia; family Cricetidae; genus Peromyscus; species Peromyscus leucopus. The sequence goes on along the minus strand of NC_051065.1, from coordinate 55,607,871 downwards.
CATCCCGGCAAACCCCCAGGACACAGAATTGAGGGGCTATCAGAGAAATCGAAACACACTGAGAATTTGAGGTGACCACCAAACTATAGTTCTTTCTGCCTGGGTGGCGTAAGCATTGTTTCAAAAGACAGGGAAGTTCTGCGGTCATGGGAAGAGGGTGGGACTGTGTCTTTCTCGGTGAAGAGTTCAGACAAAGCTACAAGGAAAAGAGGCAAGATCCAGAGCCAGTGGAAAGGTCCTTAAGGTCAGCCACGGGAGAAAAGAGGGGAAGAGGTCAGAACCACAGTACTAGGCCAAGGTCACACCACCTGGGATCCTGGGGCTTTGTGGGGAAGAAATAAAATTGGTTTGGATTGTGCTACATTTATCCTAAAAAGTCAAAATGAGATAATTCTTTCTGTTCTCTTAATTAAATGCTAGCTCATGAATCTAGGACCTTGTTTCCAGGCTGCAGGATGTGGAGGAGGGAGCCTGGTGTCTTAGCCACGCAGGCGCTGCCTGTCTCCTCCCAGGTCATTGGCTCCAGGCTCAACACCTCCCTCACAGGGACTCATCTAGGGATCCAGGGTTGCTCAGCTGAGTCACGCTGCTTCTTCTTCCTTAGGATACACACACGTACATTGCCCCCACCCCAACCCCAGTCCCACAAGGGCTGGTTAAGGCATCTATTTGGAGCACCTGATAGTCCCCTGGAGCTGCTGACCCTGGGGACTTCCTACACTCTGTTGCCCTGCCTTGCCTAAGTTCACCTGGCTGTTTCTATCCACGTGGGTTGAAGTCAGTCCTTAGAAGTGTACTAAACAAAGTCATGGGCGTTGTCACCATCCTCTTTATTGCTTTTTTTTCTTCTGCTGCATCCAAAAAAGCCACTCTACAGGGCCTGGGGAGTAGGTGAGAGCACATGGTGTGCAGGCATGAGGACCATGAGTTCAGACTCCCAGCACCCATGGAAAAGCTGGGCATGGTATGAACATCTGCAGCCCCAGTACAACATTAGGGCTCACGTGCCAGTTAGCCCAGCTAAAAAAACCCAGTGAGCAGCAGGCTAGGTAAAAGATCCTGTCTCAAGGGAATAAAGTGAAGAGCAAATCACCTGACATCCTCCACAGGCCTTGTCACACACGTGCACGTGCACACACACACACACAGACACACACACACACACATACATACACACACACACACACACACACACACACGTGTACCCACACACATGCACACATGTACTAAATAAGTAACATTCTACAGCTTCATCACAGGAGGAAAAGGCTGGAACATCTGGGTGATCCATTGGTCTCAAACCAGAAGTGCAGCCACAGACAAAGTTGAAATTTCCCAACTGTCACGTGATTTCCACACCACCCAAGTTTGCTACAAACAGTTCAGAGGCACAGCCAACTACAGATACAGACCCAAGCCCCCGCTTAGGGACGAAGAAAGCTGGGGCGTCTTAGCATCAGGAGGCAGGGGGATGGTATTCACGGACATCCATTCTTCTTTCTCTTCCTCGGGGAGCAATTGCCATGACCACCAAAGGAATGCATTGTTTTCCTATTTTGAGCCTTTTTTTTTTTTAAAGAGGGCTTCATGGAGCCCACAGGAGACTAGACTCTAGCTGCTCCTGCCTCCATCTCCCAAGAGCTGGGGTTGCAGGTTTGCGCCACCACACCAAGTTTATGCAGTGCTGGGAAATCAAACCCAAGGCTTCCCTCATGCTTCAGCCCAGCCTTTGTTTTCCTATTTTTAAATTGCTCTTTGGAGCAGCTAACAGCTTCATGTGTGGTGTGTGAGCATACGCACATGCCCATGAACTTTTAGGGGGAAATGAGAACAAAGAAAGGGAAACCCCTACAGAGAGTGAGCAACAGAGAAAGAGAAATGGACTCCATTCCAGCTTCCTGTTCAGAATGTGCCGTGAGCCACAAGCATCTGTCAATGCGTCCCCTATCCCATCCCCACCCACCCAACTACTTCCTTTCACCTCTGCTCTAGACAGAGAAAGAGTTCATTCAAAAGCAAAGGTCTCCTTCCCCCATCCCCAGACCCAAGTCCCTCAAAAACAATCAGATTTAAAGCAGAGAGATTAAATTATCACTAAGCTAATTATGGGAATCACACTTAGGCTGGCTGCTGGGAAGCGAGGTCAGCAAGCAAAAGGCATGAAAATTAAAGGCAGATGCAGGAAGCACTTGAAAAAACCAAGTGGGAGACCCATTACCCCCTCCCCCAACCAGGAGGAAGAAGAAACCACTCTGATGTTAGAGACGCTGTCCATCTGGGCTATTGTCAGAGCATTTGGCAGCTAAATGGCTGTACTCTGTCATCATCTCTAGGCCAAAGTGGGCTCGAGTCAGAGGTAAACTGATTAGATGGTGGGCTGCTAATTTCCCAGAGAGTGTAGAAGGGAAGCAGTGGCTGCATCCAAGCGGGGTAGAGCCCAGGGGCATTAACCCCAGGCTTAAATTGCAGAGAGAGGACCTTGCATGGTCCTGAGCCTTTGTGGGAGTCACATGGCTACATCAGGTGACTGCCGGTCTGTATGAGTCAAGTCCATGTGCATATTCATAAGGATGAATCCTCAGGGAGGCAAAGATATGCCAGGATGCATAAGAAAGCATGTACAAGCACGTGCATGTTGACCTGAAAAGGTGAAGAGTTTAGAAAGAATCAGAGAGTGCCTCCTAGCAAAACTGCAGGAGAGCAACAGCTCTCTGAGAATGTGTGGTCCTTACAGGGACTTTCACAGCGTTGTTATTGGCTCAGTGGTGAGTATGTATATCATGTGTCCTAGTGAATGTTGTTTCGATGCATCTTTGGGCATCATCAATGCTATGTAGAATAAATACACTTTGGCCAAAAATTTGGCAGTCCAAGGAATGAACTTCAGAGCTAAAAGTCCACTTTTCTCAATCTGCAGGCTGGCTTCCTTCACTCAGGGTCCAATGCCCTTAGACCTGTGTTCTAGGTCCTGACTGATAGTCGGCTTTGGGTTCCTGTCCCCAGGAAGGCAGCAAGCAGTGGTATCCAGAGTGAATTTCTGGAAATCCTAGTCAAGGGAGGCAGTTCAGAGGGAAAGTGAGAGGATCATTGCAGGTTACATTACTTAGGAAAAATTAATCTGGGCGGTTCTATTTAATTGTAGGTAGAAGAAATGATTCAATAAATTTGGATAATTTAGTTATCCAAAAGACATCTACTGAACACAGTCTAATCATTGCATTTTAGTCAGAATACACCCTCGATCTCAAGGAAAACTAAATTTGGGGAGATACAAACATCCAGAGCCTGACTAATGGAAGAAAATGAACAATTTCGGTACAGTTTCAGGAGGCAAGAAAAGTAAATTACAAACAAGCTGTGAGAAATCAGTTTAATAAAAATATCTGCAACGCGGTCTCTAGAGTTGATGACATACAATAGCCATATCCTCTCCTTCAGAAAAATCTTCTCTAGTTTTAACCATGAGTTCTTTAACTCCAGAAACCCCTGGCACATCCTAGACCAATGAATGTACTTCTCCCAGCCTGAAGATTGATGCTCGTGATAGTAAGACAAATTTGTCAGTAAGCTGACAAATACTCTCTGTCCTCACCTCACCCTTCCCCACATGCGCAGAAAGCCCCTTCTCCTGTGGTGGGGTTAGCCTTCCTCCTCACTCCGGCCTGGCCAGTGAACTAGAGGATAGGCAGTCACGTGTGCTCTGTGCCTTACTTCTCTCTCTGCATCAGACTGGCATGACCCACACGGGACCTTAGTTTCTGTCCCCAACATCGGGGAGCAGAGCTTCTGCCAACCCTAGGTGTACATGAGCATGAGCTGGCAATAACCTTTGTTGTTGAAGGTCACTTAAATTTGGGAGTCGTTTGTTACTTCAACTTAATTTAGCCTAAGCTAGCTGATACACCCTTACAAACCTGCACAGATAGAGCTGCAAAAACGGTAACCACTTACCGTCAATCTCCAAATATATTTTTTTCTGCCTGCATAGAGTCATATCTCCTTAGGCAATTTGGTGGTCGTGGGTTCTCATGTAAGAAAGTGCTTATATGCAACAAGAAAGAAAGATCCGCTTTATCAATGAGCTGTGTTGTCCATTTGAAGAAAGTAAGCATGCCCTTTTTAATTTATTTTATTTTGCTGGATAACACATTCCTTTAGAAAAGAAAGCTCAGCTACAAATGTTGAAGCTTATTTCCTGTAATTTCTGGGTAATCAAGATGTGACTAAATAAAAATTCAAATTGATAACACGGATTCATCACAAGGCTATTAATTCTAGAAATGGATTATTCATTTTAAGAAAAGTATTCACTGGCTTCCTTCAATGAATCTACATTCTCCCACCCAAAAGCCCATCAACTTCAGTAGGTGAAGAAGCCCGGAGCCGAGCTGAGGCAGGAAAGCAATGTCAGCTCAGCCAGCATCCCTTCCACTGTAGCCCTGTCCATACCAGGTGGGGTCCAGTGTCCCAGAAGTCACACTGGCTCCATCCAGCTGGGCACTGAGGGCCATTTATAATACAAGGTCAGGTCCACACGGAGTTTATCCCATCCTGCTCAATCAAGCCTCACTGGATCTAAGAGAGACTCATCTGAGTGAGGCTTATAAACGTCTTTTCCTCTTCCTAATCAGGCATGACCGGAAAAAGGCCCAGAACAAATTTGATCATAAACACTGAATAAGATATTCCGAGCGGGAGGATAGCTTAGTGGTAGAGAGCTTGCCTCCCTATGTGCAAGGCCCTCGGTTCACCCTCCAGCATTGAAAAGAATATGTATGTAAATAGATACATCTATTTATGCTAACTTGACATGTTTAAATATGATTGGGATCACATGCAACTTCTTAAAAGCCTATTTGCCCATCAAAAAGAACACCTGTAGTAGGGGAATTTTTTTTTCCCTCATAAGAAATCAGGTAAATTAATTTAATTATCACAGGAGACAATTTTAATAACTTATTAGAAAGACCAAGTAAAGAATAAATTTCAAAGCTGGGTGGAAAGGGATGGGAGGGAAGCAATGGGAGGAGCTACAGGAAGGGGGTGAATATGTTCAAAATACACAGGAAAAATTCTCAAAGAATTAATAAAAACACTTCTTTAAAAAGACCAAGTTAAAGTTGAGTTATTGTCTTACAGATCTTTAGAGATGGACCAAAAGCATCTAAGTACCATTGTTTTTGACTACACACACACACACACACACACACACACACACACACACACACATACACATGCATGCACACACATGCACATATAACCCACAGTATAGATAAGATGCCCACAACGTTCCAGGTACCATGTGTCAGCAGCTCAACAGTTTGCACTGGAGTGTCCCATGAGGAAGACCTCGAAGCATCAGGATGTGGCTTAGGTTTACACACAGCACCAAGAGCAAGTGGCAAGGTGGCTTCAGTACCATCCTGACTTCGCATGTTCAGCTATTCCAAGACACACTCACATGTGCCCAGTCCCTCTGCCCCAGCCACTCCCATCGATCTTGGTGGGGAGGGAGCTATGGGTGGATAAGTAGAACGTCATCATTTTCCCTTGCAAGCTTTTTGCCTGCAAAGTCTCAGGACACTCAAGAGTGACCATAAAGAAAACTGGGATCGGGAAAGGCACTAGGGTTGCCATGTTTTAGTAGCCAGGGAGTAGTGCCAAGGAGGTGGGTAAACCCTGTGACCACTCTTACCCCTCTAATAGACCTGTTCTCTTCTGGCTTATCCTAAGGGTACCAAATGTACTCAGCAGTCCAACCACACAGACCTGGGCCTCCACCCAGCTGCTCCAGGAACAGAGGATGTGAGAAGTGTGGTCTTCCCTCTTTACCTTAACAAGCCTCAGACTTTACCCTGAGTAGTAGAGGTCATGCCTCCCCAAATGGACAGTGAGCGTGGATTGTGGGAGATTCTGCAGCTCTTTCAGAGCCTCTGGAGTCTTAAAACATTTTAAAATGTTTATATAAATAGCTTTGAAGGTCTGGGTACATGACTTAGTTGGTAGGATACTTGCCTTGCATGCACAAAGCCCTAGGTTCGATCCCCAGCACTGCATAAAATCAGCCATGATAATGCATGCCTATAATCCCAGCACTTTGGAAGTAGAGGCAGAAGGATCAGAAGTTCAAGACTATCTTCAGCTACATAGTAAATTTGAGGGCAGATTAGGCTACATGAGACCCTGCCTCAAAATAATAAAGAAACAAATAAATTTTAAAGGAATTGTGAAAATACATTCCTGAAATGTAACCTCTTTACTATTGACTCACATTGTCCCCTCTAGTCACACAGTCTGTGAAGACCTCATACAGCCATTGCTGCCTTCGATCTTGTTCAACCCACATCAGTCCTGACAGATGAATGAGGATAAGGCCTGTGAGTAGATTTTCCATGCATTAAAAGAGCTAGGAAGCTGGGTGGGACATTTAGAAATAGCAAGAAGACTGGTTGTCTAAATGTGCAGAGATGCTCACAATGACCAGCAGCCACACAGATCCAGGACCACACAGAACCAGGACCATGCATCAGACCTCTGACCTTTGCATAGCTGTCATGCTAAGGAGAAGCAGCCATCTTCCAAGGGAGGAAAACAGGGACCCTGGGTGGCCTGTCACAGGCAAAAGGAGCAAGAGCCACAGCATTCCATGGAATGCTGAGTGAGAGTTTAAATATGAAAACAAAGACCAAGCAAGACTTGAGTGCATCCCAGGCCACAGGTCAGTGGTAAGAGGAAGGCAGAGCTTGCTGCTTCCTTCAAACTATGCCTCCCCCAGCCTCCTGAGGGGCTGAGCTGGGGTGCAATAGCTCCTGGACAGGAAGTCCTGCTGGAGGGAGAGGGGCAATAGGATGTGAATGGCCCCCATTTATAGGAAGTTGTTGTTTCTCAGGGCAGCGCCCCCTCCTCAGTACTGAAATTTAGCCAAGGCCCTTACGAACTCAAAGCATGAAGGTCCAGCGAGACCCACTGAAGCGCGAAGCAGGACAAGTTTCTTCAGCAGGTCTGGCCATTTGAGCCAGGGACAGTGATGAGGTAAGATTTGTTGTTTTTTGTTTGTTTGTTTGTTTTTTCGAGACAGGGTTTCTCTATGTAGCTTTGTGCCTTTCCTGGAACTCGCTTTGGAGACCAGGCTGGCCTCGAACTCACAGAGATCCTCCTGCCTCTGCCTCCCAAGTGCTGGGATTAAAGGCGTGCGCTACTACCACCTGGCCTAGATTTGTTGTTTTTGACATTCAGAATGAGAGGAATGGGCTGCTTCCGGAAGAAGCGTCTGTCAGACTTGGTAGGTTAGATTAAAGAGGCAAGCATTTAGAGACAGGAAAACCAATTCCAACGGTCCAAGCCAGAGCAGGGCAGAGAGAAAGTGTAAGGTTCTGGGAAACATAGATATGTGGACCAGGTACACAAGCCAGGAAGACAACCTCCCTCAGGGTCCTGGAGTGAGACTCAGCCCATAGCCAAGAACTCAGCCAGAGGCAAAGCCCAGACTCTTCCCATATAAACAAAACAAGGAGCAAACTTTAGACTAAATAATATAACCACAAGAGAGTCAGTTAGTACTGCCCACACGAGCAAGGGGCTATACTATGTCCCAAAAAGAAAACACCAAGGATCATATAAGGTAATAAATGTGTGGGAAAACAGGTGTACAGATGGAGCTTGGTCTAGGAGGTGCCCATCCTACCCTCTTTTCTGCTAGCCAGCCACACACCTGACTAGAAGCCAGAAGCCCTTGTCTGGCCGGAATCTTGACCACCAGAGCTGTTGATGAGAAGATGGGCTCTTGGTCATATCCCTCACAAAGCATCACTATCTCCTTAGGTGAACTGCGCCTGAGCTTGCCTGTCTCCCATGGGGAAAGTGTGGCACACTTGTTTTGACCTCTGCCATTCATCCTTAGATCTCTGTGTGTGTGCCATCAAAGGTTCAGGATCCAGAAGACAGAGCAGAGCCTGGAACACCATTGTTCACTAAAACTTAACTTGAAGATTAAAAAGTATTGGTTCCAGTCCCCCGCAGTGGCCAGGACTTCAGTGTTAGTGTGCTAAGTGACCTCCACAGTGACCCTTGGGGATCCCCATCATCTCCTGGTACTCGTGGCCTAAAGGAACCCCTCCCCCTGAATGTGAACCCATGTGGTGGGTGTCTGACAGCCAAAGTTGGTAAGATGTCATTTCTGAATCAGATTCCAAAGAGAGATGATGCTCTCTCCTCCCCCCCCCCCCCCGCCCCCGCCTCCTCTTTCTCCCATTGATCTGGAGAAGAAGCTCTGTGGTTCCTTAGTGTGTAAACAGTCTTCATGAATGGGCCCACAGAGTAGAGCTGTCATCTCCAGTGAGGACCTGAGTGGCCCTGAAAGTGGATCCTCTACCATTTAGGCCTTGAGTCACAAGATGACTGAAGTCCTACCCAACACATGTACCTCAGCCTAAGAGTGCAGAAGCCAGAGGACTCAGCTAAGCTGGACCTGAGTTCCTGATCCCTGAAAATGACATGGTAACAAATACTGTCCTGAACCCTGGGCTTGGGGAGAGTGTGTTACACAGCTATATGTGAGCAACACGCTTGTGTCTTCTGGACCAGGATAGAAGGTCTGAAATCAGTGTGGGAGAAAGTGCTTAAAAAGAAAATATCATTCATCCTGTGTGAGGTAACCCAGATTCAGAAGAACAAACATGGTATGTACTCACTCATAAGTGGATACTAGATGTAAAGCAAAGGATAACCAGACTGCAACCCACAGCTTCAGAGAAGCTAGCTAAAAGGAGGACCCTAAGAGTGACGCATGGATTGCCCTGAAAAGGGGAAATAGATGAGATCTCCATGAGTAAACTGGGGATGAGGGAGGGCAATAGAGGGTAGGGGATGGTCGAGCTGGAACAGGGATGGAGTGGGAGGGCAAGGAGAGAGATACCATGGTAGAGGGAGACATCATGGGGATAGGGAGAAACAGGGTGCTAGGGAAGTTCCCAGGAATCCACAAGGAGAACCTCACCTTAGACTACTAGCAATAGTTGAGAGGGTGCCTGAACTGGTCTATTCTGATAATCAGATTAGTGAATACCCTAACTGTCATCATAGAGCCTTATGCAGTAACTGATAGAAGCAGATGCAGAAATCCACAGCCAAGCACCAGGCCAAGCTCCAGGAGTCCAGTCAAAGAGAGAGAAGAGGGATTCTATGAGCAAGGGGCATTAAGATCATGATGGGGAAACCTACAGAGACAACCAAACCAAACTAGTGGGAACTCATGAACTGTGGACCAATAGCTGTACACCCTCCATGGGCCTGGAGTAGACCCTCTGCATAGGAGAGATAGTTGTGTAGCTTGACTTGTTTAAGGGATCCCCTGGCAGTGGGATCAGGATCTGTCCCTGGTGCATGAGCTGACTTTTTGGAGCCCAACGCCTATGGTGGGACACCTTATACTGCCTTGGTGCAGGGGAGAGGCTTGGACCTGCCTCAACTGAAGGTACCAGGCTCTGCTGACTCCCCTTGGGAGGCCTTGCTTTGGAAGAGGTGGGAATGGAGGGTGGGTTGGGGGGAGGCTGGAAGGTGGGAGGAAAGGGCAATTTGTAGTTAGTATGTAAAAAGGAACAGAAAATTTTTTCCTATTGTTTTATTTATTTATTTATTTTCTATTATTAGCTTAATACAGTACAAATTCTTATCTTAATAGTGAAATGTTTCACTGAGGCTTGCCCAGTAATTGAGTAAACCCAAAACTTATTATAAGCCACAGTCATCCTAGGGTCCCCCCTGCTACGTAGCCTCCCTGGTTCTGTGTGTTGCAGTCTGATTGTCCTTTGCTTTATATCTAGTATCCACTTATGAGTGAGTACATACCATGTTTGTTCTTCTGGGTTTGGGTTACCTCACTTAGGATGATATTTTCTAGTTCCATCCATTTGCCTGCAAATTTCATGCTGTCTTAATAAGAAAAAAAACCTCACCTAAGAAGTTACCAGCAACAGCAACAACAACAACAAAAAGACATTGTAGATGTTCTTACAATAAACCAAAGCTCCTGGGAAAACCACTATGACATCACCAAGAAGCAAGCTTAGTAGTCACATTCAGACATACCCTAAGAACAAGGAGACTCTAAGCAGAGCCCTAATGAAAGTACCAGCAGGTCCACTATGACTCAATCCAACTGATACTGCCTTCTCCATCAAAGTGGCCCAGAAAGTCACAGCAGTTTGTGGTGATGAAGCCCTTCCCTGGTTCCATCTTTGCTGTGGCCATCCTCTGTATTGAACCCCTAGGTACTATTCTCTTCCAATTGAGAGTCTAGCAGTGAGGAGCCCAGCAGGTAAGGGGGGGGAATGGCAGCTGGGGCCTGCTTCTCGTGCCTTCTGCCTCTCCCCCCTTCCTCTGCACATCGTGTCTCTCGTCCTCTCCCATTTTTGTTGTCTTGGTTACACGGCCAGACTCCTGATTTGCCGCCAGCTTCCCTCCTAATGATATGTTCTAGTAAAGTGTAATGTTTTACTTCAATTGTATGTGTCACTGGGTAAATTCCTC